>NC_090662.1:74296295-74599325 GCF_013368605.1 Nyctibius grandis | reverse complement strand
AATGTTTCCTGGTATTTAAACAACTTCAGAGGACGATGAGCTTTTAGACCATTTCAGAAAGAGCTGAAGTAAGAACTGACTTGAATCAGCCTTTCATCTGTCTTGGGTGCTGTGTGCTAGAGTTTGGAAAACATTTGAGTAAGATGGTGTTGCCGGGGGAAGGGGCTGAGCTATTTTTTCTACCTCCTTGAAATGGCAATTCTCTTCTGTTCTTCTGTGTTGAAGCCTTCAGTATCAATGAAAAATTAACTGTCTGCTAGCCTTAGTATAAGCAGGTTTTTGGCTGCAGAACAGAGGAGTTTGAGTTCTGTCAAGCAAGCCTCCTACACCTGTACATGGCCACCCTGACAGTGTTCCAGAGAGAACTGCTTGAGGTCATCTCTGTGTTTGTTTATCCCCTGATATTGCTGATAAGATGTTAGAAAAGCTGCCAGTTGCTGTGGGGAGCATGGGGACTGGGATGGGTCAGCAGGTCCTTTCCTGTCAGCTGGTTATTTTTTCAGTCTGTTTCAAACTGTTGACCTAGATAAGGTGGAAGATGGAATATCCTTTGACCAGCCTGTCATCCCTGGAGCCATCTGGCTCGTTCATGTTTGCATTTATAGTTCAGATGCTGAGACTGGATGGTGCCTTGGTTTCATGGCTGCATGCACTAAACGGATAAAGCAAAAAACATTTATTGTCTTTCTTAAGAACCTTGTTTAAACTTACATGAAACCTGTCTCCCGCAGTTATGACTGAATTTCTGGTATCCCGTTAATACATTTTTCTTTTAAAGGAAGATTAGGAGTGATATATGAGCAAGGTAGTGGAACTGTAGGAACACAAGTATTCCAAACTGAAGTATTGTACAACACATTGACAGTGTCCTGTAATAGCTGCATGGCTCAAGTGAAAGATTTATATTTTTGTTTGTAATGCCTCAGTTGACAGTGAGTTGGCAACTTCCCAGCAAGCATTTTAGAGGTAGACTAGTCAAAGTTTACTACCCAAAGCTAGTAATGTAGATAGATTTCAAACAGTGAGGCTAGCATTACAAAAAGGCATACAACGATTCTTGACAGTGCTTGCTAACTCTGTGTATGTGTGTGCACACGTGCATGCGTGTGTTTCGAGAACAAAAAAGACAGGGAAGAATTGCTCTGACATCATGTAAGCTTCCCAACTAACACCTGCTTTGGCTTTCTTGTATTTCTCTCTGCCAGGTTTATTACTTCAGTAAGGTTTGGTAGAACCCAGTAAGTCCCCCATTGTAGTGGTCATTACAAATGAAGGCAAAGAAACAGTCCTTGCCCCTTAAAGGCTGTAGTAAAGAAATTTGATTGAGTGCAATGGTTGATGCTCAGCCAAAAAGTGAAATTAAGGCCAAGTAGCAAGTTCACTGATGTGTGTTAGGTTCTTAGTGCTTTACGTCTTGGTTGGTGACAGTTAATCTTAACTGCGGGCAGTTGGCTGCTATTCTTGTGAGAGCTTTTAAAAGAAGACTAGGCATCTATCTTTACAATTTTAAGTGTTGAATTGATCCCATGCAGTGTGTTGGGCAAAGAAGAAAGCAAATAGTATTTGGAAGATAAAGGTGTCAGTGAATGCTTAGGTGAACCATAGATGTTCAAAACATGATGAAGGAGTTTTTACAGCCGGAGTAGAGAGGTGGTGGGTTTTGTAGGAATGTGTTGCCAGTAAAAGTGTGGAATGATTTATATAATAAATATGCTACTGCATGGCTGCAGAGCTGCAGTGGCATTGCTTCTCACTGAAGCAGTTCTTTACGAAAAAATAGAATCCATCATCCAGTAGTGAGTGATAGAAGCAACTCTCTTGCTTTTATGTTGAGAGTTGTTTCATTTGCCTGTGTTGACACATCAGTTACTTCTACATTTAGAGTCAGGATCGAATTAATTGGAAAATTAAGTGCCTCGCAGTCATTGCCTGGTTAGAGTGCAGCAACAGCAGCTTCTTATTCTGGTACTAAAATGACAGTCAGAGGAAATGTGCTATTCTTTCTTTCTTTCTTTCTTTCTTTCTTGTCGTCTTTCCTTTTTTTTTTTTTTTTTTTTTTTTTTTTTGGTGGGATCTTGGCTCTTGCATTTCTGGAGGACAGCTTTCTCTGTCCATCTGCTGGGACCATTGAAGAAGACATTCCCTCCCTCTCCAGTATACCTGATATACTCCAAGACTCCCCTTTTCTGATTCCCATCAGAAAGCAGCTCTATGTATTCTTCCCTTAGAGCAGGGGTTTGGCTGCGCAGATGCCACAGCCCTTGCTGTCCAGAGCACCTTTGCAACTTTCAGTGCCTGCAGAGTGTCCAGGCAGATCCAGTGCGGTGCTGGGGTTACGTTCAGCTGTGTATCTCACAGACAAGGGAATTGTTGACACCTCTGTTATGGATAAAGCAAAAATCAGGAAGCTTAGCACATCTTTTAGAACTATGGTGTCACTTTGGAAGCTGGCAGGATTAAAAATAAGCCTTTAATTTGTGTGCTGGACACATTTGCTCAGGTATGGATGACAAGGTGTCAGAGCCTAATTTTAATTTGACTTTGTTGCCTGTTTCTCAGATGTATGCTATTGTAAGCATCACAAGTTTAACCATAAAATATCTCTAGTCTTCTGAGCCAGAAACTACTAAATATAATGTATTTCTCTAGTTTTGTTTGCCTGACAGTACACTGGAGGCTTGATCTATGCTGTTATAAAGTGCTTTGTTACATTATAGAGAGAGATTCATCTAATCGAATCTTATATTGAGTAATTATTACTTGCTTGTTCAACATCCTGCTCTTCTGTCATACTTTCATGGCACAGTGGTTGGAGATTTTAGTACTATTTCCACTGTAAGGCCCTATGTGAAAGGTTTGTGATGTCAAGCAAATGGCTTTCCTGTGTCTGCACTTCTTAACCTTGCAGAAGGCAGAATCTGCAAGTCATCTTCAGCTTTGTGTATATTGACTAACTGTGAGGGACACGGCAATAAAGGTACCATCATTCAGCAATTCTCTTCCTGTGCCATGTGGATAACATAAAGCACAATGTAGTGGGTGCTAAAGTCCACAGTTTTAATATATAGAAATCTAAAGACAGATCTCCATACTTGTTCTCTATTAATTTGCTCATGTTTGGCTCAAATAGTGACTTTAACAGTTTGATTTATAGTGCTGCTGTTTTGCTTACAAATTGGAGATGTTATTGTGCTAAGTCTGCATTTCAAATCAATGCAGAGTAATTGCAGTGTGCTCGTAGTTTAAATACATTAACGAGAAATGTGCTATAGCAGCAATACTTGGCACAAACACAGGCAATTGTAGCTAAATTCCATGTCCATTTCCAAGCTAATTTGAACAAAATTTTACAGTATGTGTTCTTAGGACTTTTAAAAGTTGGTTACTATGGAAAGAAGGATGAAAAACATCAGGCTGAGCTATCTTGATTAACAATTGTGCAACAGCATTTTGTTTGAAACAGGTAGGCTCCTTATCTGTCCTTCAGTTTCAGATGCCTGTCTCCAAGTATCTGCTGCCTCATTTGTTTTAAAGTATAAAGTCTTTGGTCATGTTGAGACTTCTTAGGATGTTATGTTTTGTATTCTGTGTTTGACCCTGTCTTCCTCCTATTTGCCATTTTTGCAACTCTATTGTGGACAAAGATGATGAGTTGTATTTGGTATGCCTACATTAACATATTCCCAAGCTCTCCTAAAATTGGCCCATTGGCTATTAACAAAGCAAGTTGCTCAGTCTAATGGAGAGTGTCTACTCCTCCTGTAATAAACAAAGTAAGTAAGTGCAGCTGTTTGATTTCTGTGACTGTCAGCAAGTGATTTGGTAAATTAATTTGATATATGTACTTGAAGTATTTTCCACTATAGGTTTTTTTTTTCACTTGCCTAGTTTGCATATTGGAGAAAGTTTAGGGTAGGAGCAATGAGAACGTGCTGTTACATCTCACTTTCTCAGAAGGTGCTTATGGATCTTCTGTGGGTAGAGAAGAGTAATAAACAATGGTAATTGCAAATCAACAGAGGTAGTGGAAGGCCTCTGGAGTAGGTGCTGAATGATTGGAGATTCCTCCTGAATTGTACTGTTGCATTTTACCTGGCAAAGGCTTCAAAGTTGACTGAGTCCATACGCGTATTTCTATTCCTTATAGGAAAGAAGCAAGGGAGTGGTGCAAGTGGAATTTCACTTGTAATCTCCTGCCAGGTATCAAATCAAGGTATAAGAAATGTGCACAAGAGTTGCCATGAAAGCACTGAACTAGACAGTAGCTTAGACAAAAGGATGTGTGTTCTTCAGCCGATGTCATAGTATGGCCTGATGTTCTCTGATGCGTGACAGACAAATAGTGACAGCTGTCACAAAGCATTTAACTTTAGCTTTGGCCTGATTCCAAAATCAATTTGCCCAGCTATGTATCTACACACCTCCACTTTGCAAAAATGTTAAAAATTGAAGTTACTTTATCACTCTATGAGTTAATTGCTCGTTTGGCTGTCCAGAAGTGTGTGTGTGTATGTGTCTTATGACTTTAATATTACATAGAAGTTATACTGCACAGCAACTCAAATTATTTTGTTATAAAGGAATCTTCTCTGTAGATGAAAAGAAAGTTAAGAATATGAGTGTCAAATGTATAAACTTAGAGCTAAGTCAGGATGTCAAGCATTTACGGCTATTTTTTCAACTGCTAGAATTTCTTCTTTCTCCGGTCTCATTCAGTTGGAGGAAAAACACCTTGCTTATTACTCCTAGTATTGATGGATGCCAGGAACTCCAAAAATGTCATTAATGTTGTGTGTTAACACTTGAGGAGAAAATAAAAGGGTTCCATCTTGATCTGAGAAAAAAATTTCCATTATTATTAATGTACCCTTCATGTAATTGCTAGTTTCTTGCAGCAACTGTTTCTGGGTTCTGATGTCCTCTCCAGGGGTGAAAAGCTGCTTGGAAGTTCAGGTGACAATATCTTCATACACACATTAATAACAACATTTTACTATCACTTTACGCTTCTATAGAGCCTTTCATCATGGGACTTCAACATGCTTACTGTAAGATATTTGCATTTGGAATGAGTGGCTTCCCTGTCTGAGAATTACGAGCTCTTTACAAGTAAGAAAGGATGGGAAGCATATTGAAAATGATGTGGCCAGGGTTACACAGCAAGTTGCTGGCCATTGGATATCAACACCAGAGCTGGGTGCCAGTGTTAATACTTAGTGGTAGAATTAACTAAAGCCAGAAGCTGAGAATGGAAGTACTGACTTGAAGCTAACTTGCTGTAAGTCTTATATTATCCTGCTAAAGTTATCATACATTTAATATATTTTACACTTGAGAAAACTGAAGGGCTTTAATAAAGAAACACAATGAGCCTGTCGTTGTGGAAGGGAAAGATGAAGGATAAAAACAAGTTCATGAGAGTATGCAGTGTGTGCAGGCAGCCACCTTTGTGAAGGAAGGAACTGTAACACACTATCCACATCAAAAGTATGGCATCATTCTGTTTTGCAGCCTTTCAAGGTTCGCTGAGGAGTGTTAGTAAAATGGTAGTAGTGATCTACTAGTGCATCAAAAGGATGTGTGGAGTACTGTAAGAAATTGAAGGATGATGCACATTTTTTAAAGGATGCATGTAGGGGAAAGAAAGCACTTTTATCTTTTATGTGAGTTCAGGTATGAGAAGGGAGGCAAAAAAGGGATGCAAAGACAGGGTCTCTCTCTGGTGCCATCACTCTTCTTGTGCTCAAATGTAGTAAATTCATGAACATTTAAAAAACCTGAAATGTCTACTGCTCGTGAACGTTTCTTCACAGTTGATGATGGGAAGGAAGGAATGGGTCCAGGATGCTCAATTCTCCTGAGGAATGTAGTAAGTAATTCACCTGTTGCAGGGGCAGAGGCTGAAGGTGACCTTGAGTTGACAAATACTGGTGAAAACTCTCATCTTATCCTAACTGTGTAGAAAAGTGTCAGAGGAAGATAAAAGAAGATCCTTTATGGCTGACGTCTGTTCTAGATGCTTAACAAAGGGGAAGATGAGGGTGAAGAGTTGCTAGGGGAAGTAGGTGGTTGGAGTGAATGATTCGGGGACCCTTGGAGTGCTTAAAACAATCCAGAGGCCTTTTGTGGGAAAAATATGTACTGAAGCAAATGCTCTCAATAAATTTCTAAAATTTTAATGAAAAACAATTTCCTGTCACACCAGATGGTGGAATCTGACAGTCTTATATCACACCATGGTGGGCTGAGCTGATCTTGCAATCTATGCTGGAGTTGGGCATGGTGAAGACTAGACTGGGTGATCCTAAAGGGCTGCTGTTTGCTGCAGGATTTGATGTTGGAAATCAGCAGATAATGCTCTGTCTTCCCATTCAGAAATAATTAAATAGTTAGCTGCCATATTTTCAAGCTAAAGTTTTGTTATCATCTCTGTAAGATGAAGTCCTTTTATGACCTGTGTAGTTTTCTTTCAGGGGGCTTATGTATGTTCCTGGCCTTCAAGCCTTCTCTGGCACAGGAAAGACCCAGAGAATAGTACCAGGTTCTAATCTCAGTGCTACCATTTGTTACACATGCTGTCTCAACTATAGATGTTTGAATTGTGATGCTGATTTATGATGTATTAGGAAGGGTTGGCTGGTCGACTTGATGGCTGGTTACATTACTGTCAAGGGTGTGAAAGGATCACACATAGACTGTACTATGATGTAGCTCCTGCATAAGCTGATTTCTGTTTGGTGTGAAATGGGTTTCCTGATGGTTTTCTGCCATTATGAATTAGCATTTTTTGCAAGATGGTCTGTCTGTTGGGGAAAAGGGGAGACATTCATCTACTGGTTAAATTTATGTCTTCCTTGGGATAGCCTAAGCTGTGTCATGCCCAAACCGTGCTGCTTCAAACTCGTTAAGTGTGCCTCTGATCATTAATAAGCTACTTTAAGAGAAGCGGTGCACCTGAGAAGTACTGCTTGCAGCTAGCTTTTGTGTATGATGCTGAAAGCTCACAGATTTTTAAATCACATGGTGATTTCTTCATCCTCCAAGTTATATTAGACTTTTATGTGGTACTGTTTCTGCAGTCCTGATGACAGAGTTGATATGGACAGGATGAGCTTTCTCAGGCTTGCTGGTAGCATAAGAACTTGGGACAGAAAAAGTCTGAGAACAATCAAACTTGTTCAGACAGGCAACATGTGATACATGCATGGTGCAGAAAGGCTTGTTGAACACCCCTCCAGAGACCTGCCCTCCACATGTATGAGTCATAAAACACTCTGGTAGATTGAAACAAACTAAATGTCTTTTGTAAAAAAGATGAGAAATACAAAAAAGATATCACAAGCTGCAGGAAAGTACTAGACTTATAGGTCTGTACAGTAGTATGGACATTGTTAGTCAGAAATGACCATGTGATCCTTGTGAGTGGACAGAGTAAGTGAATTACCCCCCATGGATCCTAGAATTCCTGCTTCAGGGAAACTCCTTTCTGAGTCTAAATCTGTGCTTCTCTTTAATTTTCTTTCACAGTCAAGTTGTATCAGTAAGCTTCCTGGTAGTTTCTCAGTGCTAGGAGCATTACAAAACCGTGAAGTCTGTGTTTTGTGGTCCTGAAGAAACAGAATGCCTATCAAACCAAGTTATAATACTGCTGCTTACCAGCCATCATTCCTAGTGTTATCTGGCTGTTTTCAGTGGGGGATTTCTAATATTAACGTTGAGTTTTTTCCTAGTGTTCTAGGATGAAAATCGAGAAAGATTAGCATTATGGTACCATGAAGGTCAGAGGCTATAAGCAAGCAATACTTTGTAGGGGAACGCATTTCTTTTATTATACCAATTGATACCCCACCCCACAAAGGGATGATTTCAGGCATACAACTTCTTTGTTAGATTTGAATCCCTCTCATCCCTATGTTTCTTCAAATCACCTCCATAGATTTTACTAGGAAGCAGCCAGGTTTGACATACACCCATGTTGGATTTAAAGTTAATGAAATCGGTACATTCAGGACAAGGACTCTAAGAAACTCCTGAATGGTAGACTGATGTCATCTTTACTCCTAAATGCTATAAACTCCATATGAGCTGCTACAGAATTATTTCTGCATGATGAAAATAGCCACTGTTACTCAGCTCTGACACAGCTACCACTAGCAGCAGTAGTGATTGGTAGGACAGTTATAAGGATTTTTTAAGAATATTAGGGGATAAATGCATATTAAGGGTATTTGTGGTGGCATGATACAGAAAATCTTGGCATTCTTAACATTTTAAGATTATTTCAGTCAGATGTAATAATTCTGCCTCAAACTTGAGAAGCAAAAGTCATGTTACTGCTTCTTTTTTTACTTTCTGTTCAGCCAAAACAGCATTGGAGGAAGAACAGTATGGGAGAAGTCACAGCTAACCTGTGATTTTGGGAGACTTCTGGTCTGATTATGGTTGTTTCATAGACTTCCAATGTGACCTTCAGCAGTGCACTCCGTTCCCGTGTGTATCTGTTCTTCACCTCTCAACTGGAGATAATCAGGCTTATTTGCAAGGGTATTTCCTGGAGAATTTCATTACTGCCTTTGAAATGCCTTAGTAATACAGTGAGGGAGCCATATAATTATCTAGATAGATAAATAAATGCAAATCACACTACCTACAGATGAGGTTACCTGGGTGCTCACAACAGATGTCTCATTGTAACATCTTTTTAAAGTCTCAGCATGCACAGGTATTGGTGGTAAGTGAGCTATAAGGCACAGAGCATGTTGTGTGCATTTCTAATGTCGTTCTAAGGATTGAGTATTTTACTTTTTGTGATGTTAGGGATTTATGCCATAAGATGTGAAAGTAAAGGGTTTGGACAACAGTCACAATTTTCATATAGGGATTATTACTGTTGACTCAAACTGCATATTTACCCCTGGGGGCAGGGGGAGGAAGTGAAAAGGAGGGTGAGACTTTCTCTGTCTTATTGCTTCTTGGACGATACACAGAGTTGCATAATGGAGAATTCAATTCACTTGATTTCTGACTGCTTTGAATATGTATAGGGTCAAAATGGTCCACACTTGTCTGAGGTTAATAGACCACTCCTAATGTTATTGAAAAATGAGCAAAATAGAGCCTGTGCAAAAATTGTCCTGAAAGCCTCTGAAAGTAAGTGGAGCCTTTGCATAACTTTAATGCTTCATAAAGCAGAACTGATGAACTGAATTCTGTTCCAGTAGCTGTGAAAGTTTGTTAGAAGACCCAGTGCTTATTTTCTGGGTATTTTGGGTGCTTATTGCCAACTTCTTAGAATAACAGAGGAACAAATAATACTGAAAGGAAATTCAAAAGAACCTTGGGTAATGGTAAGCTGGTGGCATGCCTCAGGTCCTGCAACTGCTATTTCTAAGAAAACAGATGTTTTTGGTGAATTACTTGACCACCAAATAAATGGCCTGTTTCTCCTGCAAAAGGTGCTGAGATTCCACTGTTTTGGAAAAGAATGTACTGAGTGTTTAAACACCTAACTTATTTTCATTGTCCTGTGCCAAGCAAGAAAAAAAAAAATGGACTGTTTCTAAAGTTACTGTTACAAATTTTTAATTAATTTATTGTTTAGCTTCCATGGTTCAAAACAGCTTTCTTTTTATTCTTTGGATTAGTACCCAAGTGCATAACTGATACACAAAAACTAGGGTTCCTTTGATGGAGAAAGCCCTCTGAATTACAACCAAAAGATGCAGTAATAAGTAGTCCTGTGGACTGTTCCGAAATGCCATACCTCC
The DNA here is from genome assembly GCF_013368605.1 of Nyctibius grandis. Taxonomy (NCBI): domain Eukaryota; kingdom Metazoa; phylum Chordata; class Aves; order Nyctibiiformes; family Nyctibiidae; genus Nyctibius; species Nyctibius grandis. Next base: position 74,589,558 of record NC_090662.1, on the reverse strand, counting down.
TATATTGTGTCATCTCAAATTTTTGTTCGTGACATCTTGCTTACTGCCTGGGAAGGGAAAGTCTTGTGTCACTTTAGATGTGTTTGGTTTCCTTTGGAAGTAACAGTACACAACTCCGTGGAAAATCTAACTTTTACTGGCAGCTTTCCAGGTATTCCTGCTTTTGACCCTTCTTTTTGTGCTGTGTATGAAATGAGATGGACTCCTTGATGAGTCTCAGGAAAAGGAGTCTCCAGTTGTTTCACAATCCAGTGTGTAATAATAAGATACAGACTCTTCCTTGGTATTAAAACACTCATAAATGAAATTCGGTTTCTGTTCTATATGAAAGAAAAATCTGCAGTTTAATATTAAAAGTTCAAAGAAATTGCACCAGGTTTTAAAATTAGAGCCCTTGTTAACATGGAGAATTATTGTAAAATACAACATCAAAACATTTGAGGCATTTTTGGAGAAGAAAAATTACTGTTGTGAGGAAAAGCTTGTGTTCCATATATAATGAAAGCTCACTGCAAAGAGCTGTTAGTTACATAGCTGAGACTTCTAAATGCAACCTTAATTATGCAAGCTCTTCAATCAGTTAATATATAAGTAAGACAGTCCATGGATAGAGCAATCTAGTATGTCTGGTGACAGCTATGGCTTGTATTAAATTGGCAGTACTCTAGTGGCATTCTGCCAGCCAAGAATGGAATGTAAAATTGAAAGAATTGAATTACTTAAAAAATTGCTAAAATTGTCCTAAACCCGTTGCTAACTTGTCACGGTTTAAAACTACTGGGCTGGATCTCACCTAGAGAACCATTCTGCCTGGCCTTCCAGCGTTCCCATCTCTAATACTATGCAGGGAAACTCAGAGCAGAATCCAAAGTGTGCCAGTCAAATAATGATTTCTTTTTCCTTTCAAAGATGTAATCCCCATTTTGTGCTTCTGTGTTAGCTCAAAGGAGAGAAAGGAAAGAGGGAGAGTTTATTGATAATTGTAATAGATTTAACATGTCTAGAAATAAGTCATTGACACTTTTGATAGGTATGGGAGGAAGAGGAGGCTGATTCGCACTAGAAAATTAGTAATCTTTTAGAGGGGAATGTACATCTTTCTGTGTAAATAATGACATGCTGTTGACCCTGAGATTTTTTTACTGTTAAATTATCAACTGAAACATTGCCTCAGCAAAACTTCTGAACTGAGAATAAGAAGTGACAAATAGTAAACACACTTAAAAATGGCAAGTTGTATAGGGACATTAAAAGAAAACCCTGAAAGCGAGATAAGAATTGTGTGAAAACACTGTCTGTGAATGCAGGTGTTCTGAATGGAAGGTGGCTTCATTTCTTCCGCTGTATTTCAGGCAGTTGTGGGGGAATGATTGAAAGACAAGTGAATCAGCAAAAGGATTCCTGCTCTTTAATTATAATTTTTATTATTTAAAAAAAAAAGTAAAAGAAGTCTAAATAGGAAACTCATGAGGAACTTTTTGTTTTACTCTGTTTGAAAGATGCCATCAGGCTTCTTTGATGCTCTTGGGTACTTCCGTCTGTCACCAGTGAGCGGGGGCTTGAAAGACCCATCTGTTCTTCAGGTGCGTCTTTTGCCAATGCTGACACCATCTCTATGCTTAAAAGTCCAGCATTTACTCTTCATTTCTTCTGTCTTCCTGCCCGCCTTTTTTTTGTTCAATTAGCCTGAGACTTTAAGCACTGCAGAGGATGAGAAAGGAATTACTGAGTTAGTTTAACATCTAATTTAATGAGGAATGGAGAACCAGCTAACTTGAATGCACCAGACATGCAACACGCAGGTTAGGCTAGTTAACGTCAAGGTCATTAATCGGGGTCATTTTATTGTGTGGAATTGCATGTGGTAAAATTGAAGAAACAGACTTAGGTTGTGCACCTTCTTGGGAGAGCAGACTGCCCAGAAATCTGCACAGTGCTGTATCTTCCCTCTTCCTCATTACTTATTTAAAAAGCTAGTTTTATGTCTGTGTCCTTACATTTGTCTCTCTTTGAAAAATCATAATGACTTAACAAGTGATATGTTGGAAGAGTTCATTGTGACCTGCCAGTTTAATCACTGAGTTTTAATAAAGCTTACTGCCTCAGGTCCTACGAGATGAGCAGGATTGTCCTGTGTAGCTCTGCAGCCTGCTCCCCTGCAGACGCTCTGCGGACATGCACTCACCTTGCTGCTTCCGGTGCCAGCTGCTTGCCCACTCTGATGAGTTCAGTGCAGAGCCCTGCTTGAAATGGTCTGCTGGCTCCTTCCTCACCTGGAATGAGCATCCCACCATTGCTGTATTCGATAAAATTAATTAATAGTTAGTTTATAGGGTATCTGTTACCCATTAAGGTTTTCACTGAGCTCCCAACAATTAGCAACTTAATTTCACTTCCTTGCAAAATTTCTCTCAGCTTTAAATGTTGTTTTTTTTTTCCCTGAGCTTTTGTCAAATGTTGTTTTGACTGAGGTACTTTAAGGTGCTTGGGGGGAGGGATTTCAAAAGACCTAAGGCGAGACCTAGCTTCCCTCCTCCTGCCCGTACCAGTTCTAGCTGCCTTTCAGTGGAAGTCAGATGCCTTGCTCATTTTGTGCCATTGAAAATAAATTTTAAAATAAATTGCATTGCATTCATTCTTTACTGGCTAGGACAGAGAACTGAGAAGTGAGTCACAAGACTTCCATTTCAGGGACTGCTGTTGACTTGCTGTGACGTTTTAGCTGGACTGTATACTCTGTTCTGATTTCCTTTTCTTTGTGGGAAGGTGCAGTGGTACCCATGTCATGGAGGTACTGAGACTTAATTGTTTAAATACACTGTTGCTGCAGCACTGTCAAAAGTTGCAATACTAAAATGATTTCTGTTTGAATTCCTGGTGCAGGAATCTGAATTAAAAGCCTTAGCAATGTTAAATGGTTAATAATTGAGAAGATGAAGCGAGGAAGCTATATCCAGAGTCATTGTTGGCTTCTTCCCAAGCTGGGTGTCATCCCTATAGGTTTTTTGTTATCACTGTATTTGTTAGTCATTTAGTTTTACAACACACGACCTTATTAAAAGAAAATATTTTTGTGATGGGGAAGAGAAAGGATCTTGAGCAAAAGCAGGTGAAGTTTACAGGTGTATTTATTTCTGGAGTTCAGAAATATTGACTGTATTTTGGTTTATGATTAAATTAGGTACAATCTGAAATTGCGTATTGGTGTCAATCTGTTCCTTTCTTTTCAGAGTCTGTTTTGTCTCCAACATTTTGCTGATTTCTGTTTGTCAGACCTGTAAATGCCATGTCTGAATAATTGACTTTCTCAGCCCAGACCCACAAAGTGGAGTCATTCAAATTGCTGTCTTCTGCAGCAATATTTTTCCTAAAATACGATGATTGTAATGACATACAAATATTTCTTGGGTAGTTTACTAATGCCTTTTAGAGTGCCATAATAAGTAGTGCTAAGTTTTACCTTGTATGTGCATTTCAAGACCTACTTAATTGTTACTTCTGCACATAAAATCAGTTTCAGTATTTCTGTTCATCAGACCTGATTGTGATTAGTAATTTTGTGTGTCACATACACTGAGGTATAGATATATCTTTACCTAAATGTAGTCCTTTTAATCTGTGTATCAGTCTTCTCTGAGTTTCTGGCTTTTCCTTAGGTGTATAGACTGTAGATTCTGTTTTTTTTTTTTAAATTAATCTGAATCACAAGAAAACTTTTTTCATTGATTGTATAATCAATGTAAAATAATCACTTGTAAAATGATAAGCATACCCATATTAATTAAAGGTAAGCTAATAGGCTGACAATAAATGGTAGTGCTTCTGTTTAGGGTAAGAACAGTGTGGCATAATTTATGCTCAGTCAGACTTGTGTTATTCAGCATGCAGGATATCTTGCATGTTGTATCTGAAGTGATCCATTTGGAATTAGGACAAATCCTGCTTATAATGGAAGCAGAGGAGTGTGAGAAATGCATGCAACATTATTGCGGTGCACAAAAGCCAGGTACATTGCATTTTCAGTGTTTGTTTATTTATTTATTTGAGTGTTTAGGAAACAATAAAGAAAAGCTGAGTGTCAGAGAAAGTACTTGATGAATATCACTTCAGCTTTCTACTTACCTTGTGACTGCAAGTACTTCACTTACATAGGATGTGGTCATATGAGATGTATGACAAATTGATTTTTTTAATAACCTGGTGAGCGTGCTTCTGTAGTATGGTGTAATAAATTATTATCTTTAATGACTAAAGTAATATTAGTACCCAAGTTGAACTGATGTTAGAACTAATTTTATTTTGAAATCTAATTTGTTAGCTGTTAGGACAGGAGTCAAATACATTAAAATAATATGATTAATTACAGCAAATACACCTTCTTAAAATAAGATGAAATCTTGTAGACATCTATAACTCTTGCTGAGTGTGATGGACCAAGATACAGTTTATTCTGACTGATCTTCCTCCCAGATATATAACTGAATGCACTAGTGCTGTATGTCTACCACAAGTGTGTTTCTATCTTCTCTATCAATACTATTTTATGGTATATTTTTGAGATGATAGATTGAAGCTTTTCAGAAGGTAGATGTTGAATTAATTCAGTTTTGTTCTGATTTATGTTTCCTCCACATTCTTTCTGATTCTCAGATATGAAAGTACTAGAGGTAGTATGGTTGTCTGTAGCTTTTACTGCTTGCCTTGAAAGTGGTTTCCATCCAGCTGGTTGTAGTTCATGCAGCCAGCTGTTGCAGTTGTGCTGAAAGGTATAACCATTGCCATCTGTGACAGCTATGAATTTTGCAAAAATCTTTTTAATCGTGTTTGTGAACTGTAAATGTGTTCTTTGCAGGCTGGAATTCCAAACCTGAGAAAATAATTAGCTGTAAAACCATACGAACCTCTTATTCCTTTTTAATAGCTCTCACTAGGTTGTCATCTTGGGCATTTTTTCCAGCTTAGTTTTTTTGCAGCTTTTGCTGCCATAGAGTGGTAATAGAAAAGATAGAGGAGAGAAAAGCATGTCAAATATATTTATGTAGCATCATAAAAGAAATTTTTTTTTTTTATATTTGTGGCAGATATTTTTAAAGGGACTCATGACAGTATGCAATAGCTTACTAGGTGTTTGGCCCCTTTCCTCCTACCAGTATGGGAAGTTCTTGTTTAACATCATCTGTGTGTAAAAGACTATTCATAGAGATAAGGTTTCAGACTATGTCTTTGTGGGTGTGGGGTTTTTTTGCTAGTTAGTGTATCATTAAAATAAGTACCATTATATAAGTAAAGCTTGCTTTCTGTATTAATAGTTAGCTTTTTATGACAAAATGAAATTAAAGTGATGGAGTAGAACAAATCCATCTTGTGTGTCCTAAAAAAAGTCTTATATTTTAGTCACCCACTTTATAATACTTTTTAAATGGTATTATTTATGAATTTGTGGAGTGGAATTAAATATTTTTAATTCTCCCTCTAGTAATTACAGGAAGTATCACACTGCTTTTCCTTACAGTGGTTATTTCTTGACTTTATTGTTGCAGTATGTTTCAACTTCAGTATCTCAAAATGTTTCCATGAAAGATAAGATGAAAAATTATTTAGTTCCTTCCAGAATATGCCTAGGATTCTGATTAGAGGAAAGGCAATGGATGGGGAAGGGAAACAAAAGGGTTGGAGGAGGAACAGTATAGCTCGGGTCTGATTTGGCTGCTTTGCAAAACTTCCATTTTGGGGAAAAGCCATTACTGCTTTGCCCTACTGAGAACGTAAAACATAGGGGAAAATATCCCTCTGTGGTATGTCATACTTCAGAATTAAATAGTTTACATTATTCAGTATGTGTGTAGAACTCAGCTTCGGCTCCGGTAGTCCAAGGTGGTTTAATTTCAGCCTTGCTAAACAGTGACAATATTTATGTTCTGGTTATTCTACCAGTGCAGCTGTTGTGGCACGTTTGCCTAACTCCACTGCATAAATGCAGCTAAAGAGCACTCACCGTAACTATGGTGAGAGCATGGATATATTCAGTAGCTCTCAGAAGGAACTACAGGTATGTGATGAGGGACACGAGGGAGGGATGATGCCGCCAAAGCCTGCCTTTCTGTCCAGGGTAGAGTTGCCACTTCCTAATGGCAATTCCCTTCCCTCTCCTTGACCTGGCACTTGGGATCTCCTCTGCCCTGTGTGAGAACTGTTGACAGCTCACGTTTCTGTGTACTAGCTAATTCTTAGTAAAAGACAGGTAGTTCCACTCTCTCTTATGCAAACCGGTCACATAATGTGTGTTGAGGTGACAGAGGAGTGAGGCAACATGCTTGTAGTGTAGCACTCAAGAAGGGAAATAGAAAAAGTTGACTGCCACAGAGCAGTAAAAAACAGAATAATGGGGTAGTAGGAGGACTGCAGGGGAGAAACAGAAGATTTGGGTGGTTTAAAGGAAAAGAGGAGGGCAAATATGAAGAAGAAGAGAAGGAGGTTGGGAAGAGGCTGAGAACATGGAAGGAGAAGGGAAGGGGTCAACATCCATTGCTTTCCCATTGTTTTCTTGAGGTTGCTTCTCCAGGAAATAATTCAGATATCAGACCTTTAGCTTGCATTTAGCTGGCATGCCTTTAGGTTACATTTTCTAACTGGAAACATCAAACACACCATTTCCCCCTGCCCCTCATAAAGCTTAATGAGAAAACAAACCCCAGCATGCACTATAGCTCCATCTAGCATCCTCACTGCTGGATTTGTTGGTTTGATGGTTTAAATACACTGACTATTTTCATTTCAGCCTCCAGTTGTCTTTTGATTTGGAAAGTTGGGAAGGGAGGAGTGAGTGCTGGGTTGTGACTGTGGTTAGCTTCACAACTCTGGTGTCTTGCAGCTCTACCCCAAGCCCCCAGACTCCTTCACCATTTTGTCAGCTGGTTCTCCCTTTCAAGTGCTGAGCTCTGGCACTTTTAAAAGCCGTGTGTTTTTCAGTGATCTGTTTCCCTATACCCATATCTGTGTGCTGTCATCTGTAGTTAAGCATTTGGTTCACAACTCTGTATGCTTACTGCCATGAAGTGGCTAGACTTTGTTGTTCTTTTCTTGTGTCAAGCCCATTGCAGCCTGAGAGAAGAGCTTTGTCTATTCCCAGTCTTGCCTTCAGCTGCTCCCTCCCTCCTTCCTTCTTCAATTTTGAACTCTCTGCACATGCTCTTTCCTTTTACGGTCCTGTCAGCCAGTGTTCACCAGTAGGGTTTGATATGAATTATGTCATATTTTGTTATAATTGCTGAACACCATTATTTATACTTGCTGTGCCAATGCTGTTGATGCGTATACGTATAGAGGAAGACAGCATTTCTGCCTTGGTCCAAGTCAGACGCACAGACAGAAAGACAGTATACCTAACATTTACTTCTCTTTCAGAGTAGCACATAAATTTATTGCTTCTCACATCATTAGTACCACCTTCTTATTCAAAATGAATGGAAAAAGGACCGGGTACAAAATCAAATCTAGAGCTCCCTGTTTTTTTTTTTTTTTAAGAAAGCAACATTGTTTGCATAAAAGAAAGGGCTTTGTACACCAAGAGTATGTGTTCTTATGTCTAGTGTGATTTTAAGTGTAGAATTATGAATAGAAGCATGTGCATAAATTCTGCACAAACTGTGTTCTGTATTGCAGGCAAACTCCAAACATGGGAACACTTCAGGAGGGGAGAGCAGTAGTTGTCTCGCTCTAGATTTTCTTCTTGGCTAGACAGCTGTAACTCTAATTCCCTGCAGAAATGATTCTCCATTTCTTGCTGATAACCCACGTGTATAATCTGGTGGTTGGATGTGTACCTAAACATCTGAGAGGTGCATTAATAATTCACAGGAATTTAACTGTGAATGCTCTCTAAAGCATCCCTTTTACTCACTTCATGGAAGAAAAAGGGTCTGCAAGGGACTTGTGTGCTTTCGTAGCATCATTGTTGCTCATTGTGAATAATTCCTATGTAATTTAAATCCTATAGTTAAGCACTTCTGAAGCATCTATGCTGAAAGGCAGCTGTTTGGTGGTGTGAAAAGAAATAAATTGGACTGAAGATTTATGAAGTGGATGATAATGTCGTGGCCTATACAGCTGTTAAAAACATTTAACTGCAGTCATTGGTATATATACCTGGGCTGCTTGGAGGTGAACAAACAGTCAGAGCCCCGTCAAAACATGGCGCATGGTCTCTGGTTATTGGGCAGCATTATAACCCTGGAAAGACAGGAAAATTCAGGTGAAGGAGTGCTTCCACTATGCCGGTTAAATGGGGCAGTCGTGCAGGTGGCCTTGTTCCAACAGTGGAGACAGAGGAGAAGCTGAAATGTCAGAGTCAGCTGGTAGCTTTTCACATGTGACAGTGCAGCCACAGATCCAGCAAAACATCAGCGCTAACCTCAAGACCATCAGAAATGGGCTTTGGGAAGTGAAAGACAATCCTATGACAAAGTTGAAAGGAATGGCTTGTACAGGCTGTTTATAGAAAGGTTGAAAGCTGCTTTTTTTTCTTGCCTCCCTCCCTTTTTTGAATTAATAGTGCCTACCACGCTGAGATAAGGGTGAGACACCTGTGGGGTAAGGAGATAGGAGACAGTCTGGTGCAGAGTCCTCTGCCATTCTGTCTTTCTCCATTTTTCTCCTCCGTGGTGACCAGAACAGGCGGTGGGATTAGTGAAGAGTTTGGCTGCTTGCTTGGGAAGACGTTGGGTGAGCACTTGAATTTTGGCTAAGAGGTAGCTGTGTGCTGTGAAGTACAGGATAGACAAAGAAGATATAAAATGACCAAAAGACCACACACTCCCAATCCTTCTCCTAATACTTTGAGGGTTTTTGCATCCTGGATTGTTTGGTTGGTTTTTTTTTTCTGTTGTCTATGAAAAAAATACCACTATCATTCTAAGAAAAAACAGATGTCTCAAAATGTGCCCAGCATTCAAGCTCAGTTATTGACTGATGATCCTCAATTTCTCCCCTCATTTTGCACAATGACTGAATTCCTTCACCCTCAGGTTGCCAAGGTCATCATGGCTCTGCAATTTTCCAGCACTCATTGTCTGCCACTTCTTTGATAGAATTTGCTGTTATTTCTATTTTCTTCACCTCCATAGAACAAAATACAACTTAAATTTAAGCTCTCTGCAGTAGCCTGGTCAAGCTGGATTTCTAATTCTGTTTCTATTAACTAATGGGTAAATGAGATTTGCCTTTCTCTTTTTAAGTAAGCCTTCCACATTCTGAGTAGACCTCTCAGCTGTGCATATATCATCTCTCCTTTCAAAATTTGTTGTGTTTTTGTAGCCCCACATTCACTGGCATTACTCATTAGAAAGCATAGAGTTAGTTTAATTTAAAGAAAGAGAGACTTATTTAAGGAATAAGAAATAAAAAATATTAATTTCTTAATGCAGGGCTTTTGCCACATTTCGTTAAGAAAGGCAAAACATGAAGACTAGAAAGTAAATAATACATAAAGAGTTAAGAAGGTCATGGGAAAAGCAATATAAAGACACTTGTACAATAAATAAGTGTAAGTTTAGTTGCACTGATGAATTGATTTTCATGTCTAGGATTTTTTCAAGTAAAATATTGGCTGAGATTTCAAGGCATGGGTGCCTAGTGAGGCATCTCAGCTCCAGGATTTGGAAAGCCAAGCTGCCAGCCTGCAACCCCAGCTTATGTTAGCTAGTGAGCAGTACGTCAGAACGAGAAGCCCTCTACCTTTTGGTGGCTAAAGAGGGAATGAAAAACAATTTGCCACGCATTTGCCTTAAGCTTTAAAAAACCAGTCCAACCTGATACATTGATTTATGTTCAAATAAATAAAAAAACTCTCCATGCATATGTCATCAGCTGAGATTGCTGTGCCACGCTGCCATTTTCCATTTTGAGAAGATTATCATCTTGGCATTCAAATTCAGTATTCAATTTGCTGCCCAGTCTGACCAACGAGATCTGTCCACGTGGAACAGCTGCCAAGCCAGTTACCCCCTGTTCTGTTTTTGTGCATTAGAAAGGAATAATCACTGTGAATCGCTTCCCGTTTGTCTTTATTGTAGATCACTTCAATTCATTTCTGTCCTCTCCTTCAATCTGTCAGTTTTATTACTAGATTGAACGTTAAGCCTAAGCTCCTTGGCAATATCCCAATTTTAAAGCTACATTTTTGAGATAGGTGTAATTTTTTAAATAAATGATGAGAAACCCCAAAAACTCTCTTTTCTTTGGGAAAAAAAAAAAATCTGCATGGAGATTGAGTGAGTGTACGCGGCTCCCGCCAGACAGCTTTGTCTTATTCTTTCTGCAGCATAATATTTCTGATTGTTTTTTTCCTGCTCTGGCTCATGCCAGTTTAGAATTGAGAAATAAATCTGTTTTATTCTTTTTAAAAGTTTGTAGCTCAGACAGATAGAATTCTCAATCAGTAGCATACAGTATGTTAGCACAGAGTAATATTTTTGAGTATAATATGTATTGCTAGAGGATTATTTCTCACTTTGGTCAGCTTAACTTCTCCATAGTTTCCATGAACATATTTTATGCATATCTAATTTTAATTATTAACGAAGCTGAGCCTAGCCTTTGCTTATTGGAGTAAAGGACCAAGAAAGACAGAGAGAATGCTTGTTCAGCATACGCTTCCCTGGCACGGGACAGGTTTCGTTTTGCTGGCATTTCACCTCAAGTGCAGTGCAGGGGGGAGAGAGAGAGACTCAGCTTCCAGGGTTCATTGCTGTGGTTTATGTCACACGCTGAATATAGAACAGAATTTTGCCAAGTGACACAGTAATTCCTATGTCAAAATAAATGCTGTGCTCCACTCTCAGGCTAGCAGCTGCCTGCTTTGGTATATGGGCTTCGGTGGGGAGGCAGTCACATGACCTTGATATAAAACTGTCCAATTCCTTGTAAAAGTTCTCTGTATTTTCATTGACTGTCAGCAAATTAAGGCAAGCAGCTTCCTAGATGAAGGGAGGATCCTGCTTCTTCTCAAAGATACTTTTGGCATTGAAGGAGAAAGCTGGCTCTCTTCTTTGCTTCAAAGAGATGCAACAAGTATGAAGAGCCTGAGAAGACTGCTACTGTTTGTCGTAGAAATGAGTTGAATAATGAAATAACGAGTTGAATAAATAACACTGTAACAGAATGCACTATAATGAAACTTGATAGAGAAGGGAATCTGTAGTTTCTCTTCATCTTGTTCCACAGCATGTGGCAAGTAAATATGCCAAACACTTGAAACCCCAAAAGTTCCCAAATGCTGCTCTCGTGGTGCATGCTTTGGCTGTGGAACTCCCTATGAGATGATATTAACTTCAAAGGATTCAAAGAGAATTTGGGCTTCTCTATGATAACACTGGTCAAATATCAGAAGAAAAGGAAATCTCTTTTGCTTTGTGACTTAATCTGATCTTTGTCTCTAGGGAGTCAGTTGACATTCTTAAATTAACTTTCAGGAGTGTGTTTTGCTTATTGGGCTTCCTTTGGATGTGTCTGGTTTTTGCACATTGTCAAAGGCAAGCTACTGGAGTGGTGGGGACTTAACAATTGATCTAGTATGGCAGTTCTTCTGTAGCAGAATCCTAGAAATTATGGTACTCAACTTGGAATAAGAAATATGATTGACAATTTACCCCATGCTTTCATATCACCGTATGGCATCACTTCATGTCCTGGTAGCTTCTGATCTTACTTGGAGTTGCCCAGCCTCTGTGGGGTAGTTTCAAAGTACTTCAGTCATTGATCATGCCTAAGTCCCATGCTGTTGATGTTAATAGAGGGAAGGCTCTTGTTCTCATAGACACCAGCAATTGCTGTTAGGGGCAATCTAGACTAAGGCTGTTTCCATTAACCTTCTTACAAGTAGTGGTAGTGCAGCTTCAGTGGCACAGAATTATCTAACACAGGAAGAATGCCATGGCCAACTAAGATACTGTCATGCTACAACATCGCTGTTCTTTAACCAGGGAAAAACGAAGGTGACATTTGGAGCGCAATTCTCCTACCAGCTATGAAGCAATGCTTTCACAGTATCATGCACTTGCCTCATGATGTGTTCTTGCATTTATGAAATGGTCCTGTGTGTGTATTTTAAAATAACACTAATTAAGAAGGATCTTAATAGAACATGAGGGAATAAATATCACTCTTAATACCTTTGTGAGAAAGCATGGCCCAGAGGTTTTACTACTAATGTGCATTGCAAAAGAACACTGAATAAAGTATAGTCATTTTGAGGATCTTACTTGCATATGCAAAGAGTACAAGCTCAATGACCTTTTTTGTTCTTGCTCTTCATTTCTTTTGGCATTTTTTATGTGCTACCTTTTCTTTATTAAATAGGAAAAAAAAAGTGTTTATTTCTGTTTATCCTTCATCATCTCTAGCTTTGTTTGGTTCCTATGTAGTCACTTTGCTCTGATCTGAATGTTGCTAGCTACACAGGACCCTAAGAAACTTGTAAATAATAGTTACAGTCTTCAAAAATATCTTTCTTCATAATTGCAAGAGTGGTTAGTTAACAGAACTTGGGCTCCCAAGTCTCACTGTAAATAATTTGGAGCCTTTGTCTCTCTTATGGGACTCTCATGTACTTAAGCATGTCAGGGAGCAGTAAGAATGGGTTGCTCCATAAGGGAATGTGAGCTAGGAGGTTTAATCTTAGTGGCAGGACTAGCACAAACTAAACAGTTGAGAAACAGAAGTAACAACATAATAGCAAGATATCAAGTGAGCTGTAGATGCAGATACTGAAACCATTGCGAACACACTTGCGATTGTAAGGACTGTAACTTCATAGAAGAGCCAGCAATTAATCATTTCATAAAAAGAGAAATGACATTAAGGTGATTAGGAAAAAAAATCCTTGTCATGGAGCCTTCAGTTTTGTAGGCTTTTAAAAGCTACTGGGCATCACTTCTATTGTGTAACTTACTTTTAATCAGTAAGTGTATATATAGAATATAGTAAAAGCAGCTTTAGCTGCAAGAATTCAGGGAGGCTGGCAAAGTTAAAAAAACTTTTTTTTACTCGTCTTCCGTTCTTTATTGTATAGGCAGCAAGTGAAAAATCAGGATTATTTTTCCTTATTAAAAAGAAATGACATTAACGTTTGACAAACTAAGACTCTGATGGCTCTGGTGTTGCTTGCTATTGTTGATTGTCTTTGAAGATGCTGGAATTTTCTGACTTTCTCCTTGGCTGAGGAGAAAACGTGGAACTATTAGAAAAGGGAACTTTTCATCAGCCCATTTACAATGAATTAGTTAAGCAGATGCTAACAAAAGGAAATAATGGTTAGGCATTGAAATGTTCTTAGGTCTATGGCTAAGAATTTTGTTGACCTTTGTAATGGCAGTCTTCTGTCACCCATGTGAATATACTGAAATAGAACGTGTAATATCACTTTTTAATTATATGCACACACATTGCTTGCACATGCACAAAACAGACACAGGAATAGATTATTTTTTTTGTTGTTGTTTTTGAGAAAGCATATGGCTTATTCATTATGTATGCATATGCCTGTGTGGACAGAGGGGTGAAAGAGGAGATGGGAAAAGGACACCAGCTGGTTGGTTTTTCTTGACCTGTGTTTGGACTATCCTGTTGCAATATTGTTTCTGTTCTAACCCACAGATATTTCTGTACTTTCCTAAATTTTACAGAGAAGATTGCAAGTGTAAACTTCAATAATCTGTCATTGCAAGAGGACTGAAAAAATACTTTGCTTATTATTGTGCAGGAATAGCTGGTGGATGAAATAAGGAAGCTTAAAAATAAGGCTAATTATCAGCTTCATTGAGATGCAGTACTTGGCCAGGTTTAGAACTGAGAAAGTTAGTAAATTACATTACTGAAACTGGTCCACATGTTATTTAGTCTTAAGTCTATACTGAAGAATCTCCCTTGGTCTGGCTGTGTACAACATTTTTCAGAAGGTATATGTAACACTAAACTTCACTGAAAATAGAGTAGATTTGGTCCTGAATTTTCCTTTTTAATTTCCAAAAATTCTCCAGAGCCAACTTCTTGTGTTTTATAGGACATAATCCAAGTTGTCCTGAGGGGATCTCTGTTCTGATGTGTTGGGGTAGTGACTTGCTGACTGTTTTTTTGTTCTGTAGTTTCCTAAGGGGTAAGGATTCATTTATAGTTGTATGTTGATTGTTATATAGCATGGATGAATTTGTGTAGGCCTTCTACTCCAAAAAAAAAATCCATGGGTTTGCAAGGATTCTTGAAATAATTGCTGTTATATAGAGTGCAAGAGGTATACTGGATTAAGGGAGTGCAGCATCTTCATTAGTGTGTTCTAAGGGCTTTTCATTCAGTAATGCAAAATGCAGACCAGTAATAAGCTGACAGGGCAGTTTGTTAGTCTTCTACTAGTATTTAGAGACTTAAAAGTATCCACATACTACCTAGTTGTGGGTTTTTTTCCTTTAATCTTATCAGATTATGCACATACAAATTGTCCATTATCAATATGTGTCTTGGCTAGATGCTGTCTCCAGAGACAGCCATGTGGCTGAGGGTATGGTAGCAATGGGCAATGTATGTCTATGTAATGAGGTAAGATTCAAGAAAAAAAATATTGTGATGAAGGGATACCACCCTAGTATTTTCTTTTACATTTGAGACAAAGCAAAAAGAGAACTGCTTATCTGACTGAGATGTAAAGCATTGTACAGCAGGTCACAGTTTCAAATCCAGCTCAGGTTGTTAGCAACAGATCTGTTGCCATCTAATTTATATCTGCCTTATGTATGAAGAGTCAGCCCAATTCCCATTGAAAAACAGGATATTGACAACTTCACTTTCATTTTATGGAGCAGCTAAGCAGGTTTGGACATGGTGGCTGTGTGGATAACAGATCACCTAGAAGAACTTTGCTACTATAAGAAGGGGATGGATTGATTCTGTAAAGAGCATGTTTCACTTTTAGTGTTGTAACATGAGGTAAACCTACACAGGGGCTACTAGATTTGAGATGATTGGGGTTTGCTGTTTTGATGATCAAGTAGAAATGACTGTCCTGATAAAATCTCTTCCTGGTGATTTCTATCATCAGACTTACTTTGTTTTTCATTGGTGTAGAACCCTTGAGTCCTAGTTAGGTTCTCATTGTACAAATACAATTGTACAAAGAATCAGGAAAAGAACAGGACTGATTTTTGTTATGGTTTTCATCAGCAGATCAAAAAGCACCTTTCAGAAGAGCTAAATACCTTTAGGCCAATTTTATTAACGGAAACCAAGTCACAGGCAATGAAACCACTCCTTGCAGGCCTTCCAGCAGGCCAGCATCATGTTGAGGACAGAATCTACATCTTGAGAGTCACACTATTCTCTTGTTCATGCATCCACTAATACGTCAGGCCTGATTTACCAAGGAGCTGATTATCTTCTGTTTCTTTCAATTTCAAACAGTTATGAATGCCCAGTATTTAAAAAAAAGAAGTTCAGCTTAGCAAAAATGCAAATGGCAGCCTGTGTTTTGACATGGAAGGCTGTGTTCCCTTTATGAAGATACTGTGTTTTTTCTGTAAATGGTTGAATATTGAAAGTGTTCACACCAGAGATGGATGAAATTTATATGCATGTGCTGTAATTCCTATTTTAAAGAGTAGAGAGGCATTGTGAGAAGTGGAGAAGATTCTGGGTCCCTTGTCCAGAAACGGAGTGATCTAGTCCTCATCAAATCCGTACTGTGAAATTGAATATTATAATAGATATAGTATTAGCATTATGTATGAGTTGTGATTTATGGGTGTTGATAACATGGAAATCTCAGGTGATATTCTCCCTCTGTTGTTGTAAATATGTTATTCATTAAGTGAGAAAAAGTTAATGTAATTTGTCTGAAAGCAATCTGTAATGCTTACTAAGTGAACAAGAGGCTGTTCTTTCTGTTTTGCCTTAATTGACTGAGTCTTCGTGTAGATATTGGGTTGTTATTAAAAATTCATTTGTGATTAGAAACAATTTGGGAAGTTTTGGTTAATGGCTGTGTAGAACATCTTCATTCTCCTAGCTAGCTGGCAGAAAAAAGAGAATTTGCTTTTAAGGTCTTTCTGGGGTTGCTTTGCACAACTTTGCCTACATGAAAGAGCCATAGGTTTGGGTCACTTAAAAATTCAGCCCAGCCAGGGCATGGCCAAAGACAGTCTACCTCTCTCTTGGCTGCTCATATAGTTCACAGGAAGGATCTAAAATTAGGAAACCGCAAATATGGCCCTCTCAAATCTTGTACCAATCTTAGCACCCCTAGGCAGGGGCTAGCATTTAGGGCCAGAAAATCCAAACTATTAATGTGAGTATCTATTTTAATTTGATTCCCTGAATATTCCAAACAGCCACATTGGGAATGGAAGGGTATCAGCTGCCCTGAGAGGGAGAATTTACACAAGTGAAAAAGCTTCTTTTTGGAGGAGGGAGGGCATGGAGGGGCTGCGGTGAAGAAATAAACTAATACATATACACAGCAGTTAGAGAATGGCTTGAAAATCGTCCTTTTTGCTCTTTGTTCTTGGATTAGTCTCAAACAGTTGTTTTGAGTTGTTTTGAGACTAATCCAAACAGTTAATTTTTCTGGCAGGATTCTGCTATTGTGAACACTCTTGAGCCCGGTGGAGTATATGAAAGGCAAGAGTACTTGAGGATAGAACGTTGTGTATTATCTCTCTTTGGAAAAATGGGGTAGATGACTAAAAGCTATTGATTCTTGGGGATGCCTTTGTTCCTGTAAAAGGGAAACAGTCTCTTTTTCTTCTGCTTAATATGCTCATTGGCAGATGTTCATGCCTTCATACCTGGAAATCAGCAGATGACTGGCTGGTGTGGGCAAGGCTCCACTAACTCAAGCCGAAGTCATAAAATGGTGTATGAGAATTTCCCATTTCCTTTTATTTTAATCAGCTGGATTTTAATATTTATTTATGGGGTGTTAGCATGCTGAAATGAGAAAGTTGTCTTGTGTATAGTTCCCCACTTTGCTGCCTGGGGTGATTTAACCCCAGCCGGCAACTAAGCACCACCCAGCTGCTCACTCCCCCCTGGTAGGATGGAGGAGAGAATCGGAAGGGTAAAAGTGAGAAAACTCGTGGGCTGAGATAAAGACAGTTTAATGGGTAAAGCAAAAGCCACACACAGAAGCAAAGAAAAGGAATTCATTTGTGTCAGCAGGCAGATGTTCATCCATCTCCAGGAAAGCAGGGCTCTATCAAGTGTAACAGTTACTGGGAAGGCAAACGCCATCATTAACTCTATTCCAGCCACAACCATCATACTGACACATGCAAGAATGAGTCTATTCCAGGAAAGTATATCTGTGATCTACTTGAATTTGATTGTTTTGTTTTTCTTTTTCTTAACCTGCACGTGTCAGTAACTTCCAAAGTCTTAAATGTTCTCACATAGTTCTGAGCAATAACACTTCTGTAGCAGCCTTGATATATTTTCTTTCTTAGCAATAAAGCAAGCATGTGGGCTTGACTCTTTCACTGGGGACACTTAGGTCCATTCCCACTAGAACTTTACAGGTGATCACCTAAGTAAAGTCTTCCTAAGTTATTTTCTTTGCCAGCACTAAGCCAGGCAAAACACCCACAGAAAAGGAAGTATGCCTCAACTGCAAAACCAGCTAACGTACATACCCACCAACAAAATACTATTAGAGGTGTCACTGGGGAGCCCAGTATCATTGGTAAGAACTGAGCCCTCTTTCATTATCCTTGTGTATAGCAGAATAGGTTTGAGTTACTTACAGTAGCTTTCAATTCTACTGCAAGGCCTAAAAGGAACAAATTTAGATCAGATATGTGGTTTTATGCTTTCAGTTACACTTTCTGAGTGGAACAGTTGGTGCCCTCCTCTGTCAGTTTTGTAGCATAAAGTTCATTCTTTCTACATTCTTGTTGCAAAGCTAAATGCTGTGAGAATACATGGTCATTTTCTATTGTATTTAACCAGGGCACAGCCACCTGACAATGTATTTAACACATCTGTGCTAATATTTGGCATTGCTTCATACTTCAAAAGTGCTTGAAATTCTCTGAGTGCCACTAAGCGCCCATATTACAGCAAACCCGTGTTACGTAGATCAGCAATTCTGTACTCTTTTGGCTGTATCTCTGTATTTGAAATGTCTGGTTTTAGCTGCTTTTGCTTTTGTCCAGCTGCTAATTGTTGCACTAAAAAGGTAATGTGTAACTTTTCCCTTTTGGTAGGTGTCAGGAACACGCTAAGTAGAGATTAGACCAAGATCTTGGACATATTATTCCATTTCCAACTTGGTCTTTCTTGCCAAAAAATCCTCCAAGGAGCAAGGTCCTTCAGCTCACTAGTCTCTAAAATATGAAGAAAATAGATAACTACATTTTTGAAGCTGGGTACATGAGTGGTTTTCTATATCTTTGTTTATGGCTCCCCAAAAATGTTTTCCCAGAAGTGGTGAGCAGCATTTAATCTATTTCTTGAAAAACAGCAGTTCAGTTAAGGTGGTAAGAACTGGCATTCCCACCGAGCTGTGTGTTCAGAACTGGGGCAGTGGGATTGCTTAGATCCTGCTGCCAATGGTAAGCTAGGGTCCTTGCCCCTCTCATCAGCTCCTTCTACTCTGATTTTTTTGCATTTTGTGTTATGTATCTTTACATTATGAAAAATTTAGTATGAAGAGGATCAGGAAGGCTGGCCTCCTTCCCTCCTTTCTGTGATCCTGATGAAGTCAGCAGAAGTTATGCTATTGATTTCACTGCAGCCAGAATTTTATCCTTTCTATTTAAGAAAACAGATTATGCTCAGACCCTTTTACCACTTAATTTTCCCAGTTCTACCTGTAGTTTGTTGCTATTCAGGAAACAATGGGTCAATTTTTTTTTTTTTATGAGGAAATTAAGATAGATATGAATGGAATATTTTGACATCTCTGTCATCTGTCTAGCTTATTTTCCAGGCCTAGACATTTCAGATACATGTGACAGATTTTCACACACATGCATGTATGGCAATGACAATGAGATGAAAAAGACTGGTTCAGAAATAAGTTTAGAATAGTGGATTTGAATGTAGTACCTTCCTAAAATGAACTTCTGCCAGCTACCCCCTGCACAAAACGCATCTGATCTCTTGATTAGGTGAGCCAAGCCTTAATTTAATCTGAAAGTTTAGCCTAAAAACTGCTTGGAAAGTTATTTACAATCTGTATATATTAAGGACACTAGTCTTTCCCTAACAAAAGTATTCCTTAAGGCTTTTTGCCATTCTCAAAATCAGTGAAATGACTGCATTAATGTTAAGTGGGAGCTACTGCCGCCTTTATCAAAGAAATATTTAAGCTTCCTCGGACATTTCACCTTCTTACAAGGACTGTTAGAAAATGAACTAAAGAACCATCTTGCCCTAAAAACTTCTCTGGAATTTATGGAGGAAATAGCCTTTGAAAATTTTTGCTGCAACAGAGCAATCACCGTGTACTGCTTGTCACCAAGAAAGGATTCATTTAGCCAGAAATTAATCCTGAGCTGCCTCCTTATAAATGTACTTGGACAGATCTAATTCTTGTCAGGCACAAAGCAAGTGATGCACAAACAAAGAATCCCAGAACGTTTCATTTATGCTCATTAGTCCTGCTTAATTTCTGACCTCCTTGTTCCTTCAAAGTTTTATGTCGTGTCAGCTGTTTAATTTGAATTCTTAGTGGTCATTTTTAGTTTCTACCTTTTTTTGCAGAGGCTACAGAAAAAAATGGGAGAGCTGTCTCTAATGGTTTAGTTTAAACTTGGCTGTACATTCACTGGCAAGTGGTTTAGTATGTGCACAAAAAAAATCTGCATGGGATGAGAATGAATGGAGAAATCTTTAAAATGGCTTTGGAAAACAGCATAGAAAATGTTTGGTTCAGAGTGGCAAGGCAGAAAAAAAAACATTATTACTGCACAAAAATGTGTCTCTGTGTTTAGCAAGTTGTCCTTAAGGATTTTCCAACAGCAGGCTGGCTGTGCTGGTCAACAAAGCAGAAACAAAAGACCTCTGAGTTGGTGTTGCTCTGAGCCACTAAGTCCACTTGTTACACAGCACAGCCCTCCTGGCTCAGGTCTAGAGTCAGTCGAGCTTTTCAGCTTCCTCTTCTGAATCTAGGACATAGGTCCCCTGTGCACCCAGTTTCACAGTTAGTTTGCCTAGACTGTGCTATCATTGTACAACCAGTGTACTGAAAAGTATCTTGAATTTTCTTCTTGTGTGGAATGAGGGGAGGGAAATGAGGAATAAACCGAAAGTGACTGTACTTGACTGAATGGTCTGCCACATGTACGTATATCCACATCTGTACTTTGGTTTTGTACGGCTTTGGGGCAATAGATCAAATGTTTGAGAAAGTTAACATGCTTATAGAGTGATAACAAAGATACTTTGCTAGTCCAAAGATCTTCTAGTTTTACAGGTCAAAGAAGGCGATACAGCTAGCTCAGATTGTGAACTGACTAGTCTGGGGTCATATGACATGTCAGGAGACAAATTACAAGTTGAGTCTAAGAATGCCATATGCCTGACACAATTGCTATATAGCCTCTGCCATGACATTTGCGTTGCATTTCTTTGCAGCAATTACATTGTTCTTTTTGTGTTGCTTAAAAGTGATCAGAGCAAGAATGACAACATGTCTAAGAAAGACCTCAGGTTTGGGTTGACGGCTAGTTGAATATGAGTCAACAGTGTGCCCTGGCAGCCAAAAGGGCCAACCATGTCCTGGGGTGCATCAAGCACAACGTAGCTAGCTGGTCAAGGGAGGTGATTGTCCCACTCTACACTGCACTGGTGCAGCCCCACCTCGAGTACTATGTGTAGTTTTCGGCGCATCAATGTAAGAAGAACGTCAAACTATTAGAGTGTTTCCAGAGGAGGGCGACTAAGATGGTGAAAGGCCTCAAGAGCAAGACTTACGAGGAGTGGCTGATGTCACTTGGCTTATTCAGCTTGGAGAAGAGAAGGCTGAGGGGTGACCTCATTGCAGTCTACAACTTCCTCAAGGGGAGCAGCGGAGGGGGAGGTGCTGA
The DNA here is from genome assembly GCF_013368605.1 of Nyctibius grandis. Taxonomy (NCBI): domain Eukaryota; kingdom Metazoa; phylum Chordata; class Aves; order Nyctibiiformes; family Nyctibiidae; genus Nyctibius; species Nyctibius grandis. The sequence goes on along the minus strand of NC_090662.1, from coordinate 74,568,490 downwards.
TCTCGCTCTGGTGACCAGCGATAGGACAGGAGGAAATGGAATGAAGCTGCATCAGGGGTAGTTCGGATCGGATGTTAGGAAAAGGTTCTTCACTGAGAGGTTGGTTGGTCACTGGAACAGGCTCCCCAGGGAAGTGGTCATGGCACCAAGCCTGTCAGAGTTGAAGGAGCATCTGGATGACGCTCCTAGTCATGTGGTTTAGTTTTAGGTAGTCCTGTGAGGAGCAGGAAGTTGGACTTGATGAGGTTGGTCCTTTCCAACTTGAGATATTCTGTGATTCTAAGAGGATGCAAAGAGGGTTAAAAACTCTGCTCAAGACAGCATGAGACTCTTTAGAGTTCTGCAGCAATGGACTCTGTACAATAGGACACATTCCAAGGCACTGCCTGGAGAAATGACACTGACATACTGGAGTCTTCAGAATAGACAGAGCCCCTGAAAGCAGATACAATCCAGGCCTTGGACAACAGAGTGCCTGGGTGCAACATGGTGTTGCATGTCAGGGTTGCAGTCATGATTGAGTCACAAAGTCACCACAAAAGGACCTGTGAGGGATATGCACAGATTGTCATATGGGCAGAGAAAACAGGAGATTGACAGGATCTTTGCAGAGCTTCTACAGAGGCAAGAGCCTAAGCCCTGCAATGCAAGAAAGGAGTGACAACTCTGAGACTGAATTTGAATGACCAGTGGGTATATAATCCCATACAAGCAGAAGGGATGTAGGAAAGGCTTGGGTAGGAGGGCATCCAACCTATGGGTTAGCACCAGACTGCACAGCCAGTGTCGCAGGCAGAGCTTTGGCTTTTATGACCATGGGCCCCCTCTTTGAGGAACGGGGAGTGCTGGGGAGACACAGGATGCCCACACAGGGGTGGCACAAGAGCATGTTTTCCAAAAGGCTTTCCAGCCTGTCTAGGAGGGCTTGAGCCTAGGTTCATCAGGGGATGGTGACCAAAGCCTGAAGAGAAGGGGAGGCACAGGAAGCAGGAAAGAAGTGCCTGGTGAAATGGGCATGCACACTTTTGTTGGAGAGCTGCAAGGGGGGCAAACCAGGAGCTGGGGTTGGCCACAGCACAAGTAATGCCCTCAGTGGCCAGGGCACTCCCACAGCTGAACAGGGAGGGCAGAGCAGGTGTGCTGACAACAGGGTCCACTGACCTTCCCAGGCAAGGCACGGTAATGAATCGGGTCATGGTCCATCCAGAGAGTCCAGTCAGGAGAAGAAGGAGATGGGATCAGTGTGTCAGGGACCAGAGTGCATCCCTCTTCTAGGAGTTTAGTTGGCTAAGTTAGAGTTTAGGTGGCTGGGTCCAAGTCCAGCTCCTTTGCTGGTAAGAGCTGTTGGGAAGAAAGCTAGGAGTGAGGGCCTGTCCCTCCTTTCCCTTGGGAACTGTTTTCAAGTGGAGGCCTTGCCACAGGCTCCTGCCTCTGCTACACCACAGCTGTGCAGCAGCTCTGTCTAGGGCTGATCTTGTACCTGCTCAATGTGGACCTTGACCCAAACCCACTGGTTCGGCTGTCTTGGATGTGCCTCATCACTGTGGACTTGCTGGGGGATCGCTGGGATGCATGTGACCCACTGTCTGTGGCCCTCATCCTGACCTGGACTTGCCATTCTACATGCTGGCTCCTTCTTGGTGAGGCCACTGCTTGCGCCTGCCTTGTTACTATGTTCCGCTCCTGACTAGCCTTCCATGGTGGAGCAGCTAGCCCTCACTGCTGTCTGACACAGAGGCAGGACTGCCAACAAGGCTGCAATGTAGGTCCAAGGTCCACCCAGCCATGAGTGAGACATGTAGCAAGATTACAGCCCTGGACTTGAGGAAAGCAGGCTTTGGCTTGTTGGGGGAATCTGGTAGGCAGTATCCCATGGATAGAAGAAGAGAGTGTAAGAGAGTGGAGGAGATGGTCTCATTGCTGTCTTCAGCTACTTCATATGAGGATGTGGAGGAGATGGCACCAGTCACTTCTTGAAGGTGTGCAGTGATAGGACAAGAGGCAACAGATGTAAAGTGGAACAAGGGAAATTATGAGTAGCTATTAGGAAATGAATTTTCAGTTTGAGGGAAGTTAAAATTTTCAGTAGGTGCCTAGAGATGTTTGGACTCTCCATCTTTGGATGTATTTGTAATTTGACAAGGCCATGAGTTACTTGGTTTATGCTGACTGTGCTTTGAGCAGGAGATGGATACAAATGTCACCAAAATTTATTTCTGAGGTACAACTTTGGGTCCAGAGTAGTGTGAGTAATATGCCTACCTCAGTAGTTTCCAATGTTGAGTACAGCCTTGTCTGCAAGATGAGTAAGTTAAAAATTGGGATTCCTTGGTCACATGTTGCATGACTTTATCAGTCAGGAATATTCAAGAAGAGAGACCCTCAGAAGAAAAAAGATTTCTGAAGGAAAATTTTAAGGGTTTTTCTTTTGCAGTTTCGATTAAAACCAGCAGGCTGCGCTAACAGATTTTTTTTCCAGGAAGAAACACACAATCTTGTCATTTTCACTTTTTATATGAGCAAGGAAAAGAACTGCAGCACAGAGCTTGCTGTTTTTATTTGTGACTCTTAAATTTTCATTTGGATAATGAAAAGAGGCTGCTAAAGCAGTCATTAACATGCTGTCTTCAGATGTGTTCAAGGCCTTATTTAGTAACCTTTTTTCCCTTGAGATTTGAAAGCAGAGGCTTCTATATTATACTCTAATGATTAATACCAAGTTTATGTTAATGCTTCCCTCCCACCCCTCCTCCCACCCTGTAAGGGTTGTGTAGGTCTGGTGCAGCCTTCCTATTTTAGGACTATTTTGTGTTGTAGAAAAATGCTACAACACGGGCAGGATTAAATATTGTCTGCCTCTTCTTTTTCCCCATACAGCTGGAATCAGAGTTCTTGTAGGTTTGGTTTCTAAAAAATTCTCAGAGAAAACAAAACAGGGGACTGCTTTATCTAAGACTAAATAGCTGCTTCTTTGCAACTGGAGGGGAAGTTTAACTGCAACATAGTGTTTTCATTCATTCATTTCAACCATTCTGGGATTACTCTGTTCCACCTTTCTAAACTGGAACTGTGGGTTAGTAATTCCAGAAGTGAAGCCGCGCATTTGACAAGGACCTAAGCAGTAAGAATGCTGTTTAGAACTATCCTGCTGCTTTGCTTCAGTGTTTTTCAAAGCCATTTACAACAGCAGGTGAATGTAATTTCCAAATAGCAAATCAAAAACATAATGATAACACAGCACAACCATTGTCAGAGACTAGTCTAGTTCTTCTCAGCCCCATACAAAGACGAATCTTGATGATAAAGTTTATCATCATGATAATAAAGTACACAACTTCTGTGGCTAGGGCAATGTAACTTTCCTAGGCAAATCCTTTGAACAGGGGAAGTTAAGACCATGCTGAACTATACAGTGGAGTTAAGGGACATAATTAGCCATCAGTGTAGTGTCTTAATTCAGCATATGTCCTGTCAGTTCAGCCTCTTAGAGTGTTGTCCATTTCACAGAGGCTTCTTCCCAGAAGTGAACAGTTTCACAGCTTCCATATGATCCCTTATTCATGCCTTTGACATATCTGGAGGGAAATTTCAGTTTCAGAAGTGAGAGTCCATTGGACAAACTCCATAAAGCAAGTGTTCCTTTAGCATTCCTGCCCACTCCCTTGTCCTGGATTGTCACTTTGAGGTACTTCATAATTTCCAATTTTCCACCTTTTACATAAAAAACCCAAACAAGTAAGAAGTCATTGAAGTTACTGTGCATTCTTTCCAACCTTTTTCTGGTGCTTTCTGCTATGTGGATGGTCTTTTTATTCAGAAATGCATGCATACCTTATCTGGGGTGGCTCTGGAGCCTTGATCTATTAATTTACCTGTTCCAGTAAGCTGCTGTCAGAATTAGTCACGTTTATGGAGAATGGAAATGCTCATAAAGTTTGACATGTAATTGAATATTCTGGATCTTGTCACACTAGGAGGTCTGTTGGAGGACAGCAAAAATCCCACCCTGGTTATGTGTTACCCAAAGGATCTCAAGGCAAATGGCTGTCTAGGAGCTTCTGCTGCCTGAGGAGAAATCAAGTGTGTGCTGCCTCTCACCTGGTTTTTGACTGTCTAGGAGGAAATTAGCATGGAAGTGAAGGGAGACCATCAGATTCAAGCCAAAGTATGAAGGACAGTCGCCAGGAATTCCTGTGTGAAGGAAATTTCTGTGTCAAACACCAGGAACTGAGTTCCAGAAGTCAACAGAACTGCTGAGAGCTTGGATGAGTGAAACAGGGAAGTCAGAAAGATACGTTAACATGACTGCTGAGTATGAGTGGCTGTTGGGATTTGGGACAGAGTACATTTCAGTATTTTGTTGGAATTTAGTACTGCAGCCACACATCTATCTAATATTTCTCATGTTGGCTTGAAGTGAGAAGGATCACCATGTTTGCACAATGTTGAGGCTCAAGGCAGTAAGGATTAGGGACATGATGGCTTCTGTCAGCTTTTCCATTTCCTGAAACAACTGCTGGCTTTTCATTGAGTTAATTTTGCACACTGCAAATCTGAGCTCAGTAAATATATGTCAGCAGGCATACATGAACTTTTGAGATGCTTCTGCTGATTACAATTTTAAAAAAAACCTTAAATGGAGAATGTCCAAAACAAAGACATTTCAGCCTTCAGGCAAGTTTTATGCAAAATAGTCAATAGTCATGAATGACTGTCCTGCATTGTTGGTGGTCTTGGCAAGCCAGGAATAATGTTGAGAATGGCTGTTGTCCCATGTCTGATGAGACGGGTGGAACATACCACCTTCTGGTTACCACACTGTCTTCGGCCCATATATAGTAGCTCTTGCAGTCAGATGGTAGTTTGGCTGGATCAAACTGATGTTTTTAGTAGGCATGGGACAGGACAGCTACATTACTTACCATATGATCAGTTTAGCAGACATGCATGAACTGCTTGATGAAAGAATATTGCAAAGGCTCAGTTACGGTGCTTGTTTGGCAAGGAAGATATAATTAATAATGTCATTGCATAAAAGTCAGCTGTTCAGTAGTCATGTTAGCTGCCAAATGTTACACGATGTAGATTCAGAAATATTTCATCCATCTGCCAGTGCTTTCAAATCATTCTGGCAAGGTTTTTATTTCTATTTTAAACTGTGTAAAGGGAAGTTGCTCTCATTCTCTCAGTGCTAAGGATGGTGCAAGCCTTAACCTAACTACTTTTACAGAAATAGGCAAGGGAGAGAAAAGTATTAGAGGTCATCACAGAGGTTTAATTTAGTGTCTAAAATGTACTGGGCATATGCCAGAGTGATTTTGGTGATATTTTTGCGGGGGGAAAGGAGTGGTGCATCTCAAGATCAAATAATGTGTGCCTCCAGGAAACATTCCACAAAAATTTGTGAAGTAAAATTACCATTTCACATTGATAAACTATAGGAATTTTCATTTTACACCTTCCATTAACTGTGAAGCAAATGAGTGTTATTTTCAGTTATGTACTGCTAGTTTGCTAAGCTACATATTGAAGATTTATCTATGCAACTTTGATTATTTTTTTAATTTGAAAAAAACCCACAAGGTCTTTCATCTGTCTGCCCCTTTTTTCTTCTCACACATGCTGAGCCAGTGCAATCTACAGTGTTCTCTTGGTTAATAATGGCATAATGGAACCATCTGTTGGAGTTTTCCATTTTCTTGCCCTTCTGCTCGTGACCATACCTGTGATCACAGCTTTTATACTGCTTCCTATGGCCAGAACCAATTATTTAATATCAGACATATAAATTAAGCAAGTGAGATACCTTAACTTGTAAAATGATACATACAATAATGATAGAAATGCAAGAATTCTACAAAAGCAAAAAATGACTTATTTCATTATTTTTGTTCTCACTAGGAAGTACAAGCTTTGTAGTCCCTTATGAAATCTCACCCAAGTAGTCCCTACTACTAGGTTTTTCAGGTGCAGAGGCTATGTAATCAAAATAAGTCTTGTTTTTGCATGTAAAATACAGTGTTTCATGCTCTTGTTTATTTGCATATGGGGAGCAACTCACTCTGGTTAATGCAGGTCTGGAATGGATATATTAAAAAACAAAATTAAAAAAAGGAAATAGCAAGAATGTTTGTGGTATGGGGAAGAAGGAAGGACTTTCACTTGATTGGTGAATGAACTGAATGCTAACTTGTGGAAATGCTACAGTGTTTCTAGAGCATTTGGTTTGTCTACATTTCTAAGGGACAGACAGTAAGTTGTGAGGTAGGACTGCAAAATCATCAGCTATATGTGGGACAAAAACACCTGAGCAAACTGAAAACAGTGCTGTTCTAACAGTGAGAGAGGAGCCTAATAGACTGAGGTGTCTAGAGAACCAGCAGAGACCAACGTCTTTACTCTTATTCCTAGGTTCCTGCTTTTTCGGGACATATTTTTCCTTATTTGTTATAGCTGAGTGAATTTGCATGTGATATTTATTTCATGCTGCTATTTTGACCATGGTATGAAGAGATACTGTTCCATTCCTGCCACAGTGTGAATCGCTATAGCATCTGATCTTTGTGCTCTTCCATCACAACTACTACTGGAGATGGGCTTTTTTAAAATACAGAAGAAAGTGAAAATAATTTTTATTCTTTGAAAAGGAGAAGAACTTGAAAGAATGAGGACAACATAAAGAATAACTAGTATTCCTTCATGCTTTGGCAAGAGAGTCCTCTCCAGTTTTTGCTAGTTGTTAGCAGTCTGCTTTCTAAGCTGGAGCAGAAGAAAAAAAAAAAAGAGACCCCTTAATTTAACTCCATTTAACTTCATTTGAAAAACTAAACCTGTTTGAAATCTTGACAACCCATTTTATGAGTATAACCTCTGAAAATGCAAGTAAATAAAAATATTCAAGGAGTGGATACTTGCTGTCAATTTCTGCAAAGAAGGCAAGCAAAAAACCTGGTAGAAGTCTTAGCAGCTGGAAGCAAAGCTGACTGAAAGCCTGAACCACTTCTTGACAGCAGTAGCTTTCATTTCAGCTTATTCATTTAGTTCTTCTCAACATTTAGTTCATTCAGTACTGAAAAACTGGTAGCTGAAAAAGCAGACAAACTTGCTTTATATTTTTGAACACATAGAGAATGAGGTATTAGCATAAAAGAGCCACAGTTTCTAGATCTTTAAAGAGCATGGTCATCAGAAATGTTCAATTTATTAACTATAGGTAATACTTCCACTGTTAAATAAATCAATTTTTGGGCAGCAGTGTTGATCTGCTTGAGGGTAGGAAGGCTTTGCAGAGGGATCTCGACAGGCTGGATCTACGGGCTGAGGCCAACTGTATGAGATTCAACAAGGCCAAGTGTCGGGTCCTGCACTTGGGTCACAACAACCCCATGCACCGGTACAAGCTTGGGGAAGAGTGGCTGGAAAACTGCCTGGTGGAAAAGGACCTGGGGGTGTGGATCAATGGCCGGCTGAATATGAGCCAGCAGTGTGCCCAGGTGGCCAAGAAGGCCAACAACATCATGGCTTGTATCAGAAATAGTGTGGCCAGCAGGACTAGGGAAGTGATCGTCTCCCTGTACTCGGCACTGGTGAGGCTGCACCTTGAGTACTGTGTCCAGTTCTGGGCCCCTCACTACAAGAAAAACACTGAGGTGCTGGAGCGAGTCCAGAGGAGGGCAATGAAGCTGGTGAAGGATCTAGAGCTCAAATCTTATGAGGAGCGGCTGGGGGAACTGGGGTTGTTTAGCCTGGAGAAAAGGAGGCTCAGGGGAGACCTTATTGCTGTATACAAGTACCTGAAAGGAGGTTGTAGCGAGGAGGGTGTCAGTCTCTTCTCCCAGGTAACAAGCGATAGAACGAGAGGAAATGGCCTCAAGTTGCACCAGGGGAGGTTTAGATTGGATATCAGGAAAAATTTCTTCACGGAAAGGGTTGTCAAGCATTGGAACAGGCTGCCCAGGGAGGTGGTGGGTCACCATCCCTGGAGGTATTTAAAAGATGAGTAGATATAGTGCTTAGGGATATTGTTTAGGGATATTGTTTAGTGGTTGACTTGGTAGTCGTAGGTTAATGGTTGGACTCAATGATCTTAAAGGTCCTTTCCAACCAAGACAATTCTGTGATTCTGTAATTTAAAATGAAAACTATGGTTTGGCAGTTCTCCTGGTTTCTTATCTATACAGCACGCTAGACATAGTACTATGTAACTAATAGCATATATTTTTGAAATGTTGTATTGTGGCTTTTGAATTCCAATTTCTACCAAAATTCAGTTACCATGAATAAGAAAGAAATCGTATAGGAAATAAAAACATCATTCACTGCTTTCTAACATAGTAACAACAACAAAAAAAGATGGCTAAGTGTATAAACATAGATTCTCTTCTGACCTGACAAAAAGATGCATTAAATATCTACAGAAGGAAGCTGAGTGAAGGACATAAAAGCAGTACAGAGTTAAAATCCATGACTTATTCAACGTTTCTTGCTTTTGATTTAAATTATGATTGAAGTTGGTGGTTTAAATAGCTGTGACTTAAATCAATCTGCATTGACCCTGGCCCATTAGAAAAGAGTTTTTGAGAACAGAGGTCACTTCAAAGGGTTCCTAATAGAGATAGCAGAGTGTTCCTTTCCCACATCTGGGGAGAGTGGTGAGATCTCTCTCCAGCTGTCATTGCTGCAAGCCATGTGCCGTTCATCGTCTTATATTCAGAGTAAGCAAAGCTAGGCTTTGTGTCTGGAGTGCAGATACATGAGTCTTTTTAACATATGTTGTTCTATGCTCTTGTTTTCATTTGATACTCAAGTTTACAGACTCAAACTGTTGAGCACTCTGGTCCCCATTCACCTCTCTCCTAAAGCAGATGGACAGATAAGAGTTATGCCTCTTGCACGTGGCTGAACTGCCTTTTAAACACAAGGTAGATAGGAAGCCATGCAAGAATACCAGCTCCTAATCTGTGGGAGGCGATGATGTTAGTTGCTGTTGCAGAGTTTACTTGCTTTTCCTCAGATCAGGCCTGCTGCAAATGCAAACAGTAAACAAATAACAGGTGGTTTGAACTAAACGTTCTGACTCTACATAGGAGTAGAGGACTATCACAGCCCAGCACCAACTTCATTTTTTTATTGCCTTCCATTTTATAGCTGAGAGGTGTGTTCAGTTGTATTCTAATTTGTATAGAAAAGCATGAGCTAGTAGTTCATGAGGGCAAGGCACAGGGCTCACGCCTCGGTCAGACATGCATTGTGAATGGCAAAGCAATCACCGCTTAGGTTTCTGTATTTTTGTAATGTGTATGAGGTCAGAGGATAATTGGAGAAACATGTCAGCACATATAAAGTTAAAGTGGGAATTAAAAGTCTTATCTTAAAGACTTATCAAGGTCTTGCTGGATGGATTTCACACTTTGTAACAATAACTGAAGGCCTCTGTATCTTCTCTTTGTATGTGGCAAAAGAGATGGAAGCATATAGGAAGGTAGGTGAGTAGGGGCTGTGTTTTGGGATGTTCCACCTGAAGCAGAAGCTATTTTAACTTGTGGAATGGGAAGAAGTTTTGGAAAGCTTTCTGGATATAGACTGGAAAGGTCAAAATCCCATGGCTGCCTCTCTGCTGGAAGATTCTTTAGGTCAATGTGTTCATGTAATCCATGTTTGTATTAAAATCTATAGCACAGCTTGCAGTTTAGGATTATCTATCTTTTCCAGTCAGATACCTTGTGTGAGGCAAGTCAGGACTGAGATGTCACATAAGAAAATGTCCCCAAAGTTACTTTATCGTGACAAGCAGACTAATGCAGACAGATTACACCGCACAGATTTAAAGTCAGCAACTGGAGCTTTGTTATGAATTGTACAGAACTAGTAAAGGAAACTCAAGATTCATATGCGATAACAGGATATCCTGACTGTATAAGAAGGTAATCAATCCCAGCATATGGCTTGAGTGATACATCCCTCTGAAACAGGTAGAACTGCTTTTATTGGTTTGTTTAAACACTTCCATTCTTACAGATTTGGATATTTTGTTTATGTGTTACTTAAGCTTTCAGATGTGGCTCCTTGCAGCTCTTCTTTCTGTCTTCTGCTGCCTTATGGTCACCTCTGTGCCTTATGTCTCACCTCTGTGCCTGGCAAGATCATGGAGCAGATCCTCCTGGAAACTATACTGAGGCAAACGGAAATCAAGGAGGAGATTGGTGACAGCCAACATGGCTTCACTAAGGGCAAATCATGCCTGACAAATTTGGTGGCCTTCTACAACGGGGTTACAGCATTGGCGGATGGGGGAAGAGTGACTGATGTCATCTACCTGGACTCATGCAAAGTGTTTGACACTGTCCTGCACGACATCCTTGTCTCTAAATTAGAGAGACATGGACTTGACGGATGGACCACTCGGTGGATAAGGAATTGGCTGGATGGTCGTACCCAAAGAGTTGCGGTCAACGGCTCGATGTCCAAGTGGACATCAGTGATGAGTGGCGTTCCTCAGGGGTTGGTGTTGGGACCGGTGCTGTTTAACATCTTTGACGGCGACATGGACAGTGGGATTGAGTGCGCCCTCAGCAAGTTTGCCAACGACACCAAGCTGTGTGTTGCGGTCGACATGCTGGAGGGAAGGGATGCCATCCAGAGGGACCCTGACAGGATTGAAACCTGGGCCCATGCGAACTGCATGAAGTTCAACAAGGCCAAGTGGAAGGTCCTGCATGTGGGTTGGGGCAATCCCAAGCACAAATACAGGCTGAGCAGAGAATGGATTGAGAGCAGCCCTGAGGAGAAGCTCAACATGAGCCGGCAACATGCGCTTGCAGCCCAGAAGGTCAACCATATCCTGGGCTGCATCAAAAGAAGCATGACCAGCAGGTCAAGGGATGTGATTCTGCCCCTTTGCTCTGCTCTCGTGAGACCCCACCTGGAGTACTGCATCCAGCTCTGGGGTCCCCAAGATAAGAAAGACATGGAGCTGTTGGAATGAGTCCAGAGGAGGGCCGTGAAGATGATCAGAGGGCTGGAGCACCTCTCCTGTGAAGACAGGCTGAGAGAGTTGGGATTGTTCAGCCGGGAGAAGAGAAGGCTTGGGAAAGACCTTCTAGCAGCCTTCCAGTACCTGAAGGGGGGCTACAGGAAAGCTGGAGAGGGACTTTTTACAAGGGCATGTAGTAATAGGACAAGGGGTAACGGTTTTAAACTGAAAGAGGGTGGATTTAGATTAGATATTAAGACGAAATTCTTTACTGTGAGGGTGGTGAGACACTGGAACAGATTGCCCAGAGAAGTTGTGGCAGCCCCCTCCCTGGCAGTGTTTAAGGCCAGGTTGGATGAGGCTTTGGGCAACCTGGTCTAGAGGAAGGTGTCCCTGCCTGTGGCAGGGGGTTGTAACTAGATGATCTTTAAGGTCCCTTCCAACCGAAACCATTCTATGATTCTATTTTTGCCAGATTATGAACTCTTCATGGGCTGCATAAGCCGTTAGAGTGATTTTATGCGAGTGACAGACCTGTCTCTGTGTGGCCTTGCAGGAAGAACAAGTTGCCTAGGGCCCATTTGGTGGCCCTTACTGTTTGGCTCAAAATATACCAGCTTGGGCTTTTAGCTACCAAGCGCCCCAGTATAGCTTCAGGTGAGTTTCTTCTGCTTCAAACAAAATATGATGTGGATACAGTTTTCATGGGCTGATAGGAACCTTGTGAAGTTCAACAAGGAGAAGTGCAAAGTCCTGCACATGGGGAGGAACAACCCCATGAAGTGGTACATGCAGGGGGCCACCCTGCTGGAAAGCAGCGTGGCAGAAAAGGACCTGAGTATCCTGGTGGACACCAAGTTGAACAGGACCCAACAATGTGCCCTTACTGCAAAGAAGGCTAACGGTATCCTGGGCTGCATTAGGAGGAGTGTTGCCAGCAGGTTGAGGGAAGGTGACCCTTCCCCTTTATTCAGCACTGGGGAGGCCACACCTGGAGTTCTGGGCTTCCTGGTGCAAGAGAGATGTGGACATAGTGGAAAGAGTCAAACAAAGGGCCACTAAGATGATGAAGCATCTCTCATACGAGAAAGGCTGAGAGAGCCAGGACTGTTTAGCTTGGAGAAGAGAAGGTCAGGGTTACAAACAATGTATATAAATACCTGAAGGGACGGTGCAAAGAAGACCAAGCCAAGCTCTCGGTGCCCTGTGCCAGTACAAGAGGCAATGTGCAAAAACTGAACCTCAAGAACACTTTTTTTACTGTGAGGGTGGCCAAGCACTGAAAGACGTTTCCCAGAGAGGCTGCGGAGTCTCCATACTTGGAGATACTCAAAAGGTGCCGGGATATGGTCCTGGGCAACTGGCTTGAAGTGGCCCTGCTTGAGCAGTGGGGTTGGACCAGATCACCTCCAGAGTTCCCTTCCAACCTCAACTGGTCTCTGATTCTGTGATTCATCTTTGTGCCTTGTTCAGTATGTTGTCTCTGCATAATCACAAATAATTCTCAGGTCTGTATATAGTAAATGAGCAGTCTCAGCACAACCCAAGGTCCCTCCAGGTGGACTGTAATGCATAAAGGCTGATGACTTGGCATCCCATGTGGGAAAGGACATTCCAGGTATACCAGGCTTGGAAGGAAGACTAGAAAGGAAGTCCAGAGACAAAATCATGAGAAGTTGGAAGATCAATAAACCTCTGACTCTGGAAATTGCCATTTCTGGACAGCTGAATTTGTGATACACAAGTCGATCACAAAAAGCATAGAAGGATATATACCTTAAGATGTCGAGTGTTCAAAAACTGATGTTGACATCTCCATTGTCTGTTGTCCTGTAGAGCTGTATAAAGAAATACATTTCCATGTAGTGGGCGTTATGAGTTGTCACCTTCCACAGAATCCACTAGTCCTGTTACATGCACACTGAGGTATCCTGTGGCAGTGAATAAAGGCAAGTAAGCATACTCCTTCACAGCAGTAAACTTTGCTAGTTTTTATAAAAGACTGGCTGGTTTTGGAGACTGTGTACAGCCGTGCGTTCCCACTGACTTCATAAGGGAAAAACATCATTCTGGGCAAAAATATACATCAGAGGGAAAAATGTTGTTGTCGGGTCCAGGCTTAGAATGAGTTTAGCCTGAAATGGTTTGGGGTTTTCTCAAGAAAAATAAAAAACTTCATTTTGATCAAGTGTTCTTTCCTTTGTTTTTTGAACTCACAAAGGTATCCACATATGGATTTAGGAGCCTATAGTTACGTTTTACTGTATTTTAGAGACTTTTCAGGGCTCCGCAGGCCTCAGCCATGCACATGGCTTGCATGTATCTGTCCTTGTGTAAAGCCAGTGAAACCATCGTTGGTATGAAGGAACTACCTTGCTGGAATGACTCTTGATAGCTAGTGTTGAACATTAGTTTAAGCCATGGAAACAACGAGCCAAAATACACAAAATGGCACTGAGAGGAGAAGCATCAAGAAAATCCAGGGAGTGAAAGACTGCCACTCAGAAATTGTTCTCAGTGAGGAGTGGTCCTTTGAGATGATTCCCAATGTAAGGCTCATGAAGGTAACTAGCATAACTGAAGACAGAGATATGGCTTACCTCTTGAGGGATTCTATGCTCAAAGTTTGTAGACACTACAAAAGTGCCATACAAGTAGAAAAAATCACAAAAAATGCATGCAAAAAAAAGTGTAATGTGTGGGGTGATAAGATGAAGGGGTTTTTCCTATTTCATACTCTGTCTATGTGTTCTATTTTTGTTTCTAAGCTTTTCCCTGATTTATTCTGGTGCTTTAATTGTTAGGTTTTCCTGATAAGGATATTGTAATTAGAGAAAGAAAATATCTCCGTAGAGTCTCTGCCCTACAGAGGGTTATTATCTAATCTTCCACATGGGGAATCTTGTCTTTTAGAAATAATAGAAGGCTTGTGACCCCCTTAAGTCACAGTACTTAAGTACAGTAATGACTTTGCCCCCATTAATGGCTAATTTGTATAGAATATTCAGATTGATGGGAAAAATTAAAAGATGGATGTGAGAATCCAATTGCAATTCATACCAGTTTGCTTTATACAGAGTCTCATCCCATTAGAACTGTACTATATTGTTTTCTATCTCTCTGTCTATCTGCATGAGTCATGTTACTTGTAGAGGTGGAATACAGATTACCTTCAGCAGTCTAGATCAGCATGCATTCTGAAGTGGGGTGTGTTCCAATTCTAGTTCCACCTGATACATGTTTTGCAATACGGCTTTGCAGTTTTATACCACAACTTGAATTTAAAGACAACAAAACTTGTCTATGTGAATCATCTCTGTCTCTTCTTGTGGGCTATGTAGGATGCTGTTATCCACTTCGTGCATATCCAAAATGAATACTACTTCTAGGTGGCATAAGTCTTTTTCTGAAGGTGTGCATGTTTCTCTGTACAGGCAGGCCAGGATGATGACACTTTTAACTAGAGTGTCGTAGGAAATACATAAAATTACAGGACAGAGAAATTCTAACTGTTTGCCAACAGTAGAGATTTGAATTGAGGTCTCCTGTGTAAGTTGCTGAAGCTTTCCTTGCAGTGGAGTGAGACTTCTGTTAAGAGGTTTGTTAATTTCTTTGGGTTTGGTTCTTGAGTCAGCTCCCTCTTGAAGGCAATACTGCCCTAAATTTAGAAGTTTAGCTTCAGGGTAGTGCGGCTTTTCACTGAGGAATAGCTTGAAAATATGTGTATTTCTCTTCATTGTGGATATAATTATTGTAACCAAGTAGTTCCATTGGAGTCTCATTATTAGAGTATGAAAATATGAAGTCACATTTGCTATTAGCAGGTGTGAGTCTAGTCAATTCCATAGCTACAGAATATATTCATAGCTTGACAACTAAGGCAGTTGACTCTGGTAAAAACTGAAGTAATGTAACATTGCAGTTATGCTTGTAAAGAGTGGCTACTGGGTAGTCTCATGTTAGGTTCTTATCAGTTAATTTTTTTTCATAACAAAGCTGGATGAGTTACCAAGAAGGGTATGAATCCTTTGTTTGGAATAAATATATTTAAAATAGGGGTTCATAAGTCATTGTTTATGATCATTATTTGTTGGTTTTCTTCTCAGTGGTTAACCATTAACTATTTCTGACACCAGGATAAGTGAATCAGGTAGCTTGTTCTTAGTAACAGGCAAGCCAAAGAGATGACTGGAGAGTACGGTCTGGCCTTACTAAAAGAGCAGTCTACTCTGTACCTAAGATGTTTGGTTTCTTGATAAATTACTTACAGGTGACCTGCAGAAATGGGAGGGAAAAACTGCTCCAAGGGTCAGTTAACTTGGGAGTAAAGAATTAGAGGTGGGGAAATGGGAGGTATTTTTAGGCCACACTTGAAGGTTTTCATTCATTCCATCTGCTAAGTTTTTGAGTGAAACATGTGTCCATAAACCAAACAAATAGCACCTGGGATAAGAAAAAATCAAACCTAGTGTGTTTGCTTTTCGAGATGAGCTTTGAGGCTAACTTTCACTGTATATCATGACTAGCTCAAAGTGGTTGTCTGTTTTGGATATCTGCATAGTGCAATGGATAAAATTTCATTCAGAGTCTTGTGATTTTTCAGTAGAACATAATTTACATTTTAATGAATTCTGCAGGGACAGAAATAAAACTGAAAATGTGACTGGGTAGTGGACACTGACCCTGATTGCCTTAGACGAAGCCTGCAGAAGGAGCTCCAACTTTATTAGATGCCAGAGAATCCACATGTGAGCAAGTTGTTCTGTGGGCCCTCTGAGAGGGCAAGCATTAACAGACATTAGTTCACAATGGATCAGAAAGCTGAGAATCCAATCATGAGTCACAAATCTATAGGAATCCAGGTTTCATTACGTCTTCTGTGGCAGAGTGATTTGCTTTTTTTAGGCCACAGTCAAGTGAGTATGAGTTGTTGAGGATATATTTCCCTCCTGTAAATTAAAATAAATAAATCATTCTGAAGAACTGCTGGGTTTTTTTGAATGTGGAAAGAATCACACATAGGAAATATTACATTGATTCAGTGTTGGCATGGAACACTTGAGCCCTTAAGAGTAGTCTCACTGCATCATGCCCAGATGAATCCTGTGGGCACAGACATTTGTTCCTTACAGAATTTGAACACTGCTTTTCTTCTGCTGTGTGCATATGATGTAGGTAGATAGTGATTTTCTCAATAGTGATGCCACTGCTAGTATCAGTGTGTTGTTACCAGTAGTTGAGCCCTTTAAGCAGTAAAATATGCCCATGAGACAGGGCTTTGCATTTTACCTTTTGTTTCTAGTATTTTGGTTTTCACATGTGTGGAAGTGGCAGAGCAGAAATAAGAGACTGAGAGATGTCCTACATGGCATGGTTCTTTCCAACCAAAACAATTCTATGATCCTATGATGTTGTGGCCAAAAGCTTTTTATATCTTATTCTGGAAGATTTTGTAATAAAGTGTGCTTTTCGTTATCTTCATTGATTGTTGAAAGGACATTTTTAAATGCAGTCACATTCTGAAACTGTCTTTAGGTAAAAGCACAAAGTAAACCAAAATAATTTTGAGTGCAAAGCCATGGCAAGTGAGTATGAGTTGTTGAGGATGTATTTCCCTCAACATAGTTACCACTAGTTAGTTTATTTATTGCTCTTTCTGGTAACAAGAAAGCATTCAGGACACTTTGTAACTTGTCAACAAAAGTTATGGGAAATTGTTTTATGCTACTGCCGCTCATTCGGCTGTCACCTTCTCTGTTGATTGTTGAATTTTATTTGAGTTGCAAAATAACACACACTTACTCCTCCCAGTCTGTCTGGTGTAAAAGCTCCATAACTGTTTTTATCTATGGAGAAGTGGGCACAAAGAAAACTGTCAGAGAAGGTACAGTGGGATGGAACTGTTTTCTGTAGTCCCAGTACTTCCCCGCTGTGACCACTGCAGTCTTGTCAGCACGTTCAAATGTAATGCTGTCAAAACAGCAGCTTTTGTCTTTATTGAGCTTGCATGGTAGACAGAGGGGCTCACTGAATGAGAGGGAAGGATGAACCACCACCAGTCTCACTTAATCTTCCTTATTTCTGGTAATATTTTCTGTGAACCTAATCCAGCCCCAAAAATGAGAACATATGGGAAGTCTGTGGAAAACTTGCAGAAACCCAATGATTCTTTGTGTTACAGTGGGAATCAAGTCCTGTAACTTTGTCTTACAGATTGTACGGCAAGTTATTTTTATTTAAGATATATTTGAGAATGCAGATTTCTGTTAGTCTAGTGTTTTCCTATACATTTATATCCATTGCAGAACACTAAAGTGCAATTGAACTCCAATGGGAAGCAGTTTTCTCTCCTTCACGCTAGATTCAGTTAGATTGTTAAAGGCAGAGAAAACACAGAATGACTGCCACCTGAAATATTTCATCCATTGGTTGTGTTAGCAGGCTGAACATGTATTAGGGAAAGGACAATATAAAACAGATAAGCCAGCCACTCCTTGCACTTTTCCCTAGGTATCAGGGACATCAGATGTCATTGTCATACATACTCCTTGCAGAGTCCCTTCATGTTAGTATTTGAAGTTATTTTATCAGTTGTGAGTCCTTAAGGCCTTGGATTGTTGTTTGCTGACCCAATTCCTCCTCAGTCTGGCTTGTGGAAAAAAGATACATTAGTTTTCTGCTTCTTATATGGCCTTGTTTGTCCTCCTGTTCTAGTAGCTTTCTCTCACCTTTTCTAGGGCTGCCCCTTTTAGGTTTACCTCCTATTCTTCAGAAATCACTGCATCACAAACTGTGCTGTTTTATTAGCAGTGCATGTCTGAAGACTAAATGTATACACATCGTGAATACTCAGTTGTTAGTTACAGTGATTGCAAGAGCTGTTAATCATTGCTGAGATTTAGTGTTGGTTGCTAGACATTCTTTTGTCCCAGTCTCTTTTTGCCCCAACATTTCAGATACCAAGATAACATCAGAGCTCTTAGCTGGCAACAGTGACTTCTTGACTAACTTTTCTGATATGAAAATTGTTTCGTCATGGTATGTGAAAAAAAGAGCATAATGGTAATGAAGCAGCCCCATGTCTTTCTCATCCTTTTTTGCAATACTCTGTTCTTTACTTCAGTTTTGCCTATTTTAATGTGGCATAATTGGAATCTGAAGAAGCCCCATGACACAGTTCTTTTATGAGCTAATTCCTGAATGTTTTTCAGGTTGTTTTTTCCTGATCCTCCCTTCCATATGAAGGCTCTGTGAATGAAAGCTTCAGGAATACTAAGGAGTATCTTTAGATATCCAGGCAGATATAACGGGAAGCTGGATTTGCTCTGATGGTAGCTGGACTATGGAAGTTAATCAACACTGAGCAGGATCAGACCTGACCTCAGTACTCCATTAACTAAACCATTCTGGCATCTGTTTCTCTGCGGGTTCCTTCTTCTCGTAGTGGGTTTGGCAGGAACATATTGTTAAAGCATTCTAGATAAGAATTGGAGCATTTCCTTTTTTTCTTGTTTCCACAATAAGTAGTCCTCAGTCTCCTTTCAGACAAGTCAATGAAAGCTTTAAAAATGTTTTTTCTTGGAAGCAATGCAGGACTCAAAGAGAGTTTGCAGCATGCATCTGTATTTGTTAAGTGGTCTAATGCCACTGTCCTGTGTTTGCTTTGGGGTAGCAAAGGTAATTGTCCTCCTGTAACTAGCTGAATTTTCTTACTGAATTTTCATGTTTCTTCCTGAGCTGGTGTGATTGCTTGGTTTTCATTTCCCTAACAGATCTCTGAGGAGAAGGGAAAAGTGAGATTCAGTTAACTGACAAGTCATCTGCCTACTCTCTGATGCTTATAACTCTCCCCACTGTAGCATATGGCTGCTCTTCTGCCCCTTTTTATTTATCTCGCCTCTTTATAATATCAGTCCTTGTTATCAGTCTCTCTGAAGAGAATCAGGTTCAGCCTTGCAGTATTTCCAGCAAGCTGCAGGTGGAAGGTTTTGGTTGCCTCAGCTTTTTGAAGTCTTTGAAAGTAATGAGATACAGATGATCCAGGCAATGGATGGATAACATAATTTTAATTGAAGACCTCTTGCCAGAGTATCTAAGGATATGTAGGAGGTGTTCCTAGTCCACTGGGACATGTTATTTGCCAGAGAGTAGCTTCAAAATTGAACATACTAATGGAAAGATGTAGGATAGCTCTGAATACTACCAAAGAAAAATTAAATATGCACTGAATTAGTCACTTGTAATACATTTTTTCCTGTGGTAGATCTAATATAGTTACTGATGTTTTTTTCCTAATGAATGCTGAGAAAAACCATTCATTCTTTTATTATCATTGCTATTTTTTTATCACAAAATTGTACTTCAATACCAAGAAGAGCAGATAGTGCTGAGGGCAAACAACTTGTTTTCCTGCCTTCGTTCCTGTTGTCTGTTGTATTTTAGTACTGGCATACTGGTTCTACTGAAAGCTTAAACAATAACAAGGTCATTGGGAACTGGAAGCCATGCTAGTATCTGATGTAAAGTAAGTAAAACTGAAGTCAGTTTTACTCCTTAGTCAGATATCAGTGGTGCCACAAGGTGTCATGAATTAGCGAGGGGAGTGAATCCCCTAGAGTTATGTGCTGTTTTAACATACAAATTTACCAAGAGAAAAATGCTTATGGTGGTCCAACTTATTCAGCACAAGACTTACTTCATGCATATAAAGTGATTGATTTACCTACTCCTGTAGGTAGTTTCTTCACACTGATTCCTTGCATCTTTTCTCAGAAGTGCATCCAACAGCTGAAAGAGAAGGATGCAAGTGGATTTGCAGAATGCAGTCTAAGCCCCTGTTAGCATCTTCTGAGCTGATGGAGAACACTAAGTGTTTGAGACGCTGGGTTCTTGGTTGCGCCCTGTAGTACATCTTCAAGAGAGTATCTTAAGTCATGGTAACTTCTTTGCGGCTGGAAAGGTCCTCAGTCCTTTTAGACAAATTTGGATGAGGGTTGCTCACTGTTCCCCCTCGCCCGCCAAGTCCTTGAAACATCTGATTTTTTTTTTCTTACTACTGCTTTTATTTGGTATTAAGAGATAGTGCAGAATTAAGCAGCTGTGATTAAAATTAACAAAGAGGATAAAGAGGCTGCAAGAGAACTAGCTCAGGAAGAAGAGACAGATTAATAACACGTGACCAACAGAGGTGCCTAGATTTCATGAAGTTATGCCAGTAAATGCTAAACATTGTAAATATATGTTTGACGATAGGCTGACCAGAATCTGACTGTGCTCCTTGTGAGGCAGAGTGTCCATGAATAAATAGGTGGGGACATACATCTCAGAAGGAAGTACTGCAGATACATGCTCCTGCATTTGTGCAAATACATAACATACGAATTTAGCATATAGTTTTAAACAGCCATACAGTTCTGTTCTCAAAAGGCTTTAATGCAGCTGCTCTAAAATTAGAGCACTGGGGGAACGCAACAGATCATGACTCCATTTGGTTTTCTCTCTACTATTAATGGAATAAAATAGGATTTCCTGTCTTGTCTGATACATTTCTCTTGGGGCTTTCATATCCTGGAATTTGGACTATGATATCCTGCTGATATCTATGAAAGTAGTTGAGAAGTTTCCGTCCAGCTTCCAAAGCCTTGAGTGCTGGTTTTGACTCTGTGAATCAGATGTTTTTGGAAAGAGGTTTTAATAAAGAGACAAATCAAAATATTTTTATTAGTTAAATCATGGTTGCTAACATGTGCAAATCTTGTACTTTGTTATGCTTGCACAGGAATTAGGGATTGCAGTAAAATATTCTTCTAATTATTCGAAGAACTGGAAGAACAAAATTCAGTTCTCTTTCTGTTCTGCAGGTCTAATGGGATTAAGCAGCAACATGTATTTGCTTTTGCTATCAAACAGATCTGAGTGTTTCTGTGGAGCAGGTAAATTCAGGAGATCTTTCTGTCCAGCTGGTTTTCAGATTGGATTCTCATTTCAAGTGAAATTAACTTTATGGAAATAATTAGGGAAATAAAATAAAAGCATTTTAAAATCATGGCAGATTTCTATTTTTGAATTAATGGTATTACACAGGGAAAAGCCCTAAACTTACATCTTCTGACAGGTAGCTTCAAAAAGTGGGCCATTAAAAGACAGCATTGCATTTTCCTGCAGATAGGATCATTTGCAAGAATTACAGAGACTTTAATCCCAAAACTTTGCATTTCAGAAAGATGTCTTTACAGTTATGTATGTTTAGGAAATAGGGCTTAATGCTCAGAACTGCTTTGTTAAGCTGATGGATTTTCATTCATTCTGATGAATTGCTTAAAGAATTGTTCTGCTCCTATCCCCTTGCTTACTCATGAGAAAATTATTTATTTATAATGCTTACTTACTATATTTTAAATGAACTATTGATGTCAATCTGTTGTCAAGGACAGCATAGCTGCACATTCTAATATATACATAAGGTTAGTGTTTCTGTAGGAATCACAAGTCCTTTATGTGCTTTATGAATTATATAGCCTTTATGAATTATATGTTAAATACCCTTCTGATCAGGTCTTCTGTGGAGTGACTATGTGATCCCTTCTGTCTTAGTTATTCTCTGGATTTTATATATGTTACCTGTGATATCTTGAACTCTATTTGGTCTTCGTGTGTTTTTCCATCCAGCAGATAAATGACTAGGGTCCTGCCAGTCCTTCTGATTTCGGGAGTCTCTGTAGTTCACCTGTAATTTTTAATATTTTTTTTTCTTAGAGACCTAATACTGTTTCCAGGTTCTGCCCCCATTCTCCTCCCTGCCCTCCGAGTTTAACTATCACTTAACTATGTTGTACACATCTCTGAATCCCCTTCAAATGTTAAGTCTTCTTTTTTACCTACTGCACTCTGGGTGTTGTGTGTTACATACAAAAAGATTATAATGCTGACATTGGCACCACTAGATTTGACCTTTCGCAGCTGCAAGCAGGGACAGTTTTGTTGTGTTTCCCTTTATTGCCTTCGTGCATGGCACTGAAAATAGCTGTGAAATTTTGGGGGAAGAATTACTGCAGTCCAAAGTAATGTCTCATTTGCTTTGACACTTTTTTATATCAACTTTTCCCAAATCGTCCTGTAGAAAGTCTGTATTTGGGAATATCATTTTGCAGCTGTATGTTTCCTTTAAGTTTATCCTTTCTTTCCAGTCTCTCCAAGTCCCTTTCTATTGCTACTTTTTTCCACACTTATGTTTTAACTACTGATAATTTATTACCTAGGAATTTCATGAACAAGATGTTTACCACCTAATAATTAATGACAATCATTAGCAAATCAGGGCTGTGCTCGTGTTGGTCACAAGCTGTGAATAATGGAGGGGGCTTATTCTTTACCTGTTCAGGCAGACTCTGGGTACTGGAGAAAAAAAAGGGACTGTGTGTACATAGTAGAGAATACAGCTGGAATATAGTTATTGATTGAGATCTGAGAGCGTATCTCCTTAATAGAATCACGGAATAGGTGTGGCAGGAAGGGACCTGCTGAGATCATCTAGTCCACCCCCCATGCTCAAGCAGGGTCAGCTAGAACAGCTTACCCTGGACAGTGTCTAGTCAGGTTTTGAATATCTCCACAGGTGGAGACTCCACAACCTCCACATAACTTCTTCCAGTGCTGTACTAATTTCTCAGTGAAAGTTTCTCCTAATGTGCAACATAAACTACACAAACTGCCCTTCAACTAAGTAAAGAATAGATTAAGCTGTCCTCGACAAACCAAGTAAACCCACCTCTTACAACTTTCTTTTACAAAATGTGTCCTTTATTGAAGACTCTCATGTGACCAGGTAAGAGCATCCAAGCCAAAGCTTGTGGCTTCTGGCTGCAAATTTACACATTCTAAAAACACAGACTGGTAAAAATTCCAGAATTTAATGCTCCTCAGGGTAGCTCTCCCTCTGCTAGCCCTACAAAAGATCACAGTCTCTGATACCTCACTTCACTTTTTCAGGACCATCCCAGCAGTACTGCTGGAGGATGACTCTAGGAAGAGGATAACTGCTTTCTCTGACAGATGAATTAAGGAGGTTCAACATTTGCACAGATTCCAGTTCCATACCTTCTGTTACACACAGGCTGTTATTACAACTGCTACAGCACTAGACTCATAGGAGACATCAAAATAATTGCTTTGTCCTGCATCAATGTCCAGTTCATAGGAATGTTGTAGAGGAGTTTAAATCTTTGCCATAGCGTTATGGCAGTAGCACTAAGTAGGTATCATTAAGTATATTCACCCAATTACATACTCCATTCTCATTTTCTAGTCTATGGCCTAAGAAATACTCAGATTTTGGTGTCCTTGCTATATTTTGGATCATATTTAGAAGGTGATCTTGCTTTGCAAGAGTCTTTCTCTGAGATTTTCGGCTGTGAAACCCCGGTTTTGATTCATCCTGTGGATTATCAAGACACAGTAGGAAAATTTATCTGGGCTTACCTGAAAATCTTCTTTAAGCAGCAGCCCTTTCCAGAGCTGGATGAACCACTCAAATCCAGAGATGGCAAGTGGCATCCAAAAACTTAATTTGCAGAAAGTATATCTCTGTTTTGAAGTGGTAGAAACCATGTAGTTCCCATCCCTGCTTTCTTCCAGAACAATCATTCTGGTCCATAACTCAGGGAAGAATACTGCAAAAGCAAAAGATGAGCACCTCTGACAGTAAATGAATGGAATGGCTCTACTGCTGAGCTTTGAGTCCCGTTTCCCCTTTAAGTTGCTCCCCCCGCCTGCCGCCGCTTTGATTAATATTAACTGCTCAACAGAGCAGTTAATGCATTGTGATAGTTTGAAAAATCCTGTTATTTATGGTGATAATCTTTGTGGACAATCAAGTTAGTATCTTCCAAAACTTAGGCTAATATGCATTGAAACAAGAACAGGGACTGCTCTCTCTGTTGAGACAGGAAGACAGTGTTTTTTTGAACAGTATCTCTTACTGTTTTGAATCTCCACATCAAACTCCTTTCAAATGAAGCACCAGATCCAAAATGCACAGGAGATGTGAACTCTTCGTGCTGATCTGAAGACTCTTTGAATCAGGTTTCCAGCTGCTAAAGAAGATGATGTCCATCTTTATGTCTCACAGAAGTTTTCTTTAAAAATTCCTGCATGGTGGGAAAGAACAGCCTTTCAAACTGTTTTCCAAGATGTGCTGCTTCTTGATTCCATATGAAACCTGTGAGCTCATTAAGATACTGTAAATGAAGGAGGGGGGAAAATGGGGGGGAAAAAAAAAAAAAAAAGAAACCAAACAAGGACAGCGTGAGAAGACTGTGCTTCTTCATACGGGCCATTCTCTTCCTCATCTTCTCTGCACACTGACTGGTCTGAGAGTCAATTGAAGAAACAGTGGAAAATCTCTCTGTCTTGAAAAGAATAGCTAAGATAGGTAACCTTTATCTTGTAGGACTTAGCAAACAGAGGAAAATATTACTGGCAGCTTTTCCAAAGTGTTGCTGACCCCAACAGAAGGGAGGGTTTTAAAAGCCACCTGGACACTGAAGAACCTTTCTGTGCTGGGCTTTGGTGGTCCATTCTGCTTGTCCACATAGCTTCTTCATGCTTGTCCTTTTGGTGCAGGTCATCTCCCTGTTGACTTATTGTTTAAGTAGAGGCCTGTCAAAGCCTAATTCAGAGTGTCTTTTTGTCACTGCACTTGTCCTGAAGTGAGTTCCCAGCATTGACACTTATTTTCTCAGTCGTGCTCTTAGTAATTCCTCATAACAAACCTCCTGTGGTTTTGGCCATTTTTATGGGGGTCATATTTAAGCTGTTCCATGTATTTTTCATTGTATCATCTTTGCTTCAAGCAAGATCACCTATTTTAACACAGCACAGAGGAAGGTGGGGAGCTTTCTGTTCTCTGTAACTGGGCCACAGATGGCCCAGGGCATGTTATTCAAAGTGGAGGTATAAACAGAACTTGCTGCTTCTTTTTGTCCTTAGTGGTTGTGTCTCAGTATTTGGTTTCTCTATGTCTCTATTCTATGCCAAGTCTGTTAAGAGCGCCCCTGGTGTTTAACCAACAGTAGAAAGTCTGATGTCAAAAATAAATCTTCCCTCGCTCTCACATGCGTAGTTATGCAGCTTTTCCATCACCCATTGTGTGCATGGGATGGAATGATTGCAAAAGTCAACAAGAGTATGGCCTCATCCCTTTTCCTCTTGGTAGTGCTTTCAATGTCAGACTGTATGTGACTGACTTTATGATAGTGTTCTGCAGTTACCTTCATGACATAAACACCAGGGGAAGGACAGATTTGATGGTTGTGTGGAGGATAATAGTTTCTAATCATGAGAAGGAAATGAGCCAACATTTTTTGAGAAGAAGAATCCAGTGACATGTATTATACTGTTGAACCATTTCCCTGGGGAAGGAATGTCAGTGCCATCACTCTCATGCAATTAAATACCAAGCAGCATATATTATTAAATTATATGGTGAAAAAGGAATTAATAGATGACTTGATCTATTTTTGCTGCTTTCACCTTCCAGGATTCAGTTGTATCAAACAGAAAGAGGTGGATCCTGTGAGAATAAATAGCTATGAGAGCATTTTTACAGTGTTCACGTTGTATAAAAAGTGAGATTGGTAGAGAATAAAGTGTCAGGGAAAGCTCTTTTATTGCTAGAATTCTAGCTAGCTTTGGTTGGTATGGTTGTATGCAATTAAGTCCCAAATCAGTGGAATTATTTGGGATTTTTTTAAGGAGCATGAGTGAAAAAGCATTTGGCCTCGGACCTAAGGTTTAAAGTATAAATTTTAGCATCAACAGTACTGCTACTCAGTAGAATGACAGAGAAAAAAACAGAGAAGCAAGCACAAAAATTGAGGAGCCCTGGAGAGGAGAAAACAGTTAGTGCTATTTGGTATGGGATGCCACCTTGTGGAAGTTTTTAGGATGTTATATCTCTTATCAAATCTCTTGCAAGTCTTGCTATTTACTCTTTTAGAATCATAGAATCGTTTTGGTTGGAAAAAGACCTTTAAGATCATCAAGTCCAACCACTAACCTAGCACTGCCAAGTCCACCACTAAACCATGTCCCTAAGCAGCACATCTGCTCGTCTTTTAAATACCTCCCGGGATGGTGACTCAACCACTTCCCTGGGCAGCCAGTTCCAATGCTTGATAACCCTTTCCGTGAAGACATTTTTCCTGATATCCAATCTAAACCTCCCCTGGTGCAACTTGAGGCCATTTCTTCTCATCTTATCGTTTGTTACTTGGGAGAAGAGACTGACACCCACCTCACTACAGCCTCCTTTCAGGTAGTTGTGGAGAACAATAAGGTCTCCCCTCAACCTCCTTTTCTCCAGGCTAAACCACCCCACTTCTCTCAGCCACTCCTCATAAGACTTGTTTTCTAGACCCTTCACCAGCTTCATTGTCCTTGTTTGGACTCTCTCCAGCACCTCAATGTCTTTCTTGTAGTGAGGGGCCCAAAACTGAACACAGTATTCGAGGTGCGGCCTCACCAGTGCCGAGTACAGGGGGATGACCACTTCCCTTATCCTGCCGGCCACACTTTCTAATACAAGCCAGGATGCCATTGACCTTCTTGGCCGCCTAGGCACACTGCTGGCTCATATTCAGCCAGCCATTGATCCATACTCCCAGGTCCTTTTCCACCAGGCAGCTTTCCAGCCACTCTTCCCCAAGCCTGTAGCATTGCAGGGGGTTGTTGTGACACAAGTGCAGGACCCGACACTTGGCCTTGTTGAACCTCATACAGTTGACCTCAGCCCATCGATCCAGCCTGTCCAGATCCCTCTGCAGAGCCTTCCTTCACTCAAGCAGATCAATGCTCCTGCCCAACTTGGTGTCATCTGCGAACTTACTGAGGATGCACTTGATCCCCTCATCCAGACAGTTGATAAAGATATTAAAGAGAACTGGCCCCAATACCAAGCCCTGGGGAACACCACTTGTGACCGGCCACCAACTGAATTTAACTCCATTCACCACAACTGTTCGGGCCTGGCCGTTCAGCCAGTGTTTTGCCTAGCGAAGAGCATACCCATCCAAGCCATGAGCAGTCAGTTTCTCCAGGAGAATGCTGTGGGAAATGGTGTCAAAGGCTTTACTAAAGTCTAGGTAGACAACATCCACAGCCTTTCCCTCATCCATTAAGCAGGTCACCATGTCATAGAAGGAGATCAGGTTAGTCAAGCAGGTCCTGCCTTTCATAAATCCATGCTGACTGTGCCTGATAGCCTGGTTGTCTTGTACATGCCATGTGATGGCACTCAAGATGATTGTCTTCATTTAGCCCGCACCAGGGGCTAAACAATAACAGTTTTTCTCTCACCCAATGTCCCTTCCCCAGCCAAGGAAGAAAATTGGGAAAAAGAGGGAGACTTGTGGGTTAAAGTTGAACAGATTTAATAAAATCAAGAAACCAATATCAACGATAACACAAAACACACTAAAGTATACTTAGCTACAGAGTTGCAGCAGGTTGTTCCAGGAATACCAACCACTGGCAATGAGAAAAAGGGAGGCTAGAAGAGAGGAGAGCAAAAACAACCCCACCTCTCACCAGCAAGCCCTCCCTTTTATAGTGAGCTTGATGTTAATGATACAGAATACACCTATGGGCCAGCCTGGGTCAGCTGCCCTGCATTTAACTGCTAAGGGCCTTGATCACCATGGCTGGCCACAAACTGAAACAAAATCCCAATGAAACCAGGACAATGATCTGCTCCATACCCTTCCCCGGCACCGAGGTCAGACTGACAGGTCTGTAGTTCCCTGGGTCCTCCTTCCGGCCCTTCTTGTAGATGGGTGTCACATTTGCTAATCTCCAGTCAACTGGGACCTTTCTGGTTAGCCAGGACTGCTGATAACTGGTGGAAGGTGGCTTGGTGAGCACTTCCGCCAGCTTGCTCAGTACCCTTGGGTGGATCCCATCCGGGCCCATAGACTTGTGTGTGTCTAAGTGGTGTAGCAGGTCACTAACCATTTCCCCTTGGATTATGGGGGCTTCATTTTTCTCCCTGTCCCCTTCAGTGACTATCTTCAGTCACTGTAGATAATCCTGTTTGCATATATCAGCCATGGTGAGAGCGTGATCAGTGCAGATACTGTGATATAATTGTAGTATTGCACTAATGTTTGTTGTGAGAAAGCTCTGAAGGGAACTGTAATCACATTGTGCACTTTGGCATATTAACCCAATCACTACAGCAACTGGAAAGGAGTTATTCCGTGGTTATCTTCAGTGGGACATGAGAATTGCAGGAAGAAAGAGGAAATGTTGACATGTCTGCTGCCTCAGCTGGCATACCACTTCATTTCACATTGTAAAGGACTCTTCTCCCAATGTGTTCAGATGTCTGGCATTCAAGTTGTTTCTCCATAGTGATCTGCCTAGGGACAGCACAAATGTGTTGCTAATCCACAAGACCTTTGTTGCACGTTTCACATTGTCAAATGCTTCTTCCCTGCTAGAGGCTTTGTGGAAAGGTGAAGGTGCAGTAGGTGACCAGTCTTCTGCCAAAAGCAAAGTGGTTTGCTCCTGAGTTTACCAAAATACTTGGGTGGCTACAACAAGCAAATGAAGGAATTCTCTCTCCTGTATGGAAGTGTATATAGAGGGTCTCCTGAACTGAGACTCTGTCAGAGGGACAGAGGCCATCTGTCCATTTTTCTGCTCTCCAGCTTTGATTCTCCTGCTCTTGGTCCTTTTCTGTCTTCATGTCCATCCCATGGAGCACCAGTCAGCCTGTCACTTTCCTGGTTTCCTACACTTGAAGGTAGCTCTCCCTTCCCTCATGTAAGCAAACAGTTGCTTCTAACTTTGTCTAAATAAGCATAAACAGGAGCCTTCTAGAGTAATTTCCTAGCCACCTTTCTCTTCTAGACCAAATCTCTGTCAAGGATTGTGTTGTTTTTTTCCAAATGGTAAAGAGATGCTGGTAGAGGCTTCTTTCTTCTACCTCTTTTGCTACTATCCTCATAATTGGAGTTGGATACTGAGGTGCAATTCTTCATGGGCTGATCTTTCTATTGATTGCATATGCTCCTTTTTGTCCTTTACTTGACCTTCCTCTGTAAGCCTTTTGCCCTGATCTTGCTCTTACCACCACCTTGTTTATCTACAATGATCTATTGCTTTTGGCTTGGTGATTCCAGAATTCACTGCCCTCTTCCAAAAAACTTGAGCTAGGGCTGTGATTTCTGAGCCTGACAGAGTATGAAAGTCCAAGGAACACATTTGTGAATAGCCTTTAAAGTCTGAATTCAGGTTCTGAAAGAAAGTTACACTGAACAATTTCAGTCTTTGGTAGAAACTTCTTTGGAAACACAGTCTCACCCATGGAGTGTCATGAAGTCATTGATTGAAGTGACACCAGCTATTGGCAATGTACAGCCCTGGCAGTTTAGAAATGCCATTTAAAACCTTAAATTAATGTTGTGTGCTGAGAGCTGCTTCTAACCTCCTGAACCATCAAGCTCTCAGCCTGAGCAACTGCCTGCAGTTCCCATCTAACGGTTGAAGCAGCTGACCCACAGAGTGGATTCCTGAGAGGGCTGGAGGCACCAAAACTGCAGCAATTCAAGGACAGAGTAGATGAAATTTAAAGTAGGAGCAATAGGGTGACTGATTCCATTAATTGCAGACAGTTTAAACCTGTGATGATGTCCACTGGGTACTGCAGCAGGATGTGATCAGGAGACTTCTGTTTTGAATCCCCCCACAGTTCTCTCCTGCTCCAAGTTCCCATTGACCTTGCTGACATACTATGAAAGGCAATGAGAAATCACTTCAAGACTGTTAGTTGGAGAGGATGCATCTGGGGGAAGAGATGAAAGTCCTGTAGCCCTTTCCTGCCACATGCATGTGTGTATGTTTTGTATGAATCTTTTCATAGGGATAGTAGCTGTTTGACTTTTTCCTGCTACTTACACTCATGTTGCAGCTGCATCCAGCTCTGTTACAGGAAACAGATGTTGAGACACCCAGTGATGCAAAGCTCCCCAACTCTGCGGAGCTGAATGTTGAGTTGTGGAGTTGTGCATGTTGAGTTTTGGAAGCAGAGGTACATCCCAGCCTCCTACAAGAATGCAGAAAATTTCCTTTGTGTTACCCAATGCATGTGCTTGTGAGCTTTAGATAGTTGTGGGGTTTTTTTTTCCAGATTGCTAAGCTAATGCTTAGGTGCAAGGAGGCCTGGAAATAACCACCAATGCAGTATAGTTAATCTCCGTCTCTTATTCTCCTTCTCTGCCTACACAACCCTATATTTTTATGCTTTGCATTATGTTAGCTCTCGTGGACTTAGTACATTGGGAGATGCTTTACTTTGCCTCCCATGGGAATGCCTGTGAGCATCTTGCATAAGGCCTGCTCCTGGTCACAATTCTTCACCAAACTGGTGAATCTCCCTAGATGCAAAGCAGTTTCAAAAGCTTCAAGCAAACTAGGAAGGGGGCTCAGAGGGGACAGAAGGGTCACAGGGGAAGTAAAAGAAGGTAACCATGCATATGATTATGAAAACATAAGCCTGACTCATAGATAAAGTGACATGAATGTAAGAAGATATTATTCTAGTTTTTCTTTCATGTTCTGTGAAGCAGAAAAACCAAAAGGAGCCAGTTCTACCCTGAACTATCTGCCCTGCTGGTAAAATCACCTCAGACAGAAGTGGGTATATTTTCACAAAAAGTTAGGTCTGTAGCTCTTCATCATGCTAGATTAGTGCTCATCACAACGCACGATTGAACCCTATAGTGGAAACCTTGAATTTCCAGTTTGAGTAAAAGTTGTCAGTTTATGCAAGCACAATGGGCTGGGCTGGGTGTGGTGAACCTGCTAGATAGCAAGAACTTTTGTTCCTCTTGTTCCTCAGTGCTGACAGGTAAGCACCATCATCTTTGGGATATGTGAGTAATGATTAGGTGCTGTTTTGTTTTTCCCGTGCAGTAGTCCAAGGAAATTGGAGTAAAATACTCTGCATTGGGAGGGGGTACTCTGATGCCCCTCCCAGTGAAGGTGATGTGAATTTCACCTCTGACCTTGGCAAAGGCTAGATTTGACAGGAAACTGTAGTAGTACTGTTTAGTAGCTCACAGGTTTAATGAAAGTGCAACTAACTCCTGCTTCTGATTTCACTGCACAGTGATCACAGATCAGATGGGAAGTTGTATAACAGCCATTTTAAGCAAGTACTAAAAGATGTCCAGCGTTTAGGCCCCCTGTAGTGCAACACTTGGCCATTGTTGTGAAGACCTGCCCCATGACTTAGGGTGGGAAACTTTATTTCCTTAACCAGACATGGTATTGTTAAGAGTGAGAAGCAAAGTGAAGTTAATTTTATCTTTTATTAGCAGCTTTGCATTTCCTACAAGTTCTGTCACTGACAGAGAGTAACAGAAGTTGAGCTTCCTGTAGATAATAAACCCAGAAATCTGATTTTTGTGACATTGAACACTGACAAACAACAATAAAGCTATGAGAACTCATACTAAAACTCAGCCTGGCTATTGAGACTGGGCATTTTATCACAAACACTTATTGAAATTATACTATTGATTGTAATTATCTCCAGGACTTTCTTGCGTGCCCTAGGATGAGGAAATACAGGGCTGGATACTCTGAGACATTGTAGATGACTGCAGAAACAAGTGCAACGGAGCATTCTTTCAAATAAAGTTTTTTATCTTCGTACAGAAAAATTGCATTGGGTTGTGCTTTTCGGAGATCAGTGAGTAGCCCTGGTTTCATATGTTTAGTCTTTAAAAAGAGAACCTGCCATCCAATGGCTTTTGAATAGATTTACAAGTATGGGTGACATGACCAAGTCTAGATAGGAACATTTAGTTTCACTTTGTTTCAGCACCAAGCCAGTGAGAGCATTACTGCAGAACAGTTACCTGAGAATTTGCTTGAGAAATTCTTTCCTTTCAGAGTGGGGGGAAGGAGCCAGTACAATTTATTTTAATGGTGCAACCTCTCTTTTGTTTATCTCTTTGCAGTTATGTGGCTGTGGGCTGCTGGGTGTGGGCATCTGGCTGTCAGTGTCACAAGGAAACTTCGCCACATTTTCTCCTAGCTTTCCATCACTTTCAGCTGCCAACCTAGTCATTGCCATTGGCACAGTCATCATGGTGACCGGCTTTCTGGGCTGCCTAGGTGCTATCAAGGAAAACAAGTGCCTCCTGTTGAGTGTAAGACATCAATACTTCTTTTCACTAAGACCAGCGATTGTTGCTTTGTTATTATTTTATTTAAATGACCAGTGCAAAATAGTCTTGTGGATCACTGTAACATTGCCCTTGGCTTTCAATCTTGTGTATGCTTGCAGTATGACATCTCACAGCTTTGGTCACAGTGATGTCATTGGTGTATTAGCATTACTGTGTGCCCTAATGTATTAGATAGAAAAGCAAATTACTGTCAGTTACCTCTGAATCGTTAAACATGAACTGTAGGGTCAACCTGGATAGCCCTTCTGGTTATGTCTGTTAGAAGGATTGACTGAAAAATCTTAAGTGCAGTTGCTTTTTATGCCACTCAAAGCCTCTCATGGGTATTTTCTACTTTGCTTTTATCTAAGGCCTTTGTCAGAGGTTGGTGGAAACCATCTGACCCAAAGTTAAGAAGTCAAGGTCTCTGCCAGGCCTTATCGAAAAAACAAAATATAATCTGATCCTTGGCAATCTTTGTCCAGCACTGAAGCACAGAGGTTGGGAACCCCTCTTAGAAAACACAGTGTGGGTCACTCCTCTTGCATAAACTCAGGAGGCTTCATTATGCTTCTCCCCACCCCAAAGGAGAGAGGTATTGTGGCAGAAGGTGAGAGGAGGGCTTTCAAAGCAGACAGCTTCCAATTCAGTCACAGTTTATGAATCACAGGTGCTGTGGCATTAAGGAGCACGTGACTTTTCCTTGTGTAAAAGTCTCCCTTACATGGTGTTGGGGAACAGCTGGGCAGCATTCCTTAGACCACCTCAGAGAATTAAACTGCAGACAAATGTGCACCTGTTTTTCGCTATCTGCTGCTTGGTTTTGTGTGTTGTACAGCTAGGAAAGCAAACAGAATAGTAATGAGGTCTATGCTATTCATCCACACAAACTGCAACACCAGCTGAATTTTGTTTTTTTTTTTTTTTTAAGAGTGTTTGTAGTCTTACAAGGTTCTGCAAAAGTCTTTTTATACTATCATGACTATCATAAGTTTCCAATTGGAGAGCTTGCTGCACTGCATACTACATCTCCCCTGGTGTCTGTGTGGGGGATGCCATGCCTATGTGCCAGTCCACTAGTACATAAAGGCAACTAGTGGGCATGAAAAGTAGCAAGAAACTACTGGAGCACACACTTGGGATGCCCCTGCAGAGAGAGATTTCAGCTACAGAGAGTTGGGAATAGAAGTGCTGAGTAATATAATGACTATCCCAACAGGCACTAAGATGTGGTTAAAGCCCACCTGTTAGGGAATCACTCCTGAGGCACATCACATTGATATTTGTGGTAATGGGTTTAGCATCTGTTCTGTAATCTGTATGAAGGGAAGAGACTACGAGGGCTGCGTGCTGTGACAGCAGTCAAAAAAAGCAAGACAAAAGCATTGCTGAAACCTGCAAACTGATAGTAGGACAAAACCTACTAAAAAAAAGATTTAGATAATGCTAGACAGTGAGTTTCCTCATTGATGGTGAGGCCTACAGGAGCTTTGGTGGCAATATGCCTGAATAGTTTGAAATCAAACTTGCATGTTTTTGGCAGTAAAGGAAAGGTTTAGAGGACAAGGCCTATAATCTTCAGACTTTCTAGCAGCCACAGGTTTGCTCTCCAGTTGGCAAGTGTGTATACACTGTCTGTTTTTCCTTTGTTCTAGTTTTTCATCGTTTTGCTGATACTTCTCCTGGCAGAGCTGATATTACTCATTTTGTTCTTTGTTTATATGGACAAGGTAAGCAAATATGCCATATAGATTAATTATCTGTACTAGCATGTAAACCAGGTTCAGTTTGCTCTTGTTTGATAGAGGTGTGTACGTTCTCCTTGCTCTTCACTTTGGTGAAGGTTTAACCTTGAGATCTTGGCTGTTTTCTGTAAGATGCTTCTGTAGGGGAAGGAGGAAGTGATGAGGAGGGCAAACAGGAGAGAAGAACCAGCTGAGCTTTACAGTTTCCTCCCTGAAATAAACCCATGGTCCAAGGCCTCCCTTTTAGCCTTCTACTAAACACTAAAATAGCCTTCAACACAGCTGTTTGATGTCTCTGCAAGAAGCTGATCATTTCGTGGACCTGGTTGTGGGAAGTCCTACTTAAGACCTGATTAGGTTCTTAGGGCCAACCCTTGAACAGGACTGGAGGAGAGAGGCCTGCAATATTCACAGATTATTCCAGATGCCACCAGCTGTCTCACTTGACTGGGCAGTCCCAGAGAGTTTGACAAGGGTGTGGAGTGGATCAAGAGGCAGCTTCTCATGAAGCCCATCTGTAGGAGTCTGCTATCTAGTAGAGACTAAGTGATGTAGGCACAACTGGCGGGCCTGTCAGATAGGTAAGACTGGAAAAATCCTTGGGGAACTATAGAACCCTGCTAAACACAGGAGAGAGCCTTACAGTGTAAGCATGTTCAGACTGATTTGAAAACTAAGCTCCTATGAGATTTGTATCTCTTCACAGGCTGTCATTATGATGCCTGCCACTTTCAGGGAGCTGGGGTGAACTGCTGGTTTTGAATGGGATGTCAAAGAGGGATGAAACAGATCTTATAAAATAGTTGACCTTTATGCCAGGACCCATAGGTTAATCCTTTCTCTGTTGCCAGCTCACTGCTGTCAGAGCCAAGGTACATTCCTACCTGCATCCAGGACTCCAGGCTCAGACTGAAATTTATACAAGAAATGGGACATCTCAGATCTCCCATTAAGCATTCCAACTTTCTCCTCTAAAGAAAGAAGAGCACATTTGAAAATAATAAATCCTACAAGCCTGTGCCCACAAGGAGAACAATAGTAATGCACTTTTTCAATTGATTTTGTATTGGCCATTTATTATAGCCTGCCTGAAGCTGTGCAAGGGATAACTATGTTAAGGTAGGGAGGCTGGGACTCTGGTTTTATGATACTAGCAAATTAAAGCAGACCATAGGTTACAGGCAGGAGAGGCTGCTGTGGGGTCTCTGGCAAACTTAAAGTAAGCTCAGCAGATTTCTGACTCTTAATAGAGGGGAAGCCGTTTGGTCTCCAGTCTCATGAGAATTAATCCAGTATTTTGCAATCTGAGGGAAAGACTAGGCCTTGGCGGGTGTGAAAGGTTCCACTGACTTGTGAAAGTCTTGAAGCTATGATGGAGCTTTTCTACCCATGTTAAGTTTGTGGTGAGAGAGAAGGTAAGAGAGATGATACATTCTATATGCAAGTCTGTACCATTTGGTCCTTTACTCTAAACAGCTGTGCATTGACTTTCTGTATTTTTTACATGATGCAGGTCAGTGAGAGTGCAAAGGAGGATTTGAAGGAAGGTATGAAGCTATACAATTCAGAAAATAATGTTGGACTGAAAAATGCATGGAATATCATTCAAGCAGAGGTAACATATTTTCTCAATAGAAAAAAAAATAACAATTTGACTATAAAAGCTGCTGCAGTCTGTGGCATCCATGCCAAGTCTAAAAGATGGCTAATGCAAGCTTTGGTTTCTGATTTTGCACTCCTGAACATCCAGGGAATACTGTGAAACCGAGGATCAAAGTGTACTCTGTAAGGTGAAAGATGCTTACCTACCTCTGAGATTCTCTGTGCCTATCACAGGCACAGAGATGATCTGAAATAGAGGAGAAGGTAGAACTGCAGCTTTGGCAGCTAGGCTTTTGCCATTCAGCAGTTGTGGGCAGATTACCTTATGTTTTGGTGTTTGGGCTCATGCCTCTATGACAAGAAGACTAACATAACCTTGGGCATGGAACCGTTTATTTTTTTTTTATGTTGTTAAGTATTTGCTTTTAGTGATCACTGAGCACAAAGCACTTTAAAAAGAACAAAAGTGTTGTGGCAGACCTTTTGAAAATGGTTTAGTGGAAGTAAAAGTTTGTAGTGATGCATGATTCAGAAATTGTGCTAGTTAAGTCATTTTATTAATCCTTTTGCCATAGATGAAATGCTGTGGTGTGAATGACTTTACGGATTGGTACCCAGTGCTGGGAGAAAACACTGTCCCAGACCGATGTTGTACAGAAAACTCCCAAGACTGTGGACGGAACTCCACTGAATTAGTGTGGAAAACGGTAAGGCTTGCTTTCCCCAGGTCAAGGTTTAGGGAAGGTGGGAAGGAAGAAA
This sequence comes from Nyctibius grandis, assembly GCF_013368605.1. Classification (NCBI taxonomy): domain Eukaryota; kingdom Metazoa; phylum Chordata; class Aves; order Nyctibiiformes; family Nyctibiidae; genus Nyctibius; species Nyctibius grandis. The sequence continues at coordinate 74,532,179 of NC_090662.1, read as the reverse complement.
ATAGAGGGAAAGCATGTGAAAGAAAATGTGATTGGGATTTCAATTTTGATCTTTCATCATTTCAGGGATGTTATGAGAGAGTTATGACCTGGTTTGATGAGAATAAGCATGTCCTTGGTTCAATTGGGATGTGCATCCTCATAATGCAGGTAATACTGCTATGATGTTTGTCAACAAGGCTTTGATTTGCTGTCAGCATTCTTGATTCTGCTGTGTGTGAAAAGAGGTGCTCAACCGCTTTGAATTTGATCATGATTTCAAAAATGTCAGATTTTTTTTTATGAGTTCCTTTAAGGTCATCCAGTCAGAAAGGAAGCAGGTCAGTAGCCAGTCCCACAAAGAAGACATGCGACAGTGGGGTTTTACTTACCTGCGTTTTAACTTCAGAGCACCACTTTGGAGTTCCCATGTTTAGCCATTTGTTACGCTGTCCCTTAGGGAACTGTTTTTTTTAAATTTTGGAAGCAAGTTCTAAAAATTGCCAAAATGAGTCAAATCATGGCCACTGAACTGAGTAGGTTAACGTGTTTTAAATAGAAATGCAGAAGTATCATCCTAATCTGTTAAGATTTTGGGGTTCCTGTATCACTGCGGTGCTTTTAGGGGAGCATACCTAAATCTGAAGTTTTCAGTGACAGTTATCTGGCTAAACAAGCGCAGTTGTTGGGTAAAAAGGAAGTGTGACTTGTATGTATTGATTCTGAAACATTGTTGCACGTATGACAAAGAGCCCTGAGAGCTTTTTGCCTCCATCTGTGCTCTGACAGATACATCTCCGGACATCACTGTGTGTCTGAACAACATACATCCAAGTTTACTGATCAGTGTTGAAGCTTGAGAAATATGGCTAGTGTAGAATGACTTTTGAAACTACAGCTGGACCATGAACACAGGTCAGCAGTACAGTTTTGGCAGCCTCCCCGTACTGAAGCCCTTATTGTTTGTTTTCCTTCAGATTCTTGGCATGGCCTTCTCCATGACACTCTTCCAGCAGATTCACAGGACTGGCAAAAAATATGATGCCTAAAGCCTCTGAAACATTATCACATCATCTCTTCTGTCTCATCATTAAAATGAACAAAAGGAATGACCACAAACAGTATCAAACCTAGCCCTGCTGAGGGAATCCGTCCCATTGACCGATCTACTTTGTTGTTACTTGTCCAGTTATTATCACGACTTGTTATTTGACTTACTTTTTTTGTCTGTTTCACATTTGCCATTTATTTGCCAAAGAGGGGGGGAACCCCCCAAACAAATGGATTTTCCAGACGAAATCATACATCTGCTTTAAGAATGTTTCTTAAGAAAATGTTTTGCTCTACTAATCCATGCTATATGTGCAAAAATTAAGTGTGTTCAACTTCAAGGGAGAATTCTTCAAAGTCTTCCATTAAGTTTTCAACCCTCATGTCCAATTTCCTGGAAGACTCAGAAAAGCCACTCTAACTGAGAGTCCTAGGAATTGGAGCTGCTTTGCTTTGCAGCTTCTTGTATCTTACGGTGTATACTTTTTTATTATGATAATGATGATGATGATTATTATGATGGATATAGCTTAGAATTTCGTTGCCTGACTTATAACTTCTTACTGGTTTTGGTTTTACACATTTATTGTACATAAATTTGGGAACCACTGTGCGATCTCCAGAGGACATGTTTTTCAAAGTTGACCGTGCAGGCAAATAAAGACATAACTTTTCTCAAGTCCATGGGGAGGCATTGTCTACCTTTATCAGGGCCTTGATGCCCTTACTGTAACAAAGGTGGTTCCTTTCAAATCAGAGGCTCTTTCCTCAGATGGAATGCAATGCCTTCCCATTGGACCAGATGGTGAGCTTTCTACTCCTTTGATGCAAAGTTCCAATGCCTTTACTCACCCAAAGCAGTGTCCGGCTGCTTTGATGTCATGCTTCTTTGAAAGCTAAAAGGACTGACTAAGCAAGCTACTGCTCCCTGGCACAAAGGAGAGATTGCAGTCTGACCTACTGGCCAGCTGGCAGCAGAATTCACAGATTGTGTTGTCTGTTTCAAAAAGTTTGCCCAAGGCGTGACACGCTGCTGGATATGAGGGAAGGGGATGGCAATTTCATGGCAATATTGTCATGCCATGCCCTTCATTGAAGGGGTTTCCTCAGGCAGATGACAGCTGTCTCTCTGAGCTGGAAAAGGTGGTTTGATTAAAGGTGACCAGATGATGCAGGAAGGCGGTAATTTCCAAAACAGCACTCAGAGACAGTATGTGTTGTCGCATCTTCAGTACAGAATTGGTTCTTCCTGACAGATTGCCAGATCCATCCAATGGGGAAGTTTAGAGTTCACTGCAATGCATATTTTTACCAACATTCCTGTTAGAAAACTTGAACATATATTTCTCTAGTTTGAATGCTGCTTCACTGCAAGCAGCCCTCATTTACCCTTTGTTCCAGGTTTTTGCTGTTTTGTGAAGGAAGATGAAAAGGCTCAGACATTAGAGAATATTCTGATTTAACTCCAGTCAGGACTCGGCTCAGCTCTGAAAGAAACACTGCTTTTTTGTATTAGCAGCAGTCAGAAGTGACCTTCAGAGGTTACCTCATCCAATGTCACTCTCAAAGGGGTACTGTCATCTATGTGAGATGGGGTTTACTGTGACATTATTGGGCTGAGTTTCAGAAAGTGTTGAGGATGGAGATTTTGTGCCTTTCAGAGCCATGCCACGTCAAACTACTCTGGTAAATGAGTTTCTCTTAATGTCCAGTCTGAATATTTATACTTTAAACTCTTAAAATATATCATTTTCATTGTATCATTCAGCCTATCTTTTCCTTGTGGGCTGAAATAGCTGTTGAGTCACTTCATATCTGGGAGTTTTTAGTCCCCTGTTTATCTTCCTAGTAGGTCCTGCATGCATCTGTACATCTGGCAGCAATAGTGTTTTGTGTGGCCTATGTGTCACTTTTTTTTGAGCTCCTATGAATCAGTGTGACAGGAATGAGTGTGAATGTGTGGGAGATGATGGAGATCAATTTGGGTGTTGCAGTGAAGGAGGTTACTATTCTTAGAGCATGGCCCTTGCCCGTATGAGCACAATGCCCAAAGTTTCACAGGGCTCTTGCTTCCCACTGAAGCAGACAATGCCATATGGGTTCAGCTATTTCACTTAGATTGCCTTTGAAAGAGTCAGGGAAGAAGTAGAGGGAAAGCACAGAAATTGAATCCAGTTTTACTTCCATTTCTAACAAAAATTGGGACCAGGAGCATCTGAGCCCCACTGGAGATGGATGTTCCATGTTGAAGAAGGGGCTCTGATGCCCAGCGTACTTGCTGCTACATGTAAGACTGTCAAAGTTGCTAAGATGCGGTCCCGTTTTTGCAAGAAAAGACAGGACGATTTTCATCTAATGGCTCCACTTCATTCTCCCTTTGGGCAGAGGTGCTTAGCTTTCTCTAGCTTTCTCTGGCATTCAAAAAGAGCAGGGTGCAGGGCTGAGCAGGAGCATCATCTCTGTCCTTTTGGGTCACACAGTGGTACCTGCCGCATCTTAAATTTTAATCTGCAGACAGTTTTTGTACAAAAAATGGTAAAATATATTAGGGAAAGTAGTACGGAAATAAAAAAATGTTTATGAGTAACTCAGAGATGAAATTTGTAGTTGCAAACTCAGCTACTTTGCCTTCCATCTGAACTTATTTTTCTAGAATGCTTCATTCCATTTCACGATCTAGCAGCATAGATCCTGAAATCTTTTTTTAATGACTACTTTTGGCATTTCAAGCACAGTATTAAGTGAGATAGTTACACAAGCTTCATGTATTCATCTCTATGAAGCCACCTACAGGAAGGGAGTCTAAAGCAGGGCTGATTTGTGTCTCTAGCTGACTCTCTGATGTGGGCGGTGATGACAGATGTCCTGAAAGGAGCAGAAAAGTAATGCCATTTTCCAGGCAATAAAAACCAGCCCTGGAAAGTGTGAGGCTGCATCAGTCAGTTTGTCAGAGAAGGCACTAACTGTCCTGTAAACTGGTCAAAGGGAGCTTTGGCTCATGTATGTATGCACTTTTTTTGCTTATGCTGGTGGGTGGCTGTCTGTGTGTTTTTCCCAAATGTCACTCTGATTATTTAACTATAAGTTTTTAGCATGTTTTTAAATAAAAACTGATACTGAGTAAAAGTATCTTTAATATACAGAAATATTGATTTGTATAAATGCATACCTCTTTGTATCTCTAATTCATGAAAGCACAGCTCAAGTGTGTGGAAGTGCTGTTTCTCCGAGTGTTCCTTCACACTGTAGCATACCTGCTGTCCCACTGTGCTTCATGCTTGGAAGTTGCAGCAGACCTTAAGCAGAGACGTAATAGGAGAACTGCTTGAAGAACCTCTATTTGAAAGCTGTTGAAGTGATAGCAGTGAATTCTGTTCCCTCCTGGTGGTACCAAGGCTGTTAGTTATAGGAAGCCGAGGTGGACGGTGCTCAAAAGAAGTCCCCATAGTGAAGTAGCATGGGAGATGATAAAAACAATGGCATAAATGTCTCCAAGATGACAGAAGATGCCTTGTATATGTCATGCATTGAGTTCCTGGACTGTGGTCATGTTGTTAGGCCAACTCTCCTATCCTGTTTCCACCCCCCATTTGTATGCATGAAATACAAACTCACACACAGGAAGGGTGCAAGCAGAGGGCAGCCAAACTGATCCTCATGGTCTTTCTTGGGCAACGTATTGGTCAGGCATAGAAAAGGCAAGGAGGAAAAGGGTGTTTTCCCAGCAGATGGTTCTTCGGAGCAGCATGGAATAGGGCACACATAATTACGATGTAACTTCTTTCCATAGAGTTGAGCAGCTTCATCCTGTAGCTGGCATGGGGAAACCTGGAGATGTTTGCCTATGGGCTAGCCATCTGCTGTGCAGTAGATAGTGGACACTAAGTAACATGCCATTCCCACCAGGTGATGTTTGCACCAGTGTTTCTTCTATGCAATACCTACTTTCGCCTTTATATAAAAGATTTTTACTAGGATGATATAAAAATAAAGGATTTTTTAAAAGGTGCCTCTTTGAGCTCATTTCTTTCCTAACCCAAACTACCACCAAAACCAAAAGGGGACAAAATTTCCAAAAGGTAACTTGAAGAGATCTATTCCAGCTCCACTGCAGTTGAAGTCCAGAGCTCTTGAAGCTGTTGCATCTCTGAAAATATCCTCCCCCCCATCCTCTCTCATCCTCCTTCAAAACAATCCTCTAATAAAACAGAAATAGGTGTGAAAGATCCCCAAAGAACAGCAAATTGTTTTTGAGAGCCTGGTAATATACCAAAGTTTACAAGTGTCCCAGAGAATACAGAATAGTCAAAGAGAGGACAAAGTAGTAGAGAGCTTGAAAGACATCCAGAGGACACTGAGGAGTCTCAGAAAAACACTGAGACAGAGATAGATTAAACACTGAGATAGAGAAAGATCACAGAATACCCCTCCAGATGGCAGGAAAGTAGAATATGGTCTGAAAGATCCCCAGAAAAAACAGTGGACCCAACCAGATGCCAACAAAGCAACAGAGAGTCTGAAAGAGATTCAGAGAACATAAAAGTAGCCTCAAAGAAGGGAAGAAAGCCTGTAAGTGCCTAAGGAAACAAAATGTAGCAGTGTCAAAGAGGCCAAGAAAGAGATAGACAAGACAAAGGACCCCTCAGAGAATACCAAAGAGGCTCAGCAATAACAAGAAAGTATCAGAGATATTAAAGGAGCTCTAGAGTACTCAATAGTACCATGGGTGGCCAAAAAAAAAAAAAAAAAAAAGGCAGAAAGCTTGCAAGTGCCTCAAAGAGTAGCATCAAAGAAGGGAAAATGAGCCAAAATCTGTGAAAGACTCAGAGAACACAGAGTAACCTCAAAGAGGCAAAGAAACTAGTAGAAAGCCTGAAAGAACCATGGTGAGCACACCAGAGACCTTGACAATAACAAGAAAGTAGCAGATTCTGAAAGAGCACCAGGAGAGAGTGCCTGCAGCTGCTAAGAAAGGAGACAGGCTAAAAGAGCAAGAGAATAGCCTTGGAGAAGGGAAGAAACAAGCAGGGAGGCTGGAAAAGTCCCAGGAGAAAGAAGAGTTGCTGCTGAGATGACACACACCTTGAAGAGAGACTGAAACAGCCCCAGAAAACCCAGTTTAACTTCAGAAAAGGGCAGAGGGGTGGGGGAGGAAACAGCAGAAAGACTGAAAGTGCTCTGAAGTCACTTCAGTGAGAGGAAGGAACAGACTGAAAGCCTGAAAGGCAGCCATAGCAACTTTGGAGAGGCTAGAGAAGAAGTGGAGAGGTTGAGAGAGTCACGAATAACTTGAGAGAAGCCTTGTTGAGAGAAGCCTTGCAGAGCCTGAGAGACTAGGAAAGAGACTGAAAGTACCCCAGAGAAAGAATAGTCTCAGAGAAAGTAAGAAAATAGCATAAAGCCTACAAATGTGAAGGATAACAAAGACTAACCTCAGAAACGTGGAAAAAAAGTAGGCAAGAAACTCCAGCTGAGCTTTGGGCTTTCCAGATTCCACCCCACCACACTCAGGCAATGGCTCTATTTCTCCAGAGCAGCCCAGCCCCACTTCTGCCTTCTGTGCACTTCCTTTGCACTGTCAGCCTCAGTCAGGAGTTCTCTGTTCATCCATGCTGCCCTTCTGCCAGGCCTGGTAGACTTCCCACACATCAGATGGACCCTTCTTGTGCTTTGAGGAGATTGCATTTGAAGTCTGACCAGCTCTCCTGGACCCCTTTGCCTTCCAGGGCGACTCCCATGGGATACTGCCTACCAGATTCCCTCAAAAAGCCAAAGCCTGCTTTCCTCAAGTCCAGGGCTGTAATCTTGCTACGTGTCTCACTCATGGCTGGGTGGACCTTGGACCTACATTGCAGCCTTGTTGGCAGTCCTGCCTCTGTGTCAGAGAGCAGTGAGGGCTAGCTGCTCCACCATGGAAAGCTAGTCAGGAGCGGAACATAATAACAAGGCAGGCACAAGCAGTGGCCTCACCAAGAAGGAGCCAGGATGCAGAATGGCATGTCCAAGGATGAGGGCCACAGACAGTGGGTCACATGCAGCCCAGCAATCCCCCAGCAAGTCCACAGTGATGAGCACATCCAAGAAAGCTGAACCAGTGGGTCTGGGTCAAGGTACACACGCTGTAAGGGAGGGAGAGTGGTGAGTGAAGTTTAGTCATTAGAACAATGCACAGGGAGCAGCACTGCAGGGTCAATGAGAACCAGCCCCCTTCAGCTGTTTGTGTCATGGGTGAGACACTGCACTGGTGCTGGCAGATTCACTGTTTTTGAGGTTATCTTGTTACCGGAAAATAGTAACCAAGAAAACTCTCCAAACCAAATGATAGTTTGGAGAGCCAACATTGGTTTATTGCAGCGCTTGGTGCATGGGGGATCTCTCCTCCTAGCATGCACACCTAGGGACAAAAGCACACTCATTATATACATTATAGAAAAATGAATATTCATACAATTCCAAGTAAAGCCCACCTATTCCAAGAAACCTTATGCATATGCTAATATATTATGTAATCGTCTTTGCGCCTGCGTACTAAATTGGCGAAGGGGTCCTGGGTGGGCTCTGGTGGTCTCTAGTGGTCATAATCCCCCACAGTTACGCTGTCCGCTGTATAACCCTGCTTCTGCGCAAGCATGGTCGAGGCCTTTCTGTTGACACATGCAGGTGGCTCCAAAGAGAAGATCCTGTTCTGGTTCTTACAAGATTTATCTCTGCTCCTGGCGTCAGAGCTCTGGATCAAGTCAGTTAAGACACTACAAAGATGTTGTTCACAGTCTTGCTTATCTCTGGCCTTTCTTTGTAATTAGTGAGGAATTTAACAGAGACCTTGGATTCTCTAAGACTAAGTGCAAGCAAGAATCAGTGATGATTATAACTCTAAGTGTTATCAGTCCCAGAAGCAGACCCTGTCTTCAAAATATGCCGTTAGCTTCAGAACATACTGTTATTTTAGCTGAAAGGAAAATTGCTGAAAGAAAAGTTGATTCTGTCTAAAGGTTACACAGAGTAGGCCTTTTAGGGCCCACTTTGAAGCTTACTTTTACTAAACCATCTGGTATCAATCTCATTCTCTGACTATCTGTTTTGGTTGTTTGGCTCAGGCCTTAACGTCATTATGCAATGCTGCAGTTAGTGATACATGGTTGTGTTAGCCTAGAAAAGGCAGGAGTGCAAAATGAGCGCAGAGTGTTCTGGTTCCCCTGGGTTCTGCTATGTCCTTCTCTAGAGACACTACTGGACTTACACCCTACCTACCCTGGGACAGGCCCAACAGGCAGACAGGAGGCATGATATGGAGGATTCCCTCCCCTCTCTCCACCTGGCTGAGCACAGTGACCTAAAGAATGGGGGAGAATGGCGACAGGTTCTGGCCTTACACAGCAGGCACGTCTCCTCCACGTCTCCTCCAGGCACGTCACCTCCTCCTCCACATCTCTCCCACCTTCCCAGATGACCTTGCATAATAGGTATGAGGCTCTGCAAGTAAAAACAAACAATAATAAGGAAAATGGTTCATCTAGCTTGGAGGTGTCTCCGAGGTTAAGTTGGCCTACACCCTGCGTCAAAACTGCTTCCATAAGGAAAAAAGATGGGTCATTGTCATAGGAGACTCCCTTCTGGAGGGAGCAGAAGGCCCAATATACAGACCAGACCCACTTCTTAGGGAAGTCTGCTGCTTCCCTGGGGCCCAGATTAAAGAAAGATGTGAAGAGAAAGCTTCCTACCCTGATATGACCCTCAGATTACTATCCATTATTGATTTTTCAGGTATGCAGCAATGAAGTTGCAACAAGAAGTCCAAGGGCAATCAAGTGAGACTTCAGGGCCTTAGGACAACTGATTAAGGGATCAGGAGCACAAGCAGTGTTCTCCTCTATTCTTCCAGTTGCAGGGAATGATGAGAGAAGAAACAGGAAAACCCAGGAGATCAATACCTGGCTCAGAGCCTGGTGTCACTGGCAGGATTTTGTGTTTTTTGAACTTGGATTTGTTCACATGACACCAGGCCTGCTGGTGACAGATGGGGTACGCCTGTGTCAAAGGGGAAACAGGATCCTTGCACAGGAGTTAGCAGGGCTCATTGAAAGAGCTTTAAACTAGATTTGAAGGGGGAAAGGATAAAACCAGGCTCTCTAGAGATAAGCCTGAGGGCGGCACGCCAATGTTTGAGGGATGGTGTGCTAGCGAGGTCCTTCAGTCTGCTGTCTAAGTGGAGGCAGGAGATGGAGATCCATGTGGCAGCAAAGACACAAGGGCTATTGATGTGTTAGAAACCACGAAGTGCCTGAGAATGGTCAGGTAGGAATTAGGGCTTCTCCCCCCACAAAGGTGGCAGGATCAATAGCCCAGCTGAAGTGCATCTACACCAATGCATGCAGTATGGGCAACAAACAGGAAGAGCTGGAAGCCATTGTGTAGTGGGAAAACTATGACATAGTTGGTGTCACAGAAACATGGTGGGATGACTCGCACAACTGGAGTGCTACAATGTATGGCTATAAACTCTTCAGAAGGGATAGCAAGGAAGGAGAGGCAGTGGAGTAGCCTTGTATGTTAGGGAGTGTTTTGATTGTCTAGAGCTTGATGATGGTAACGATAGGGCTGAATGTTCATGGGTAAGAATCAAGGGGAAGGCCAACAAAGTAGATATCATGGTGGGAGTCTGCTATAGACCACCCAACCAGGATGAAGAAGCAGACAAAATACTCTATCAGCAGCTGGAAGAAGTCTCACGATCCATAGCCCTTGTTCTCATGGGGGACTTCAACTTACCAGATGTCTGCTGGAAATACAATACAGCAGAGAGGAAGCAGTCTCGGAGGTTCCTGGAGTGTGTGGAAGATGATAACTTCCTGACACAGATGGTGAGTGAGCCAACTAGGGCAGGTGCCGTGCTGGATGTGTTGTTTGGGAACAGAGAAGGACTTGTGGGTGATGCGATGGTTGGGTGCCATCTTGGGCATAGCGATCACGAAATAGTAGAGTTTTCGATTCTTGGAGAAGTAAGGAGAGGGTTCAGCAGAACTGCTACCTTGGACTTTCAGAGGGAAAACTTTGGCCTGTTTAGGAGCCTGGTTGACAGAGACCCTCGGCAGGCAGTCCTGAAAGAGCCCAAGAAGGCTGGATATCCTTCAAGAAGGAAAACTTAAAGGTGCAGGAGCAGGCCGTCCCCATGTGCTGAAAGACAAGCCGACAGGGAAAAAGATGGGCCTGGCTGAACAGAGAGCTTTGGCTGGAACTCAGGAAAAAAAGGAGAGTTTACGACCTTTAGAAGAAGAGGCAGGCAACTCAGGAGGACTACAAAGGTGTTGTAAGGCTATGCAGGGAGAAAATTAGAAGGGCCAAAGCCCAACTAGAACTTAATCTGGCTACTGCTGTAAAAGACAATAAAAAATGTTTCTATATATTAGCAACAAAAGGAGGACTAAGAAGAATCTCCATCCTTTATTGGATGCAGAGGGAAACATAGTGACAAAGGATGAGAAAAAAGCTGAGGTGATTAATGCCTTCTTTGCCTCAGTCTTTAGTAGTAAGATGAGTTGTTCTCCGGGTACCCAGCCCCCTGATTTGGAAGACAGGGACGGGGAGCAGAATGAAGACCCCATAATCCAAGGGGGAAATGGTTAGTGACCTGCTACACCACTTAGACACACACAAGTCTATGGGCCCAGATGGGATCCACCCAAGGGTACTGAGCGAGCTGGCGGAAGTGCTCACCAAGACACTCTTCATCAGTTATCAGCAGTCCTGGCTAACCAGGGAGGACCCAGTTGACTGGATATTAGCAAATGTGACACCCATCTACAAAAAGGGCTGGAAGGAGGACCCAGGGAACTACAGACCTGTCAGTCTGACCTCAGTGCTGGGGAAGGTGATGGAGCAGATCATCTTAAGTGCCATCACATGGCATGTACAGGAGAATCAGGCAATCAGGCCCAGTCAGCATGGGTTTATGAAAGGCAGGTCCTGCTTGATTAACCTGATCTCCTTCTATGACAAGGTGACCTGCTTAGTGGATGAGGGAAAGGCTGTGGATGTTGTTTATCTGGACTTTACTAAAGCCTTTGACACCATTTCCCACAGCATTCTCCTGGAGAAACTGACTGCTCATGGCTTGGACAGGCATATGCTTCTCTGGGAAAAAAAATAGCTGAATGGCCGGGCCCGAACAGTTGTGGTGAATGGAGTTAAATCCAGTTGGCGGCCGATCACAAGTGGTGTTCCCCAGGGCTCAGTACTGGGACCAGTTCTCTTCAATATCTTTATCAACGAACTGGACGAGGGGATCGAGTGCATCCTCAGTAAGTTTGCAGATGACACTAAGTTGGGCAGGAGTGTTGATCTGCTTGAGGGGAGGAAGGCTCTGCAGAGGGATCTCGACAGGCTGGATCAATTGGCTGACACCAACTGTATGAGATTCAACAAGGCCCAGTGCTGGGTCCTGCACTTGGGTCACAACAACCCCCTGCAATGCTACAGGCTTGGGGAAGAGTGGCTGGAAAGCTGCCTGGTGGAAAAGGACCTGGGGGTGTGGATCAATGGCTGGCTGAATATGAGCCAGCAGTGTGCCCAGGTGGCCAAGAAAGCCAATAGCATCCTGGCTTGTATCTGAAAAAGTGTGGCCAGCAGGACCAGGGACATGATCGTCCCCCTGTACTCAGCACTGGTGAGGCCACACCTCGAATACTGTGTTCAGTTTTGGGCCCCCCACTACAAGAAAGCCATTGAGGTGCTGGAGCAAGTCCAAAGAAGGACAACGAAGCTGATGAAGGGTCTAGAGCACAAATCTTATGTGGAGTAGCTGAAGGAACTGGGGTTATTTATTCTGGAGAAAAGAAAGCTGAGGGGAGACCTTATCGCTCTCTACAACTACCTGAAAGGAGGTGGTAGTGAGGTGGGTGTCAGCCCGTTCTCCCAATTAACAAGTGATAGAACAAGAGGAAATGGCCTCAAGTTGCACCAGGGGAGGTTTAGATTGGCTATCAGGAAAAATTTCTTCATGGGAAGGGTTATCAAGCATTGGAACAGGCTGCCCAGGGAAGGTATTTAAAAGGTGTGCAGATGCGGTGCTCAGGGACATAATTTAGTGATGGACTTGGCAGTGTTAGGTTAACATTTGGACTTGATGATCTTAAAGGTCTTTTTCCAACCTAAACGATTCTATGATTCTATAAAAGGAGACAGGCAAGTGACAATTTTAAGCAACCAAGTAATGGTGAAGTATTAGGTATGAGAGTGAGACTACTGGGGAAAAAAAAAAGGACACCTAGGAATATGAAAGAAAAGTGAAGAGAGACAAAGAAGTCTCTTGGCTGTGGGCTGTGTTCTCCATCATTAAGGGGTAGAACAAATACTGCTGGGGACCATGGCTTTCAGTCAGTATCACCAAAAAAAAGGCATCAAAGAACTGAGATGTCCCCAGACCTTTTCCATTTCACAGAGATTGCAGAATAGGCATAATTGGGGAAAGCACAGCAGGAACAGGACTAGAAGAGTATCTTCTAGAAAACAGAAGGATGCAGGAGAGTCAGGTTAAGAAAGATCACCTAACACATCTAACAACTACTTGAACAACAAATCAAGATGATGTAGACTTTCAAGGAAAGAATGCATAATGATTGCTTCTACATCTTCTTCCATATCTCAAGACTAATGCCATATTTGAGGTGGACAGCCATTGCCTCCAGATGTGATGCTCTGTAATAAGTAGAATATTTCCTCATTCTCTAATCTTTCCTCTGGGCAACTGTATTTGTGCATGTACAAGTCTGTGGATGTCACAGGCTTCACATGCATCCGACAATTTCCTTTATTCTGCAATATACATGCCCATCACAAAATCTTTTAGTTTTCTGCAAAGTGACAAAACACTGTCAATCTTTTTTTTTTTTATCCCACGGCACAGTCATTGTATTGTTATGGGTTTTTTGGCACAGAATGTTTATATTTTATTCCTCTTTGGTTGTTCTGTTTGTTTTCTGCTTACTTTCAGTTAATGCCGGCAGAATTATGTTTTGTTACCATTTACATTATCACTTAATTGCATGAATGCATCATTACATTGATTACTAAAAATTAATCTACTATGAAATGGCAAATACCAAAGAATCACCCACTTTTCCCTCTAAGAGAATGTATAACGGCAGTTTACCTTCCTTGCCTTATCCTAGTTGATACATTCAAGGGCAGAGAGCAGATATTCAGAGGGACATAGACAAACTGGAGAAACGGGCTCAGAGGAACCTCATGAAATTGAATAAGGACAAAAGCAAAGTTCGGCACCTGGGAAGAAATAACCCCTAACAACAATACAGGTTAGGAAATGACTAGCTGGTGAGCAGCATTTATGAAAGAGTCGTGATCCTGGTGGATGGAAAGCTGGATGTGAGCCAGCAGTGTGCCCTGGCGGCAGTGTGGGCCAACTGCATCCTTGGCTGTAAAATAGCGACCCTACCCAGTAGTTCAAAGGAAAGGATTAGTAGCATTTGTTAAACCCCATCTAGAATACTGCATTCAGTTTTTGGCCCATCAGTACAAGAAAGGCACTGATCAACTGAAGCGAGTTCAGCAGAGGACCACCAAGAGAGTCAGAAGGCTGGAGCACTTACCGTGTGAGGAGAAACTGATGGACCTGGACTTCTTTAGCCTGAGGAAGAGAAGGCTCAGGTGGGAAGAGCTAACTGCGATCTTCCAATACCTGCAGAGGTTATAAAGAAGACCAGGGCAGGATCTTCACGGTGGTGTGTGGAGGCAGGACAAGAGACAGAAGGCTTAAGCTGTAATGAGAGGTACCAAACGGATATAGAGAAAACTTCGTCACCATGATAACAGTCAAGCATCAAGCTTTGGAAGAGGTTGGCCAGAGAGGTTGTGCAGTCTGTATCCTTGTAGGTTTCAAGACCTGGCTGGATAGAGCCCTGAACAGAATGACCTGATCTCATAGTTGACCCTGCTTTAAGCAGGAAGTTGGGCTAGATGACCAAGGTGCATTCCAACCTGAATCCTCTTTTAATCCCCTGACTGATCCAATTAAAAAGACATTATGTTCGGGTACTGACTGTAGTTTCCCTCCACTTCAGCTGATTCTTAGCAGCTTGGAGACACTGTGCCTGTTATTTCCTTATCCAGGTAAAGGCATCAGAAGAAAGACTGAGGGAGCTCACCTCACAGGGTTACAGTGAAAGGACAAGAGGCAATGTGCACAAGTTGCAACACAGGAAATTCTGACTGGACAAAAGGAAAAAAAAAACTTTTTGCCCCTGAAAACAGTTCAGCACACGTGCCTGGAGAAAAAAAATTGGCTGGATGAGGAACTGGGCAACCTAATCTAGATTTGAAGTTAGGCTTGCTTTGGTAAGTAAACTGGATTAAAGAACTTCATGAGTCCTTTCAGACCTAGATCCTTCCATGATTCTACAATTTATGTACCAGACAGTACCAGGGAGTTCTCTCTTTCACTTCCATTTGACCATTCCCTACAAAAATGTGTTTGTAACTCGAGTCATGTCACCAAACCTCTCCAGTTTCTGCCTTTTTGCTGCTTGAAGTACAGGCTCATGAGAATCAATTAATGCAATTACGTCTTCTCCAGATAGACTGTTAGTCTGCACACAGTACGTAAGATACCCACAGAAATCTTTGGATTTTAAAGGTTTTTAAGTTGTTGTTGCCATGAAGAGTCCAGCACTAGCATGAGGCTTGCTGAGAATAGTCATCCTAACAAGCTATGTGTCCTGGTTTGGCCTAAACCAGGCCGATTTTCCTTTCAGTGATTTTTACTTTCAGCTAAGTCTCCTCTAAGTAACTGCACTTTCTGAAACTAACTGCATGTTTTGCAGACAGTGTCTGCTTCCAGGACTGATAATGCTCGAAGTTTGTAGTTATCGCTGAGGCACCGGTAGGGATGTTGTGCAGTAAGGCTCTTGCTGTACTTAGTCTTAGAGAAACCAAGGTCACTGCTGAATTCCTCACTGCTTACGAGTGAAGAGCCGAAGGGGGGTCGCAGCTGCAGGGGGGAGCAGACAGGGCAGGTGACCCAAAATTGACCAACAAGGGTATTCCATCCCATACACGTCATTCTCGGTATAAAGCGGGGGGATCACAAGGGTCTTGCTCTCTTTCTGCTATGGCTGGTGTCCGAGGAGGACGCCATCTGTTTTCCTGCTGCCCCCGATCCCGATCCGTGCATTCCTGAATCCAGCTCTCGACCGTCGCTAGGCCCAGCCTGGGCCTTCCCGGAGCCTGCCCTGCAGTGCCGGTGGTGACGTGGTTGACTTCAGGGGAGCTCAATCTTGGTTTTGTATATATATTTGTATATATTTGATTATTTCTATTATTGTTATTATACTCTTTTCCATTATTATAGTTTATTAAAACTGTTTTAACTTTCCAACCCGGAAGTCTCTCTCCCTTTTCCCTTTCCCTTTCCCTTTGGGGGGAGGGGGGGGGGATAACAGAGAGCATCTGCCACAGGTTTAATAGCCGGCCCAGCTTTAAACCGTGACAGATTTATTGGCGCCCAACGTGGGGCTCGAGAGAAGCTCTGACGGGTTGCTCTGATAAGTCGAATCCCAGCTCCAGTGGGAGGAGACCCGGAGAGGTCAGCTGAGAGAGTATCAGAGTTCTTCCTTTGAGATTTACGAGGGGTTGGAAATTAAAACAGATAGCGAAGATGGTAATGTCATTTTTGAACGCTGTGCTAAGTTACGCTTTCACTGTAACTAAGCTAGTCTTACCTCAAAAGATAGGCTTATGCTTCATTATTAATCATCAGTCTATACATACAAAGAAAGGGAAGAAACACAAAAAAAATCTCAACTCTAACCCACACTTCAAGGCATAGCAGCAGAAACCTCTTTAAAACTTTTGGCTGTGAGACAGCTGCATGTTGTGCTGCTGTAACTTCGGATATACTTACACAAATTCTGTAAAAAGCCTGACCATTTGTGGGAATATAACAGAAGATTGGCAAGGAGGATTGTAAACACGCTCAAGTGACTTGCACCTGGGGTGTCAAAAACCACATATATCATACTAGTAACTGTTGTTTAGACTTGTGTGCTGGACAAGTAGAACATCTGCATTCAGATAACATAGGCCTGTGATAAGACTCAGAGCACCTAACTGTTCATGCCTGAGATTCCTGCCCTGCTGTGAGAAAGATCAAAGCGCAGTGGAAAACTACCACCTGCAAGAAACCCCTAATATACAGGTGAAAGCAGCAGGCCCGGAATCTCTCTCTCTCTCTCTAGCAGGAACCGAGCTCCGCAGTGCCTGCATCCCCGCTTGCGTGCCTTTGCCCCGGGTGCTGCTTCGGAGATCCCCCGGTTTGCGAGGTAACGGGAATAAATTTGTTCTTTGCATTTTATCCATGGTCTTGTGGCTGTTCCTGCGTCCTGCCTGTGTCGGCTCACACACTATTATTTAAAAAATACACAACAGGTAGTTAAGAACAATAGGAATAGATGACTCAAAGAGGCCCATGTTAGATATAAGGCATTGCCAGCATCTTTTCAAGATAAAAAAGTTGTTCAACAGACATTCTGCAACATCTAAGGCGGTAATAGAATCATAGAATCATAGAATGGTTTGGGTTGGAAGGGACCTTAAAGATCATCTAGTTCCAAGCCCCCTGCCATGGGCAGGGACACCTTTCCTCTAGACCAGGTTGCTCAAAGCCTCATCCAACCTGGCCTTAAACACTGTCAGGGAGGGGGCATCCACAGCTTCTCTTGGCAACCTGTTCCAGTGTCTCACCGCCCTCACAGGAAAGAATTTCTTCCTAATATCTAATCTAAATCTATCCGCTTTCAGTTTAAAGCCATTCCCTCTCGTCCTGTCACTACTTGCCCTTGTAAAAAGTCCCTCTCCCGCTTTCCTGTAGGCCCCCTTGAGGTACTGGAAGGCTGCTATAAGGTCTCCCTGGAGCCTTCTCTTCTCCAGGCTGAAGAGCCCCAACTCTCTCAGCCTGTCTTCATAGGAATCCTGTGTATAGATTTATAAAGCAAGGCAGCACAGGCAGGATATGTTCCCACAATCTTCATGTGCTTTCCAACATTGTCAATACAAATATCATGGGTGAAGAAAGATGACCCTACTTCCAGAAAACTCCTTTATTCCAGATGTATCATGTTCATGCCAGTGAAATACACCCAGTGATTCACTGCAGGCTGCTTAACGTTTTAACTCAGAAAAATAACCTTTTCTAACTCTGTATTCAGAGGCAAGGTCAGCACAGCCAGAATCTGGATACACATCCTGCCTGATACTCCCTCAGAATTTGAGAAACTTATAATTTTCAATCCACCTGTGTTGTTTTTGGTATGTTGCTCAATGAAAATCCTCCACAGCAGGATGCGCTGTAACGACTTTGCATACCTTTATGAGGACTGCCTGTTTTTTAAAGTTACCAGCCCACTGGCTGACTGCAGACTGCTTTAGCAGGCGTCGCTGCCTGCTTTTCCACTCTGCAGCTCTCATCCTAGAGTCTCTGTACCAAAAAGCTGGGGTGAGCTACATTCATGACCATGGCCTCTCTTCCTAAGCAGCCCTAGAGCTGCTGCTGCTGCTTCTAGATCTGTTGTAGCGTAAAGCTGCCCACGGGCCCTCAGCACCCAGTTGATGAATGCCTGCAAGAGGCTGCAGTTCTTGCTCCCTCTTTGCATTAGGTAACCATATACCTCATGCATAGCATGAACGGTCACTTCTGCTGCCCTGCCTGGCGCTGACATGGTATTGGTTTTTTAAAATGCTAATGTGTGCAGAATTAAATGCATGCACAGGCTCACGTATATGTATATTTCACAGGAAAAATACGGGCTGTAAAAATTCTGTGGTAATGCAGAGGCCTGTAGCTGTCCAGGAGGACGGTCAAGAACCAAAATCACTAAAACCCAAACTTGTGGGGTCCCGAGCAGTGAGAGGCCCTGCACCGCAGCACCTCACCACCAAAGTGGTGCCAAGTGGTACCCACACCGCACGGCACCGCGAAGCCTGCCAGAGCCCGCACGACTGGCAGGCGACAGCCACAGCAGCCGGGCAGGCCAGCAGATGCCCACCGAGGGAGGGAGGAAGGGAGGGAGGCGGCAGCTCACGGCTCTACCCGGTACCACCCAGCAGCACGACAGGGAACGGGAACGAAGCCGAACCGAACCGAACCGAACCGAACCGAACCGAACCGAACCGAACCGAACCGAACCGAACCGACAGCGCTGCAGATTTGCATACCAGGCCCTGCCCCTCTGTGTCACGAGCCTATCGAGAGCGACCTATAACAGCTGTTGCCCCGCCCCTTTCTGCTCCACCCGTAACGGAAGTGCCCGGAGGCCAAGCAGGGACGTACCCTGTGCGCGGCCCGTGTGCCACCCCTCCCACACACGCCCACCCAACTCCCGTCTCCGGGCAGCATGTGGGGACCGAGCCCGGGGTGGGCGGCCGATGAGGTGAGTGCGGGCGGGAGGGGGACTGGGGAAACGGCCGCTCCTTTCGTCTTTTTTCTCCTCAGCACGTCTCCGTACTACGCGCGCCCCGCAGGCCGCTTCCCTTCCCGCCCCGCCCCCGCCGGCGAGCGCGCTGCCGGGTTTGGGAAGGGGCTGGGGGGCGTAGGCCACCATCTTTGGGGACGCTTAGGACCCAGATGGAGAGGTGCTGGTGCTGTGCCACCCCGCCGTGTCCTGTCCTTGAGCTCTAATGGGATCAGCTCTGGAGGGGGGTAACGGGGGTGACTGCAACGGTGGTGCCCTGCAGCACAAAGGGGGTAGGTAGTGATACAGCTGCGGAGGGTGTTGTCATTTCACGTTGAGTCCCGTACTAGTGCTAATGCTGTTCTGCCTTCTCGCATCCCCTCCCTAGCCCTGCACTCTTACCTCAGCCAAGTCTCCTGCTCAGGTGCCTTGTTCTCTAAGGAGGAGCCAGAGAAGCCCTGAGCACTGCTAGTGTTCCCAGCAGGGAACTATACAAAATTGGTGTTTGTTGGCAAAAGAGTCTTTGGCAATAAAGCACAGTCTGCCAAGTAGAAGCAGACAGCACAAGAAAGCAGACAGAATAGCCCATCAGGCTGCCTCTGTATTTTTTACCATGAGCGTGTTGAGACACTGGAACAGCTTGCCCAGAGAAGTTGTGGATGCCCCATCATTAGAAGCATTCAAGGTCAGGTCGGATGGGGCTTTGAGCAACCTGATCTAGTGAAAGATGTCCCTGCCCATGGCAGGGGGGTGGACTAGATGATTTTTAAAGCTCCCTTCCAGCCCAAACCGTTCTGTGTTTCTACGCACTTCAAAGCGTGTTTATCATTCAAACTTAAAAGTACCTGTGGAAAAATGAAGCAATGCATTACAAGTCATCGTAAAGACATTCAGTCACAGCACAACACGCAAAGAACATTCATCCTGTTTAGGAGGATGTTTTTGCTGTCAGAGTAATTGTGTATAGTTTCAGTTGTTCTGGTTACTCCTGGACCAGTAGAAATAATGGGAGTTGAGAGGCTGCCTGTTAGCAACAGCATTGCTAATAAAATCCTCATTGCTGCATCTTTGATAGTTGACATCCTGTCATCCAGAAAAACCCACTGAGATTTTTCTGCTCACTGTGCATGCATTCAGAGTTTTGGGACAAAAAGCTTCCTGCTCCTTATAAATGGTGTGGGTTTGACTTTAAATTCATCAGTAAGTTGAGTAATTTCCTTCAAGCATTTTGGATTTGTATCACCTTTGAGAACAGCTCTCTTGTTTTTATGACTTTACATATTCATGCCTTTGGGTCATTCTTCTGTATTTCTAAGTATCCTGGAATCTATCTCCTTACACTAGACTTTGTGACTAAGGTAATACACGTGGATTGAATCTAACATTTTTGAAAGCTATGGGAATGTCTCCTTGGTAAATGGTTTATTCTGGAGGCTGTGTTGCCCCCAGAGGAATCTTAAGTGTGTTGACAGGGCACAGATGAACATGCCTTCTCTGTTTGTAACTTGTTCAAAAGGCATTGCTGATCTGATTGATAAGATTCAAGGCCCTGAACTAACATCGGAAAGGAGCTGAGGTCTGGCTGTTTTAGTGAGAACATGAGGAAACCAAACGTTACCAAAAAAGCCTGAATTGCTTTCCTCTTAGCGTTAAAAAAGCGTAGACTACCTCTGCCTTCTCTCTGTAAGAGAAAACATAGCCAAATACTCATCTGAGAGTAAGAATCAAGTTGAAGGTGAAAGATTATCATCAAAAGATGTTGGCCAGTTGTGCTTTAACACCAACCGAATGTGGGCGCTGTGACTTTGTGTTGTGAGGAATAGAAGAGATGTTGGCAGATGCCCTCTGAAATAGAGAACAGTTTTCTTCTCTCTTTCAAAATATTTTTCCGTGCAGCTGATATACCTTTAGTGTAGTTCTGCTTGAGCTTGAGGCAGCTATCCATGTATGTAGCCTTGGGTAGGCTTCCATTTGTACTAAACTAGGTTTGCCCTTGGATTCTGCACTTTAGAGATGTTGTGGAGGTCCACTTCTGATTCCCCCATTTTCTAAGCATCTAGATTTTTGTAGCCCTTTGGAGCTTTTGATCATTAGAATACCGTCTCTAGCTATTACCACACAGAGGTGTCTGGGATTGTTTTTCAAACAACCCCAGAGGGTTAGCTTGGGAAGAATAAGGGGGAAGGGTAGAGCTAGAAGTGCCTTCTGTAGCGCTAGAAGAAGTACCTTCCGCTCTCAACTCCTGTCCCAGTAGCACTGGCCAGCTGGTGCCTACTTCTAGTCTCCAGTATTTGCCTTCTTCAGGTCTCTACTTTTTTCTGGATGGAAGTGTCCAGGAAACAACTGAAGCATCCAGGATATTAACTGGACATTGACTTAACTTAGTGCTGGAGGGTGTTGTTCCACTCCTTGGAAGTTGAGGAAATTGTTGGGAAGAGTGCCAGTCTTGGTTAAGTAGTTAGAGTGGATGAATTGCTGACCTTTTCTGGGAGCAGGGCAGGCTTCTTTCTCTGAAAGATTCCCCCCGAGCCTACTTAGAATTTTCACTTTTGGCGGGTGTGGGAGACAGAGTTGACAAGTTAGGAGATATATGCAAGTAGAGTGGAGTACTTTCAGGGTTTTCAGGATTTTATTGATGAATGAAGAAGGAGCTGAGACCTGGCAGGGACTGTTCTTCTAAAGGTATTCCAGCATAGCTCTTGGTAGGTTTGAACTTGTCTAGCTGCTTTTTGAACTTCCATAAATTTGCAGCATCCACAGCACACCATGAAAAGGAATTCCATAGATTGCCATCTGTTCTATGAAGAAGTTTCTCTTTCACTTGTTCTGAACTTGGCATGTGCAACCTTTGATAGGTGTCTCCTCCTTATGTTGGAAGAAAATGTGATTTGTTACTCCCTATTCAGTTTTGTCATGATTTTGTAGACCACTGCCATATCCTTTCCTCTGTCCTTTTTCTTCCATCCTGCAGAACCTCAACTATGGTAGTCATTGCTTGTGTGGAAGCCACTCTGGCTTTTGGTGTGAACCTTCTCTGTAATTACAAGTACAGAGTATCATTTTTAAGTGGGTGCATTAGTGGGGGAAACAAACCTTGATGCAGTATTGAGGAGTAACGCACTGTGGACTTGCGCAGTTAAATAATTATATTCTTTGTATTAGTTTTTAAATTTTTTTCTAAGAACTTCTGGTATCCAGTCTGATTTGTTCACTGCTAGTGAGTACCTAGTAGATGTTTTCATCAAGCTATCAGATGTAACCCCAACACCTTATTCCTGAGTGGTATGTAACTCAGGGCCTGTTGTATATCTGAATGGCCTTGCTCATATGACCATCAGTATGAAATTTAGCACCTCTCTTTGATCTGATGAAACCTATAGCTCTTGCCTTTAGTGGCACACTTACAGACATTTGAGAGAGTTCTGAAAATGTTTAACTAACTTAAAGGATAATACTGGATAGGTAGCAAATTGAGAATTTTTCTCTGAAAGAGAAAACAAATCTGCCCTCAGCCTGACAGGGTTTTTTTTTTTTTAAGTATTGCAAATTCACTTTATTTTGCTTTTTTATGAATTTCTCAAATAATGCACTTTTACAAATAGTATCCCAACTTTTTTTGTGTATGTGCGTGAATGTTTCAGGAAGTGCTTGAAAGAACATCAGAAGATTTTTTTCCAAAGATGGAGAGTTCAGTTGAAGAGATGGATACCTCTGACACCCAGTGGGGCTGGTTTTATTTGGCTGAATGTGGTAAATGGCATATGTTTCAGGTAAATACCTATGAAGTTATATTAGCTGTGATGGATTCCATACATCAAACTACCTATTGCTGAATTTGTCTAAATGCGCTTTTTCATTTATTTTGAAGACTGATTCAAACAGTCATTGCTCTGTTAGCAGTGAAGATATTGAAAAGAGCTTCCGAACAAACCCACGTGGTTCTGTTTCTTTTACTACTTCAAAATTTAACTACACGCTGGACTTTTCAGGTATGTATCTTTGCATAGAGTAAATTTAAATAATAAAAGGTGCCAGATACACCAGTTCATTTGTTCATTCAGGAAATTATGGTCCTCATATCTAGTGCAAAAACTTGTGATTGGAAATGTCTTCTTTACTGGCAAGTACACGGGAGTTCTTAGAAGCAGCTGCCCTGTTACATTTTCTAGTGTAGTTTATTTATAAAGTAGCATGTCTTGATGAGTAGCACTCCATCCTGTTACTGCCGCTTACCTCAGCTGTAGGTGATATGTAGCATACATCTGTGGGACTGGGAAGTTTGAACCTTTTTTCTTTAATGTGCAACTGCTTGTAAGCTTGAAAAAACCTCTTCCATTCAGAGTCTGTATAAGAAACTTTGATATGAAGGAAGCTTTCTGCAAAATATTGGCATCAAAGTGATTTAATAATTCAGCAGGTAGTTGAAGCCAGTTCTGTTGTCAGAATAACAAGGAGATAGGCAAAAGGATTTTCTAGTAGATTGTAAACATCTCAGATATGCCATGCTTGTAAATTACAGAATATTACAGGATTCTAATGCATGTAGCTAATTATAAATTAATCTGTCCTTTGTTCAAAGGTGTGTTCTAATGTCTGATGACTTCCTGGGTTGTTTTTTGTTTTGGTTTGTTTTTTTTTTTAACTTTTCCTTCCATAGATTGTTAATTTTCTGATTAAATTATGAAATAGCTGTATGCTTAAGTAGAAGCGTCTTCCAAATCAAAGAAAATAATAGTATTTCAAATACAGAAAGTGAGGACTGGGTAAGACGGCAACATACTGGGAGTAAAGTGGTATATAACAATACAGGGAGTTTTATGTTTACTTGTGTTTAAATATCTGTTTTTAAAAACTTTTGTTTTGCATCTGGAATAGAAACTCTAAATGGAAATGCTAAAGAATGATTTTATGTTACTGTTTGTAGGTCATGATGTCTTGCATTAAGGATAGTAGTAATATGCTTTGTCGTTCTAGTTGTATTAAAGTCAGTGGAAGTTTTGCCAGTGATTTAGTGAGGCTGAATGTTAGATGGGTATTTTAACAATAAATGTTTTGTTTGTATGGTATTTGCACATTTTACCAACTTATATAAATGACAGTGATTCTGAGGCCAGTATTTAGAAACATTTATCAAAAATGCTGATTTGTTAATTGTTGAAATAGGAATTCCTGTCAGGCAGCTTTGGGTGTAGTAATGGTATTTAAAAAAATGACACGTAAATGTTTCGTATGCTATAGATGAATTCCAGAGACTTTCATCCTAACTCTTGTTTTATGCTCAGTGATGAAACAAACCAACCTAAGTACCCTTAAGCAACGTCCAATAAAGCGAGCTCCCTTTTCTGTCAGTACTTTCAGGTAAGGAAATAAAAGGAAGACTCCTTATTTTTATTTTATTCCTGATTCTTCTAAGTAAAATGAAACCAAAATATGTTTTATATTTATTGTTTATATTTTTTTACTTTTTGCATCAAACAATTTGAGAGGTGAACCAAGGTGGGAGAGCTAGTCAAATGAAGAAGAAAGACATTTCAGAGGAGAAGAGTGACAGAAGAATTTTTAGTTTGTTTTTTATCTTTTTTTCTGAGAAAGTAAGGAACTCATAGTGTGAGAGGCAAGTCATACTGAATACTGATATCCTTTGGCAAGGTTCTTAAAGCTGTGCCTGACTTTAGCTATTGGAGTCCCTTGCTGTAAATACCTGCTGAATCAGAGTTCCTGTGAAGAAGCAGCAGCAAAAAATTGAGTAGTTTGTTCCATTGTAATAATGAGTTCATAAATTATTTAGAAATAATGTAAGAGCAAAAAAGATTTGAGTTATATTTTCTTGCCTGTATGTTTTAATCATTTACTCTAAAATTATTTGAAATTACAAGAAATTGCATCATAACAGCCAGATTGTTTTATTAGTCTAATTGCTTTAGATTGTAAGTTTCTTACCATTTGATCAGTCATTGGACGTAAAGCTGTGCTGATGTAAATTTTGTACTCACTAAACAATAAACTGATCTATGCAGTGATACTACCACAGGTAAAACTGACTATATTGAATATGTGGGGGTTTTTCCCCAAATAGTTTCTTAGAAGTAATTTTAGTTCTGATTTGTAGTCTGGTTATACTTTCAAAAAGAAATTTGGCACTTGTACTAAATGTAGTAGCAATCTTTTTACACTGACGTTCAAGAAGGTGTGGGTTTTTTAAGTGTCAACTGTTTTTTCAATGGATATTTGCTGAAGAGCGCATGCAATAATGTGGCAATTCACTTTTGTTCTTCTGTTTCTTGAATAATTGCATTCAGTATTCTCTTTCCATGTGATGACACCATTCTTCACTTTCAGGAGATTACTTCTTTTAGTCCTGGTTTTAAGGCTTAAAAGCTGCTATGTATGTGGTGTATATGCTTAAAACACTTTTTTTTGAGGGTTTGGTTTTGGGTTTTTTAAAAACAAATTCAACTATAATTTTCAGGTGTGTATTTCTAACATGATGCTTTTAAATACTTCAAATGAGGGCTCAGTTTCCAGAGGCTTAGGCTAGTTGTAATTCGTGATAGTTTGGAATGTTCAGGCTAGATCTACACTCTCACATTTCTAAATTAGTGTTGCTCTCCTGATGCTGTGGACCTTTCTGAGCATCTCTTCTGGTTTGTCTTTTGTTGGGTAGGTGGTGTATTAACACTGTTCATTACTGTGGTTTATTTATAAGAAGCTAAGCCAGAATTTGAATACAAAATAAGACGTCTTGCCTTTGACCTTATCTGCTGACAACAGCCTTTGAATTAAAGCCCTAAGTAGTTTTCTGTAAGTTTTGGGGGTTTTTTGCATGCTGTATTGTTCGGAGCCAGAGTTTGACAGGAAGAAAATGCCTCATGTCTTTGATATGATGTGTTTTTACCTTTTTTTGTTTGAAGTTTCATCTGTGAAAATGAGGCTATCCCTATGCCTTCACACTGGGAGAATGTAAATACTGAGGAGCCATATCAGGTAAGAGTTGGTATGCAAGCTGGTCAAAAACACGTGATAATGAAATCATGCATTGACTTGAAATCGTACTAACCTCTTTTTTTCCAGCTTATTCCATTGCAAAAGAAAACAAATGAATATAATGAAGTTTCTAGTCTCTTTGGAAAAACAATGGATAGCCACCGAATTAAAAGAATTAAGAGAATACAAAATCTAGACTTGTGGGAGTTTTTTTGCAGGTGAGATTATTTCTAAAACCAACAGTCTTAGGATTGTTAATGGAGCAAACCTTGAAAGCATGCAGCAGAACTATGTTTAATTGCTTTTATTATTAATGAGAATGTTACTTTTTATTGTTTTAAAATTTTCTTAGTTACTATTCCTCTGTATTCAAAATTCAATTTTCAGGACTCTGTAGCTTCTACAGGTGCAGAAATGTAATACTTGTAGAAATGCATTAGATGTAGATGTAGCAGAGATAAGACTAATGCATTAAAGATGTTCAGGATGTCCATGTGGTAGATGCCCATGATACTTATAGTGAAGTAAGAACAAAAATAAGCTTTTTAGAAAAATAATTCCTTGACAGGCTTGTATTTTAATTTTTAGTGAACAAAGCAAATGAGTATTTGTGGCTTGTTTAATTTCTCAACTTTGTTAAACCTAGGACAGAATTAATTGTCCAATTAGCATATATTCATGTAATTTCTTTAAGTTTAATGTGCTACAGAAGCTTTTTCTAGGTTCTCTGCTTTTCCCTCGTCATATTGTGCTGGCCTGGAAGAAGTAGAAGGTGCTGAGTTCTGTTTCCACTTATTTCATAGTATCAGTCTTAAGGAGTTGTATTTGACAAAAGTTATTTGTGTAGCCTCTAAAAGGAGTACATATCAGAATCCATTTTAAAGATGTATTACACTATTAAAACCCACTGAACTAAGATAAATAGGAAATAACTAAGCAGATGTCTATTAAAAATTTGTTACGTTATATGATTTTTTGAAAGATATGTAATTTATTGTTAATTTAAAGCTATATCATGAATATGCATAAGGAAATGAATTTAAGTTCTTGGTTAAGAGAGTTAGCCTTCTCTTCATTGCAAATTTATTTGGTTTTATTTACCTGTTTAAGTATTGAGGCTTATTTGCTTGGCCTAGTGTTTCAACATCTACCTTTCTACAAATAAATTTTTGTAGAGGTGTGTTTATACCATCTTAATACCGGTCTTAGTTTTTGAGAATAGGAGTAGCAAGCAGACTTCAAAGTAAATGTCCTTGGAGTGTCCAATGTAGATGGCAGAGTGGGGCAGGGGAAGACATTATTTGCTTAGCTTAGGAACTGATGTCATTTGGAGAGTGTACCAGTTTTCCTGACTGGTCACTGCGTAGAATTCATGATTTAAGAGCGCTGAATCTATGGATGCTGTGCTAGAATGTTCGCAAGGTACGAAACTGAGAACAGGAATTAGAATATCATACGTCAGGAGTATTGCAGTATCACCATATGACTGACTACAAAACAAGGTACTTTTTAGTACCTACCTATACAGTATAAAAGTATATGGAGAAGAGTAATTTCAGTTTTAAAACTTTTTTCCTGTATCAAAAAAATACAAGTAACAATGAAAATTGCTAGAATAAGTGTACGCAGTTGGGGCTTAACTGCTTTTCTGCTGAGGGTAAAATACAGCCTTGGAGTAGATGGGCTTACACACACTGGTGAAGAAATTATTGCCCAGTAGTATGTTAAGAAGTAGTAGGCATTCCAGCATTTCAAATTCACTAAAAGTTCTTTGGGTGTCCCATATGGGAAAGTGAAAGTAACAGAAGATGAATCTTAGTCTAGCATATTTTTGTTTTATGCATCTCAGTTTGGAGTTGTAGAGGATTACAGCAAGTAGAAAACTGTGTTTGGTCAGTGAGATTGCTGACCATCTTTAGAAAGAGCTTGTGTGCTTGCATACGTACAAAGAGCATGTCTCTGAGCATTTAGTTTTGCTTTAGGTTTCTTCTTTACTGAGTGGACTGGCTGTATGACAGCCTTCTGAGTGGTGGATGAACTTAGTTTTGTTTTACTGGATGAGCTTGTCACTGCTGGTGGAAAGCGCTAAGATGATGTTTTTTCGAATAGTTGGAAAAACATTCCAACTCATCCAAACATCCAAATCAACCAAAGTCCTGCTGTGGCATTTCTGCATTCTGCAGAACCACCTTCCCAGTGTGCTCAGTATATTCTAATACTTATGAGGAACAATTGCTACTTAAAACTTTTGTGGTTTTCAGAAAGTGTTTTGTTTCATTGATAAAGTCAGTGATTAAATTTGAGCATTGGCTTGAATGATTATATGCATCATTATAGTGGTCAAAACATGTTTTCCTGTTATAATAGTTCCCATATTAATTACTATTTTAAATTGGTTTTATTAAATCAACTGGTTGGAGATGGTGATGGACTGTTACAGAACATTTTTGGACAATTGACTATTCACATTTTCTGTAATTTTGTTCTGTTCCCCTATTTCAAGAGAAGTTACTGTAGGCTACCTTTATACGTTGTCAGAGATCAGCAGCCAACAATAGAGGGCTGCTGATGATTGAAAAATTTCAAATGTTCAGCATTACTAGCCCTTAGCTCAGAGGTGTTGCCTCACACAGGTGGTTTTCTCAAGATGCAGGGAATCTTGGCTCCTGGGTTTTGTTGAATTGCTAATAGAGTAGAACTTGAGTGCCTGGAACCTCTCTGCCTCTGACACAAAATATCACAAATGAGATTATTAGTGAAACCTCCCAGATACCCTTCAGATTCTACTGACATTACTACTGACATGATTTGGAAAGCAGTTGTAGGGGAAAAAAAAGACACAAAAAAAAAAAAGTTGCCAAGACATAGGTATTTTAGTTTGCACTAAATGGAGGAGAAAAAAAAAAGCTGAACAATAAAACAGAATAAACATATCTTTCAAGCTAAGTACTACAAGATTTTCACTTCTGTGAAATGTACTTATTGATAAATAATGCATAATTGCAAAGTAATGCCATTAATATCCTAAAGAATCTTTGCTGCCTGTCTCTTTCCCTTGACCTGGTTGATAGGACTTCCTCAGACTACATCTAAACTGTAGGCCCTGAGAACACTTCCCCAAATCAAGTGTGCACTCCAGTTATAAGCAAATTGCTTAATTTGATAAACCTAAGTATGTGCCTGATGAACCTAAGTATGTAGCACAGTGCCCCACGCACTGTGGCTTTTATAGGAAGAAAATTCAGGTACATAGACAAGATCACAGCTATGATGCACTCTGACATATTTTTGTCTGCACAGTCAAGGGATCATAACTATGAACAGCTCAGTGATTTAGACACAGCTCCAGAGTCAAATTATCTGTGGATCTTAGGAAAACCCAGCTGACAGAATGTCACTTTTAAAATGATTGATGGAAAATATATCTGTTCTTTAATTGAAGGTGTGCTATGGCCTTCTGCCCATGAGACTGTAATATACATTCACCTGTAGTATAAGGGTTTTTTTCAAAATTTTAGACTGATGTAACCCTGCCAATGCACAACTTATTTCTTTTAGAAAGTATGTGAACCATAAATTCAGAAAACTGTTATGAAGTGATCATGCTGAAGTAATTTTACCTAAAAATTTAGGTAATTTTATTTTTAATATTTTTTGCTGGTTTACCTGGCTAATTATACTTTATAATCCCCTAATTTTGTAATCCCTCCCACCATGCTATTTAAGTAGGTGGAGGGAACAAAATAGGAGAAAAATGCCTTTCTTTTAAAAATGTGTCTGCAGAAAATGACCACATTGAAACTAATGCTAAATGAACAATGTTTATAAAATTGGTATAAAAGATCTTTTTTCCTAATCTTGGATTACTTCTCAAAATAGTCCACAGCATCCAGAAGTGTGTGATTTCTAAATGTGTACCTTGAGAATTCTGATCAGTTTAAAAACTAGAATCATCTAGACACTTGTGAAAGTGGAATGTATGGAATGTTTTATATCTGTCCCCTCTGCAGTGTTTTCAGAGTAGTAGCTTAATTTGATTGTACAGATGTTTGTAATGCTGTATTGTGTGTCTCTGTAGGAAAAAAGCTCAGTTAAAGAAGAAAAGAGGTGTCCCAATTATTAATGAGCAGATGTTATTTCATGGCACCAGTAATGAATTTGTAGAAGCAATATGTATTCATAACTTTGACTGGAGAATAAATGGGATGCATGCTGCTGTATATGGAAAAGGTAAGTACTTTTGTCACATACAACAGTTCAGGAGTCTTAAGAGTTCAACATTGTTAAGTGTTCCCTATAGTATGTTCTTTGTCATGTGCTCCATGTGTTTATCTAAGAGCTGTTTAATATAGTTCTGCTTTTACATCAAGTGTAATTAAGAAAGTTAGGATGCAGTAAGGAATGTAATTGTTACATCTGGCTGGTAAGACCAGAGAGCATGGGGAAGGGATGCCCAACAAAACAGTATTGATCACAAGACAATCTCCCTACTAAAACGTTACCACTAAAAATATTTGGTCATGTTGCTATAATCTAATGATGTAGAAAAAAAAATGGATTGCTAATGAACATAAAAGAATAGACATCTTTCATCATTCTGATACCTATATACATGCCATAGTAGTTAAGCTGTCACGGTAAGAATGTCATCAGATTTTTTTTATTTGAAAGGGACCTATTTCGCAAGAGATGCATCATATTCCAGTCGTTTCTGCAAAGAGGACATGAAGCATGGTGATACTTTTCAAATTCATGGTGTGAATCTGCAGCCTCATCTGCATAGACCAGATAAAGTCATGTTTCTTGCCCGTGTATTAACTGGTGACTATATCAACGGTGATCCAAAATACATGAGGCCTCCTTCAAAAGATGGAAGTTTTGTGAACTTGTATGACAGCTGTGTTGATAATACCTGGAACCCAAAGATCTTTGTTATCTTTGATGCCAACCAAATCTACCCTGAGTACTTAATAGAATTTTCTTAAGTTTGAAAGGAGCTGAATTGAATATTGTTTTTGTCTTTTTTGATATTTTTGTTGCTTTTGTAAAGACAACAATATAAAAACATGAAGTGTGAAAGGAGAGTGGTGAAAGAAATCTAGCATATGTTTATGGAGGAGGGAAGCTATTAAACATTTAAGAGAGATTGTCGAATTGTTTTTAAAAATCTGTAAACTTTACTAATGCATTTTTCAAATGTAGAGACTATTACAAATTTGAAAATGCTTAGTGAGCCTTAAATACATTGGGTATCGGTAAGTTTTCAAAGGCAAGGTTTATGTTCTGATTTTTTTTAATATATTACAAGTATTCTGTGATTCTGTGATTTATTCATGTGGTAGAAACAAGCCTGTAATATAGTATGCATATGATGAAACTAATCTTTTATAAAGATTGTCTGTAGAACATAAAAATAACAAAAACAACAACAAAAAAACCCAAGGGGAATTGGCTACACATGTGTGTATGTCTGTGTTCTGTAGTAAATGTTGGTTTGTGTTTAGAGGTCTCTTAGTTAGGATTCTAAACCTACAAAAAAAATCCATCTGGAGAAAACTGATGAAGGACATATAAAGTTCATCAAAGCTGTTATGTTTAACTTCAGGTACTTTTTCCTGTAAGCTTCAATTGTATACTTGCAAAGCTTTATTAATATACTTGCAAGATTACAAAACCCTTGCACTAGGATTTGAACTTTGGTTTTGATGGAAATGATGCCCATAAGCTCTTGTGGTGGTTAATTTTTTGGTATGTAAGTGTTGAGCTCAGTGTTGGGATATCAGCAACACCTTTCTGAGTTCTTATTCCCTCTTGTTACAGTATGTATGTGCATGCACTTACATTCATGCAGCTGTGCTGCTGTGATTCTTGCCTGGTCAGGGTTTAAGAAGCACTCAGTGCTTGTCTATTTGCTGTTACTGAAGACAATGTTTACATTAACTTTACTGGAAATAATATAGTTAAACTAACAATGAAAATTTCAATAGTTGCCATCCTTTAATTTTTAAACACTTTAATAGTAAACTTTCAATAACACTTGTGTAGATCAGGTTTTCATAACTGGTATAGTTGTAAAGTTAAAGAGTATTTTTCACACGTAGAAAGATCAAAAGAGACAATATTTGGGTAAAGAAAAAACTTGAGTACCTAAATACATGAAGAGCCTGAAGAAGGGGCTGTCACGGTGAAATGCACTGAAAAGTTAAACAATTTGCTATGAAATTGTGTCCCTAGTGTTTTACCTTGTTAAAGGACCTAAGGAGCACTTGAGGGAAAATGTCTAAGTGGGAGCCTTTCCAGGCTCCTTCTTTGGCTATGACCAGTAACAAATCCCTATAGAAATAGTATATAATTATGGCAGATATAGAATGATCTGTATTGGTCTGTCATGGAATTGTTAATGGCCTTTTTTGGATCAATGGCTATGTTTAAAATCTATTACATTTAAAAGGCACTGCAGCTGGCATGACCAAGTCTGCTCAAAATCATATTAAACCTATGGAACTGGAAGCAGACTATGACTACGTATCTGGCATCATAACTGTGGATGCAAATACCTCTTCCTTTTCCTTAGTGCTGTTATCTTTGCCTGTCAGTGGTTCTTGTGCAAGTTGGGTGTCTGTATTTATAATTTCACGGCAGTCTTTCCTTTTGCTTCTGTTCGTAAACCATTTAGGGCTAAGATGCATTTTCCTTAATTTTAGTGCCATGGGAAGTATGATCTCTGATTCCAGTTGGGAACTTTAGGTTCTGCTGTTGTAGGCATGATTTGTGTTTGATTCACTACTATGCTAGCTGTGCAAAAGGCACATTGTTCCCCACGTTGTATAAAATATTTAATAGCAAATCATGCAGGGAATTTGTGTATTACTGACTCCTTTTTATTCTTACACAGTTTATTCTACAGGACATACAGTTTATGAGACTAACAAATATATGTGCTGTTGTTCCTTTGATTTGGTCTCTTATTTCTTCTGAGGTCTGAACTGACCTTTTTAGTTAGAGAAAACTGAAGTTCTTTTTTTAGTGTCTCACAGACACAAAATACCATAATCTATACTGATCTTAGTGACTTTTCCAATTGTTTGTATGGTGGTGTCTTGTTTATTACTTAACTCACTTAAATTGAACGGCAGAATCTTAATCTTACCAAATCACTGTGCAACTGTAGCTTCAGGTCTTCTTTTAATGTACTGTTCTGCTTTCTGTTGTCTGTTTTTGTGCTGATGAATCTTGATACTGAAGGTATCTGTAAAGTAGCCATCCTTTTGCTGGCAAGGGGAGAGAGATGATTATAGCAAGCAAAGTCCAGAACTCTACAAGTAGCCAATACAAGAAACAGTTGGACTTAAAAGGAACAGTGAGAGAGGAAGGGAGGAAAATAATTTCCTAGACTATGGAGCGTTAAAGAAATGAAAAGCGATTTGGTCTGATTCTGGGGAAGGAAACCTGCTATTTTCTGTTAGTATTTCGTGTAGCGAAACTTTATGCTCCATTTTCTTTTTACACCTGTGCAAGAGAGCGTGTCATTCTCTTATGTGTCTTGATCTGAGGTAGAGATTTCTTACTAAATTATTCTTGTGGCAGAATGTTTTCATGTGGGCACAAGACTTCAGTATGGGCTGATCTTATTCGTATATCATACTGGTCTCCTGTGCCAGCTTTGCTTTTTAGAATGGATGTGTACTCAATTACTGCTGAACAGATCTCACTTCATCCAAAGCAGTTTAGGAGAGTGTCTAGCTTCATTCCAGTTCATTTTTTACAGTTTTTACAAACTTTTGGTTTCAAGTAAAAATCTGCAGAACAAAAGGATACAGCTTTGTTTTTTAATAGATGTCCCAGTACCCTCACTTCCAAGCTAGATGTGAGATTCTTAATGTACCAGCTGGAGTTAGTGACTTAAATTCCAGGAGTACATTGGATGCCAATACAGCTGGTGGTTTGAGGATAACTCTGATCCTTTTTAAACCATTATCAGCACACAAGATCATAGCAGGAAGGCTGAAGTGAGTTTGTGCAGTCTACATAGGTGGAGATTACTTTCAGGAAAGACTCATCAGTAATTGATGTGCTTCTCAGTGGCCTATACAGACTGTACATCTAATGAGCACATCAGTCTTAAAATTCCTTTCACTTGTATGTCCCGTCAGTGTTGTAACTATGATTATTATTAGGTACTGTCCAAAAGAGAAGACTCTCAGAACAGCATAGGTCTGCTCCAGTATAGCCATCTCCTCTTCACAAGTCACCAAAAAATTGTGGGAACTGTTTTGCCAATAGACGGGGTCAGCACGAAGGACACAGACACCAGGTTCAAAAGATAAACTTACTTTTACTTTAGTTTAAAGCAGCAATAGAATAGTAAGGGAAATATTACAGCAGGAACAAAACAAAGCAAGGTGATGCACCTAATCATTACTACATAGAATTAAGCGTAGTGATGAAGAAAGATTCATCACCAATTGCCTTAATACTTTACCATCATCCAGATCCGTACATCAGCTGGGGAGCCCTGGTTGCAGCGAGGATTTGGAGAGCCTTTCCCAGCAATTGGGAGGTCCTGCGCAGTGTGTCCACTCATAGGTGAGGTCTCCAAAGTCGCTGTAAGAGGGTCCAGCTTTCATACTATTGAATAAACAAGCTTACATAATGTAAAATGCGGAAGAGTCTGGTTTCACTCTGTTACATGCCACCCAAAGCCTGGCCAGGGCTCAAGGAGGAATTAAGGGAGTGTCTTTATCTATTTGGCTCTGACTACATGTTCCCAGACAAGGCTGGACACCTGGTTTCACAGCCTTGACAGCCTGCTTCTAAGCAAGGAAAAATAGATATGTTCTCATGACATGGATACATTCTCATGACTTTTCATTTCACTAAGGATTGTATTTTACCTAAGCTACATCTTTCGTTAATGATCATGCATATTTCACTAATAATCAGATACTAATATATAATGTGTGGTTGGAGATTCGTCTAGAGGTCAACTTTAGTTCGGGGCCTATTGCTCAGGCCTCAGCAATTCAGGTAGTGATAGATGGAATACTTTGTAATGTGTTTGCTTCCCCCGTGCTTCTCTTGCTTTTCTCCACTGACACAACCCTGCAGAGTTAGTGAGGAAGTTTAGAGGCATAATCTCTGAGCAGCCAACATAAGAATGTGGTTGCTTGGCTGCATTTTTTGTTTATCAGAGACAGAATCCACTCACATTGCTGGTAAATTCATTGACTTGATTTCTGTCATTTACAGAGTAGAAAAGCCTATGTTGGTAAGCCCCATGAGAGGTCAAATTTTTTTTTTGAAAAAAAACATATATTGCATAGCAAATGGAGTGGGGGATCCTAGTCACGGGCTAGTCCAGCTTAAAGTTTGCTGGTGAATGTGCACACACACCCCAGGCACATCAGGACTGGGGGAGACAGACTCTCCCCCCACAGCCAGCACCAGATACACACGTAGTGACCCATGGTCCCACTCCAGCGGGGTTGAGCTCCTCATTTGCCTCACTCATGCTGTCCCCCCTACAGCTGGTTTTGGTAACAGACACTGTTCCCACCCCTGCGGCTGGGGGTTAAAGACCCCCACTAGCTCCAATAGGTGGCATGGAGACCCCTCTCACTCCAGTCGCTGGCACCACAGGCCAGGGGCACCCACCCCCGGGTCTGACCCCAGGAGCTGGCACCAAATTCCCCTCATGCACACACAGGTCTCGCCAGTAGCTGGCACCAAGTCCTTGCAGCACACATTCACAGGGGAAGAAGAGTGAGCATATGCAGAGGAATGCTTAAGAAAAGATTTAATAAGAAGATATAAGAAGCCAGGCCCGACTGTTGATCAGGAATAGGGCTCGGCCAGACAAGCGTAGTCACCAGCCCCATTTTACAGACGTTTGGGGCCCCTTTCTGTCTACTCGTCTTTGTTTCCCCCCTGCTCCCTCTTCCCCTGCGCATCTCCCACCCCGTGGGTCTGTACAGCTCTGTCGATTCCCGCACCCTTCACAGTCCGGGGTCCCCCTGTATGCAATATCATCAGTTGCAAAGTCCAGGCTGATCTTGCTGGAAGTGGCACCTGTGGTTTCTTGATAGTCCATCAGTTAGTTTGAGTGGTGAGGTTTGTTTCTTGCCATTGTCTCCATGTTTATTTTGTCAGGTCTGTGTCTCCATGTATTTTGTTTCTGGTTTCCCCCTTTTCCCCTTAGTTTCCCAACTGACAGGTCCCCAGTCAGATAACCTCACTGGAATAAACTTTCTCACGCTCTCACGTGCCGTTATCAATTGATGTGACTGACCAGGTTTGGTTCTCATCACTGCCTCCCTTATCATGTCAGTCAGGTTTGTGTCCCGATATGTTCTTGTTCACGGCTTCCTCCTTTTCTTATTGTCCCTGTTGCATTGGGAAAGGTCCTTGACCACATACTCTTAAAGGAGCAACGCTCTCCTTCCACATACCCTTACAGATAATTATGCCACATAACATGTCTTGCAGTTCTGGTCCCACATGTGTCCTAACTTTGGGATTTAGTTGGAGAGGTCACATTTCACTCCCATGGTAATGAATGCACATAGTAGGATCGTTTGCACTGAGTTTTCATCCTGATGCCTGAACACGAGACAGCCAGGGTAAAGACAAAGACTGGAAGCTTGCAAGTTCTTTTGCGTGGATCTTTTAATTTTAAAGGGCCCACTTGAATGTACAGAAGTAGTAGGGTATTTGGCGAATAGTGGAATAAGCAAGAAAAAAATTGCAGTGTAATGAAGAGAGGCTGTACAGTATGGGAAAAGGATAAAGAAAATAAACTCTGCCCATGCAGACATTAATCAGTTCCATGGAATACCATAAAATGAGTTTCTCTTCCTTGTGTGCTTTAAGCTGTTATGAGTTTTATACTGCGGTCATGTTAAGGATCGCAAACCAGCTGGTCCTGGCTATTTGCACACTTATTTGCAGACATTTAAAGATTAATTTACAGCTACTACTTTTGGAGTCTTTTGCAAAAGAGATTGTGACTCCACTGCTAGAAACAACAGTCTTAAGCTAGGCTCTTCTCAGCTATTAACTTTGTTAACTAGAAATGTCATTAATTTCTGTATTTATATTTTGCCTGCCTATTGCCTTAGAATGTCTTTGAGGTTTTTTGTTTCAGTATTTTCCTTTTTAGAAAAACATATTTTGTAATTAGGGAGTGATAAAAGAAGAATAAGAAAGGATAAATGTATTAGCATTTTGGGGAAGCTGCTTGGTCCATGTGCTGAGAGTGCACCTATCGGGAAGACAGATAGTAGAAATGACATTATGTTTCCTATCTGAAACCAAGAACAGTTAGATCACTTTCCTGTTTCAGTCTGCTATCCAATAAATGCCAAATTTTACTTAGAGGGAATGAAATCATGTTGACACCAAAAGGAACAACCTTAAATGTTTCTTCTCTTTACTCAGGTTCTCCATGGATATGGTTTTCTTCCCTTTGAGTAATAAAGCAATGTAATATGTAAACCAATAACAGGTGGTGAGTATCTATCTCACTCGTGTCCTGGTTTCACGAACAATATAAGGCAACATAAGGCCTTAGCCTGCTCACCTCTCTTTCTGTTCCCATACTCTGCTTCCATTCATGTCATCATAAAGTGAAACAGATGAAAGATCTGGATCTTTGTTAAAAACGAATTCGTAGTGGGAAGCATGGTTCAGCTTAGTTACAGTGCCGTTCAGTTTTCTTTTCTGGTCTATTAACACTGCTGCATAAATAATGGCTCCAGTATAGCTATCTACTGTTGACAAGACACAAAGGAAAATGGGAGAAGAATGTTAGGGAAAAAAGTAACAGGAATGACAGGCCTGCATCTTTGGAAGTAGCTCCAATTTATGGTGCATTGTGCATGCAACAATGTCAGCTCTAATGAAAAACTTCCAACTCAAACTTTGTCAGAAGGCCATCAGGCTAAAGGAGGTAGAAAAGACTTGAAGGGCAACAGCTGTTAGCATCTGTGAGCACATGACTTCTGTTGTAGTCACAGTAGGGTTTTTTAATTTAGAGAAGGAGTCCTTAAGAGAAGGATCACCTAATTACCTAAAACATACATAGGGAAAGACCACATTAGCTGCAATAGCCTTGTATAGGGCTTAAAGCATAGGAATTGAAGCAGTAGTTATAAAATGCACTTGTCCTTCAACCTACTTATTCACCTTTTTATGCCTCACTTCCCATTTCATCTATTCTTTTGTGTTTACAACACATATCATAGAATCACAGAATGGTTTGGGTTGGAAGGGACCTTAAAGATCATCTAGTTCCAACCCCCGTGCCACAGGCAGGGACACCTTTCCTCTAGACCAGGTTGCTCAAAGCCTCATCCAACCTGGCCTTAAACACTGCCAGGGAGGGGGCATCCACAGCTTCTCTGGGCAACGTGTTCCAGTGTCTCACCACCCTCACAGGAAAGAATTTCTTCCTAATATCTAATCTAAATCTACCCTCTTTCAGTTTAAAACCATTCCCCCTTGTCCTGTCACTAATTGCCCTTGTAAAAAGCCCCTCTCCAGCTTTCCTGTAGGCCCCCTTGAGGTACTGGAAGGCTGCTATAAGGTCTCCCTGGAGCCTTCTCCAGGCTGAAGAGCCCCAACTCTCTCAGCCTGCCTTCACAGGAGAGGTGCTCCAGCCCCCTGATCATCTTCGTGGCCCTCCTCTGAACTCGTTCCAACAGCTCCATGTCCTTCTTATGGAGTGCAGCTTGCAGCTGAGCTTGACTAGCACCCCCAGATGCTCTTTGTTATATGCTAATGCAGTTTATTGTATTAAGTGATGTGTTTAGGTTACAGACCTGGTGGTGACCAAGTAGCTAGTACATGTAATTTTTTTTCCAGTCAATATCTACCTTTGAGCCGGTGAAGGTTGTCCAAGAAAGTAATCCCAACTGAGAACAGTTGGTGCAAATTAAGCTTTCAAAGGGTGGTTGGATACACTGTGCTATTGTCTATGTATTAACCAGAGGGGTGACTTTTTTCTATAAAAGGGCTGGCTGACACAAATACTTTCATCATAGATTTTATGTTAACACAACTGTTGAGAATACTGTATCCCTGACAAAGCACTGTCAACTAATTACTGGATGTGTATGGCAGTAACTTAAGTAGCAGCTCCAGACTGAATTTTTTAACGTTTTTGAATTTTTTTTTTTTTTAGTGTAAGAAATATGACCCAAAGCAATGGAATAAGACAAGGACAAGAGATGGAAAACCTGGGAAAAAAACGATAAATGGGAGAAAAATGGTTACATAAGTGAAATAGTGCATGTGTGTGCATATATACTGGGGCTGGGGAGTGGAAGCAAGAAGGGGAGAGAACGTAAAATATCACTACTTTAAATCTGTCCTTTAAAATTTTTAAACTCAATTTTCATGCTGATGATCTTCCTGAATGTTCAGCAACCTTATGTATTCTCAGTGGGACCAAGTGTTGGATGGAGAGTCAGGGGACCTGTAGTCAAATTTTCATCTCTTTTGGCGCTTCATGATGAGGGCAGACTTACAGAAGTGGTACATGAACGATACAGAACTGTCAGAAATGAGAGACATAGCTAAAGCATCTCTTCTAAGCACTGTTGTAAGGAGCATGGGGATAGCAAAGTATTGCTGTCTGCTGTAAGCATAACTGCCTTCTCGTGGGGCCAACATGCTTCCTGGAATATCCCCACACCAGTGACATTGCATACATCTTGTCTTTGCATCTCTTCTATGGCAAGTGTGTGATATAAATTTTACTGTATTTAATTGATCACTCTAGTGTGACAAAAAGAGCAAAAATGTTCCATTTTATAGTGGTGAATCAGAGGAAACAGTGCTCTAAATCTTTCTGCTCTACGAAGCAATTGGTCCTGGACAGGAATTGTTTTCTGTTGTGTGCGTACACTAGTTATTGCAATAGATCTCAATTCTTCTTGTCCTTTAGCTGCTTTGGTGGTAAATATGACTGATTTCCAGTTTCACAATATGAACTTTCTCTGTCTCTTTGTTTCTATCAAGCACGCTCATAAGGTGGTGAGTTTCTAAAAGTTTTCCTTTGATGCACAAAATCCTTCACTGAACAGTATTCAACACTCTATTTATGAAAATTGCATTAGGGAAGACAATATAGTTCTCTTCATAATAACTGTTCATTTAAACTGAAAAGCCCTGAGCAGAAGAGATGTGACTAACAGAGCTTTTAGCTGTCAGTGCACTTCAGCTGTTTCTTGGCTGGAGCCTATGTAACGCTTCATCACAGATTGCCAGGTTGTGGAGAAAAATATACAGTTTACCCCCTCAGCATAACTGCAGGGGGATTTGGTAAGGCAGTATATAATTAATGGTGGATTTGATCAAGGATACCTTTCCCTTAGGACAGTAGATCAAGATTTTCAATGGCAGCATGTTTTTAATACTGGTTTATGGCTCAGCAAGCTGTGGAATATTGAGTAAAACTAGAACTGTATTATGGCACAGACTGAGAGAAGTCCATCTACTGTACAGCTGGCTCCACATCCTCGCAATGGAACTTTCCAAATTTGTGTTTTTCTTTTAAAATAAAAATTAAATGCTAATCCTTTTCAGTTTGAATAATATGAAGAGTGTGGCTGTAAAATGTGACAGGAAAAAAATCAACATGAACTGATCTGAATGTTCCCCTGGGAATGTTGTGGTTTTTAATATTTCAGAAATGGGTTTGCTTAGCCCTGAGGGGAAGGGATTGGAAGAGCATGGTAGACATGAGCATGCACAAAGACTGCACTTTCTGTATTAAGGGGGAAGAAATAGGTCACTGTAGATTAGACAGCTAATTTGGTTTCCTTTAAAGCCACAAGAGGTAGAAAGTGCTGAGCTGCAATCTGGAAGAATGGATACTGTCTCCTGAGGGACAGGGCAAATAAGCAGTGTAGGTATTAAGTCTTCTTGCTTTGTAAACTCTTGATTTACATAAATACAGCTGTTAATTCATGCTTTATTACTGAGCTGATGTTGCCTTACTGGGAAAAGTGCCACTTTATGCAACAGTTCCAATTAATTGTGTGCCAATGCTGAGCTACCCATGTTTTAAGAAAAACATTTCTAATGCAGGTTATATGGAAGGAAATACTTTTATTGTTAGTTCTTTTTATTTATTATACATTATGTCCAAGAATGGTCCATCCCAGCATCCACAAAGTCAAACAAAAGTAGCAAGATGCCTGCATGGATGAACAAGGAGCTCCTGACTGAACTCAGACATCAAAAGGAAGAACGCAAGAGGTGGCAGCACGGAGAGACGACCTAGGAAGAATACAGCAACGCTGTCTGGAGCATGCACACACAGGGTTAGGAAAGCCGAAACTAACTTGGAGTTGAATGTGGTGGGGGATTTGAAGGGCGACAAACAAGGGCTTCTACAGGTATATCAGTAACAAAACAAACAAAAAAACCCAA
Source organism: Nyctibius grandis (assembly GCF_013368605.1). NCBI lineage: Eukaryota > Metazoa > Chordata > Aves > Nyctibiiformes > Nyctibiidae > Nyctibius > Nyctibius grandis. The sequence continues at coordinate 74,491,273 of NC_090662.1, read as the reverse complement.
CAAAACAACTAGGGAAGCCACGGGCCTGTTGCTGAATGGGACAGGGGACCTGGTGACAAAGACAGGGAAAAGGCTGAGATACTCAATGCCTCAATGGTAAGATATGCCATCAGGATTCCCAGGACCCTGAGGCAAGTGGCGAAGTCTGGCACAGTGAAGACTTTCCCTCAGTAGAGTCGGATCAGGTGACTGGTGTATGGTCCTGTGGCTGGGGTGCCATGATGGATGGTTATTGGCTCTGCAGGAGGGATAGGCAGGGCTGATGAGGTGGGGGGGTGGCACTGTACGTAAGGGAGGGGTTAGATTGTATGGCGCTTGCAGCTGGCAATGATATGATTGAGACCTCTGGGTAAGGACAAAAGGGAAAGCAAATAAAGCAGATATTGTGGGAGCCTACTGTAGACCACCCAGCCAGAATGACGACACTGATGAATTATGCTACAAGGAACTAAAGGATATCTCTAGATCAACGGTCCTTGTCCTTATGGGTGATTTTAACTTCCCAGACATAACTGGGAATATCATACAGCGGACACAAATAGGTCCAGAAAATTCCTGAAGCACGTTGAAGATAACTTCTTGGTGCAGGTACTAAGGGAGCTGACTAGGAAAGGTGCCCTCCTAGATTTGTTGTTTGTAAACAGAGAGGATCTCATGGGTGTGGTGGTGATTGGCGGCTGTCTTGGTCACAGTGACCATGAAGTAGTTCAGTTTCAAATTGGTGGTGATAGGAGAAAAACCACCAGCAAAACTTCGTCCGTGGATATGGGAAGAGCAGACTTTGGGCTGCTGGAGGAGCTAGTTAATAAGGTCCCCTGGGAATCTGCTTTTGAAGGTATTGGGAGTCCATGAATGCTGGTCACTTTTTAAGAGCCATCTCTTAAGAGCACAGGAGCAGGCAATTCCACAATGTCAGAAGTCAAGCAAGCAGGGTGGAAGGCTGGCTTGGCTGAGCAGGGATCTTCTTCTAGAACTTAGGCAAAAAAAGAGAGTGTACGGACATTGGAAGCAAGGACAGGTGACAGGGGAGGACTACAGAGATACTGTTCGCCACTGTAGGAAGAAAATTCATGTGGCCAAAACTCATTTAGAGTTCAAGCTGGCCAGCACTGTGAAGGACAACAAAAAGGGCTTTTTGAAATATGTTAATAGCAAAAGGAGAGTCAGAGATAACATTAATCTGTTGCTTGACAGGGTCTGTCACCTCACAAATAGGGACGTAGACAAAGCAGAGATGTTTAATGCCTTCTTCGCCTCTGTCTTCAACACCAATAATGGGCCCTGGGACCTCCAGAGCCCTGTGTTGGAAGACTATGACTGAGGGGATGATAAACTCCCAGCTGACCCTAACTTGTTCGAGACTTGCTGCCCCAGCTGGATGCACATAGATCTGTGGAGCCCAATGGGATTAATCCCAGGGTAGTGAAAGAGTTGGCCGATGTCATCGTGGGACCTTTCTCCATTATTTTTCAATCGTCTTGGGAGTCCAGAGAGGTCCCAATTGACTGGAAGCTAGCAAATGTTGTCCCAGGTTTCAAGACAGGTAAGAAGAAAGATCCTGGTAATTGCAGGCCTGTCAGTCTCACTTCAGTGCCTGGTAAAATTATGGAGCAAGTTGTTCTGGGAGTTACTGAAAAACACTTGAGAGACATTGCAGTTATTGGTCATAGCCAGCACAAGTTCATGAGGGGAAAGTCCTGCTTAACCAACTTAATTTCCTTTTATGACAAGGTCACCCATCTAGCTGGCAAAGGGAAGCCACTAGATGTGGTGTTTGGGGATTTTAGCAAAGCTTTTGGTACTGTCTCTCACAGTATGCTTCTGGATAAACTGTCCAGCACAAAGCTAGACAAGTTAGTAATACATTGGGTGAGCAATTGGCTGACAGGTCGGGCTCAAAGGGTTATAGTAAATGGGTTTACATCAGGCTGGCAACCAGTCACCGATGGGGTTCCTTAGGGCTCAATTTTAGGGCCAGTGCTCTTTAATATTTTTATAAATGATCTAGACACAGAAATTGAATGTACATTAAGTAAGTTTGCCAACAATGCTAAAGTAGGAGGAGCTGTGGAGGGTAGAGGGGCCTTACAGGGAGATCTGGATAGACTAGAGAGCTGGGCAATCACCAGTTTCAATTGTGTGAAATTTAACAAGAGCTAGTGCCTGATTCTCCACCTGGAACAGGGTAATCGTGGTTATATGTACAAATTGGGGGACGAGAGGCTGGAGAGCAGCCCCGTGGAAAGAGATCTGGGGGTTTGGGTTGATGGTAAGTTCAATATGAGTCAACAGTGTGCCCTGGCAGCCAAAAGGGCCAACCGTGTCCTGGGGTGCATCAAGCACAGAATAGCTAGCTGGTCGAGGGAGGTGATTGTCCCACTCTACACTGCACTGGTGCAGCCCCACCTCAACTACTGCATGCAGTTTTGGGTGCCTCAATATAGGAAGGACATCAGACTATTAGAGTGTTTACAGAGGAGGGTGACTAAGATGGTGCAACGCCTCAAGAGCAAGACTTACAAGGAGCAGCTGAGGTCACTTGGCTTATTCAGCTTGGAGAAGAGAAGGCTGAAGGGTGACCTCATTGCAGTGTACAACTTCCTCAAGGGGGGCAGCAGAGGAGGAGGTGCTGACCTTCTCTCTGGCGACCAGAGATAGGATGCGAGGAAATGGAATGAAGCTGTGTCAGAGGAAGTTCAGATTGGACCTTAGAATCACAGCATCACAGAATGGTTAGGGTTGGAAGGGACCTTTGGAGATCATCTAGTCCAACCCCCTGCCAAAGCAGGTTCCCCTAGAAGAAAAGGTTCTTCACTGAGAGGGTGGTCAGTCACTGGAACAGGCTCCCCAAGGAAGTGGTCACAGCACCAAACCTGTCAGAGTTCAAGGAACGTCTGGATGATGCTCTTAGTCATATGGTTAATTTTAGGTAGTCCTGCGAGGAGCTGGGAGTTGGACTTGATGATCCTTATGGGTCCCTTCCAACTTGAGATATTCTATGATTCTAAGTCTATGGAACCTGATGGGATGCATCCCTGAGAAGTGAGGGAGCTGGCCAGCATCACTGCAAGGCCACTCGCAATCAGGAGGAGTGTTTCTGGCAGGTTTGAGGAAGGTGATCCTTCCCCTCTACTCAGCACTCAGACCACATCTGGAGTGTCATGTGCAGTTCTGGGCTTCCCAGTACAAGGCACGGACGTACTGGAGTGAATCCAGCAAACAGCCACTAAAATGATTAAGGGATTGAAACACCTGAGGACAGACTGAGAGAGCTGGGACTGTCCAGCCTCAAGGAGAGAAGGCTTGGGGGGTTAATTTTATTGATGTATATAAATACTTGGTTGGGAGTAATAAAGAAGACAAAGCTAGACTCTTCTCAGTACTGCAAAGTGAAAGGGTAAGAGGCAATGGACACAAACTGAAATACAGGAAAATCAACCTAAACATAAGAAAAGTTTTTACTGTGTGCATGGTCAAACACTAGAGAGAGTTTGTGGAGTCTCAGTCTTTGGAGATTTTCAAAATCCAATTGGACATGGCCCTGGGCAGCCTGCTCTAGCTGACTCTGCTAGGGGCAGAGCAAGGGGTTGGAATAGATTACAGCCAGATTAATTCCACAATTAAAGTCTGATTTTTAGAAAAGTCTTACTGTCATGGTTTAACCCTGGACAGCAACTAAGCCCCACACAGCTGCTCACTGAGAATCAGAAAAGTAAAAGTGAGAAAACTCATGGCTTGAGATAAAGACAGTTTAATAAGTAAAGCAAAAGCTGCGCACACAACAAAGCAAAACACGGAATTCATTCACTACGTCCCATGGGCAGGCAGGTATTCAGCCATCTCCAGGAAAGCAGGGCTCCATCATGTGTAATGGTGACTTGGGAAGACAAACGCCATCACTCTGAATGCCGCTGCGCCCCTTTCTTCTTCTTCCCCCAGCTTTTTCTGCTGAGCTTGACGTCATATGGTGTGGAATATCCCTTTGGTCAGTTGAGATCAGCTGCCCTGGCTGTGTCCCCTCTCAACTTCTCATGCACCCCCAGCCTATTTGCTGGGGGGGGGGGGCAGGGTGAGAGGCAGTAAAGGCCTTGACTCTGTGTCAGCACTGCTCAGCAGTAACTAAAACATCCCTGTGTTATCAACACTGTTTCCAGCACAAATTCAAAACATAGGCCCATACTAGCTGCTATGAAGAAAATTAAGTCTATCCCAGCACACACATATTTTTTTTTTGCAGTGTAGCACGATCAAACTTACACTGCTGCAGATGACATAAGCATGAAGTCAAACTTGTATTTCCTTTACTCTGGCAAGTGGGATGACTCTAGAGCAGGTCAAGCTGGAAGACCTCTGGTTTCCTAGCTGTCAGTTAATACAATTTCCATTTTATAGCCAATCTGTACATTTCTTGCACTATGTTTACAACTCCAGTTTCTGTAACTTTTCTTCTGACCCCTGAGCATAAAAAAAGAAAACATCATTTTGAATGTTACTATGAAGTTCCCTCAGGGTGATGCCATTTCATAGGCGATTAAAAGCTGCATTAGTGTGGAAAGCCAAAATAGGCCTGTTACAAACAGCCTAAATGCAGAAGAAAATGACCCCTTGCATCCCAACAGTATGATCGCTCTCCAGACTGAAATAAACACACGTCACCATAAATAAACTGTGAAATACAGCCTGTTTTATTTAAAGGGTGGGGTTTTTATTTTTATATTGCACTTGGCATTTCCTGACTTAAGAGCTGCAAGCTGTCTTCTGCCTAACACCTGTTTCTGGCTGTAGTTCTGGCACTTGTATAACCCAGTGGTAGAGACTGTCATCCAGTGTCTAACTCATTTTACATTAAACATGGCAGTCTGAAGGATCCTAGCTGTGGACAATAATGTTTTGCACCCTGGTGTTTTTCAAAATCTCTTGGTTTTAGTCCTTGATGGAAATCAAGTGCGTTTGTACTTCGACTTCATAGAGGACAATTCTGGACCCACACAAAAGGGTGGGATTCGTTAAAGTATTCCATTTACCGCTGTAATTTAAGCCTGTGCTAAGAAGTAGATTCATGCACATGCATCTTTATTCCTGGACTCTTTTTTCTCTTTGCAGTTAGCGTCATAGTCTCTGACATCTCAGTATATGAGTTTATTGCTTTTTACTCCACTTACTCCAGGAGGGAGGTATGGAAATGGATTTGATTCTGGCTTTTCATGAAGAACAAACTTGTGGCTGCTGAAACCTCTCAGGGTCTTTGTCTTTGCCCTCATCAGCTAGGGAACTGAGTGCATATGAAGGTATATGATCAGAAACTGCTGAAAGAAATCACAGCAGTACATGAGTGCAATTTTGAAAGCGTAATTTTATTCTGAAACAGGTTTCTTCAAGGCCTCAGAGGCTGACTTTCCATGGTAGTATATAGGAATCTCATGTTCCAATCCCACCAAATTTCAATGTGATAAATTTGCCCTTTACCTGTATGTCAAAGTAGTCCACTCCTTGTGTGGGTCTTCTGGGGTTTGATGATTACAGCGAGTAGCTTACAATCCTCTGAAAGACAGGTAGCTGCTCGTTATTCTTGCTACTCCTCCAGTCTGCAAATACTTTGATTCAAGTCCAATATTCTTCCCAATTTTGCTAAAAAGACAAGAAAAAAAGATCCATTTTAAAGCAGAGGACATGAGAGGATAGGTCTCATGGTGCAAGTTTCACCTGTCAGGTGACACTCACTCACTCAGGACACTCAGTTAGTTGGAAATAATAAATACTCAGTTTCTTCTGTAGGCTAATGTGATTAAATCCAGCAGCTCCCACGACTGCTACTCACAAGAAGTAAATGCGAAGATTTCTTTGTTTGAGAGACCTAGACAAGACAGTTCAATTCAAACTGCAGCTTTAACACAAATTTTCAACAATATCAGGCTAAATAATTTAAATAGTGAATTATGACAGTTACTGCAAAGCCCTATCTTCTAGTTGACGTGTATCTACATGGGTACTGCAATATAGTAGTGGTCCTACACTGGTAAGTATTGTATGTCTTGTGTCTTACTCCACTGTTTGTTCTTCCTAATGAAGAGCTAAAATCCATAACTTTTTGTTATGAGAGAGAATGAAAACAGAGAGCAATAGCCCATTTCTAGCTGGCTCTGTAAGGCTCTACTCCAAAGTATTCATAGATACATGTAAAGACAGCATCAGCTGACTAGACAAGACCTAGACAACCTCAGTGACCAGCTCTTCTATTATTCCTTAGTAAGCCCCAAACCTTTCTTACAGAAACTGGGAAGTCTAAACTGCATCATAATAAGGAAGAAGATGGAATTATTTGTTGCAACAAGGCACCTAAGCAGTCCCCAGTTTCAAGATATATTCTCTGCGGCCTTAATACATTAATGTTACTGCTAGGTCTGCAAATGCTACTTCCACAAGCTTTTTTCCTCATGCTCTTTCTCTTTGCTGTTCTAGAATTTTCCTCAGTCTTAGCTAATCTGGAATTCAGGATGTTTCTTGAAAATATTTCTATGTTGTTTCTCACCCTGTCTTCCCTGAATTGTTTTAGTATGGAATGCTGTGGAGCCCTTTAGAATAGTTGTCAACATGGTAAGAAGTTAACTTTCTATATGCTGTCTTCAGTTTCTCCACAAGCTTCTGAATTATGTCTAGTACCTTGTGGCTGACAGTGTGCCTTAATTTCTCCAGAAGAATCTTGTAAGAAACATTGTCCACACCTTTAAGAGAAATTGAATTCCATCTTTTATCCACTATTTTACTAACACAGCAAAAAGTTAAATGGAAAAGTTAGCCTGAGTTAAGTCAGCATGTGTAGAGTATTATAGCTATTCAATATGCTGACAATTTCATGGTAACTACCTGTGTACCTATTTTAGCCCACAGCACCTATAAGGCAGTGTAAGCAAGTTTCAAATATTTATTTTATTACTGAGCATGGATGTGAGCAGTAACTGTCAAGCAGCACTCTAATGTACTGCAAATCCACACTCAAGCTTGCCTTGTGGAAACTTGTACAAGCCTATAGTATAAGAATCATAATAATTAGTAAAATAAAATTTCCCTTTGCCAAAGCCATCCTAGTTAAGCTCAAGTTACATAATCATCAACTCAGCATTTATTAACTGGTCTAAACTATTACTTGTAGTGCTTTGTAAGTAGATATATCAGGCATATATGCAAACTACCTGCAGGTCTTCCTCACATTCCCCTTTATAGATGCAAAATTTGTTCTTTACCAGTGCTCTGGTATTATAGCTTACTTTAAGGAGATAAACCTGAAGGGTTCCAGGCTGTTCAGGAAAGATGGGGTGGGAAGGCATGTAGGAGGGCTTGTACACTGTGAAGAGGAGTGCCTTGGGTGCATGGAGTTTTACCTTGGGACAGCTGATGAACCCATGGAGAGTGTGGGTAAACCAGAGAACAGACCTGTGCAGCCTATGCCATAGTAGCTGTCTGCTACCAAATCACCCGATCAAGAAGAGGCAGATGAAGCCTTCTTCAAGCACCATGCCCTAAGAGCTCTTCTGCAGTGGGGAGATCTTACAGTGATGAGAACTATGTTGCGTTTTTTCCTCTTCCTGGGGGACTACTTGGAGAACCTGATCCCAGATGCAGACATCTACACATTTTTCAAAATATACTTTGGGCTAAGTGAAATCTCTGAGTCAAATGAATGTGAAATCAGTTCTGGCTCCTGTTGCCATCTTCTGTACATGTGTAACTAGACTTGGGACAGTTTGAGATCACAAAGCATGGAAGATCCTAGTTGGTGCATTTTTATTGCTCGCCACCTTAAGACCTTGCTGTGGATAAGCGTTCCTGCGCCCTTCCAAACCCTTCTGCCCTGCGCCGTTTAGGTTACAGGGATTACAACCCCACGCCCTTACCCTCGAAAGCCATCGTCCGCGTAGTCCTGGCTGCAAGAGAGACGAAGGAAGGCAGTGCCTCGCCGGCTTCCCCTGGCTCTCCAACCTGACTCGCCGCCGGGGGCGAGTTGGTCCTGCCAAACGTGCGGTGGCACCGGCCCCCGCGCCGCAGCGGCCCCCCGGGCGGGGCGCCCGCGCTCCAGCTGCACGGCCCCGCCGGGACGGAGGCGGGGGGAGGGGGCTGGGCTGGACGGGCTCGCCGTCCCGCCCCCGGGGCACAGCCCGCCTCGCCCTATTATGCCACCCGTGCTTGAAACAAAGTTTAGAAAGTTGGTTCAACCTTTCTGCGGTCTTACTTCCACCCCGAGGCGTGGGCAGGCGGAGTACAGCCGCACCGGCCTGCGCGCAGGGCTCGTATCGCGCCTTCGCCTGGGCGCCTGCAGGGAGCGGCGGAAGGTGAGTCGGGGGAAAAGTATCGCGGGCCAGAAGAGTTGGGGGAGGAAGAAGAGGACCGTGAGCGGCTAGATCGTTGTCCTAGCGAAGCCGCTGGTGGAAAGGCACCCGCGGCCGCCGCTTCACCCTTCCTTGCAGAGCCCCGGTGTGGCAATAGCGCCCTGCTCTTCCGCCGCGCTCCGCCTGCGGCAAGCTTTGCTTCCCGCGAGGGCTGTCTGCAAGGGGACGTCGCCTCGGCGGGCTCTGCGGGGCCGGGGCTCAGCGGGTTCAGGGCACCCGGCAAGGGACAACCGTTAGTAGCCCACGTCCCGTCCCCCGGTGCCCATCGGCGCCCCCGCTGCCCATCGGCGCCCCCGCCTCCTCTGGGAGCGGTGGGCTGCGCCCCGCGGCGGGGGCGGTGCCTGGCGGAAGGAAGCGGGGAGGAGCCGGCGGGGCCGGGCTGCCCCCGGCTTCGCCGGGGCTGAGCCGCTGGCAGCGGCGCGGGGGCGGCACGGGAGCGCTTCCGAAGCCGCTGTGAGGGTCGCTTGCTGCGTTCGTAGCCCCGGGCCCTTCCCTTAACCCTCACCTCGCTCTCAGGCTGGAAGGCAGCAGGGTTAGAGCCGCAGCGGTTGCCAAACAGGCCGCTGCTGCCTCCGCACCGCCTGCCTGCCGGCGTGAACGCGGGCAAGTTGCTTAAGCCCACTCTGCCCCGTTCCCTTTCTCTGTACAGCCCTGGGACCAGCACTGGAGCAACACGGGGTGAGAAGCTGGCGATCAGAACGACAGCTGGGTGTGCTGGAGTGTGAGGTGTCACGGCTCCTCCTACACAGAGAATATTTCATAAAGGTGGTGCCCAGACGTGCTGTTGACTGATTGTATTTGCACTTCTGCTTCCCTCACGTAGCTTCGCGCTGAGGCCGACAGTGTCACAGAGAAATCGCTTAATGTGCTGGTTACTTCAGGAGCTGCTCAGCTGATTTTCAGCGTACACTTCCCTGCAGACAGAGAACTGAGTTTGTGGCTGGTGGCTGCCTTTCGGGGGGGAACAGGCCCACCAAGTGCTTAGTGAAGATGAAGGCAGTGCTGCTACTGATGGTAGTAAAAATGGTTCTTGTGTTCCCCTGCAATAGTCTGGTGTCAGTCTTGGACTGCTGTAGCACTGGTGTGGTATCTGATTTAGTTTTCTGTCTTTCTTGATACTGAATGCTTATAATGACTGTAAATGACAGTTATAAAAGAAACTTACTGCTACCAGGATAATCGATTTCTTAGTGTGTACCAATAGAACCGATCATAACGGCATCTAATGAAACTTGGGTAGCGTCACAATTGGGAGAATAATGAAATCCCTCTCGAACACTTTGACTAATTGAACATACTTTTCTATTTTCTTAGTTGCAACTTTGTGGTTTTCAACAATAGTTTCCAGGTTAGTTTCACTTTTCTTTTTAGATGGCATATATGAATTATTCTGATGCACTGGTAAAAGTTTATTGGTTGTCTGTGGGATGTCCTAAGACTCAGATATCTGGTCATTTATCATTAGGGACTCCAGTATTGTACAACTCAAAAGGTAACAGTTACACCTAAAAGAGTGAAAATTAAACGTCAATTTTCTTTATACTAAATTCTCATCTTTCTTGACATTAAGAAAAGAAATCAAAAGTCAGTCTTTCAAGTACAAAGAGCAGATGATTTCTGTGAATGGATTAAGTAGCAATGAGATTTAGGGCAATGATAGTTTACAGTCTCCTGATCTGCCAGTTCTTAGAGACTTAAGTTCACTGCTGCTGAAATGAAGGAGGTATATTTGGTTCTGGGTGAGACACCTCTCCTCACTTTTCCTCCTATCTTGTGATGGACTAGAAGAGAACTGCAAAGAAAGCAGAAGAAATTAATGCACTAAAGAGCACTACTCCACAAGCTTTTATTGTGATTTCTTCAGCCCACAGGATGCATGTGCTGCTTCTAACAAATCTCTCTCTTTTCCTCCTCCTGTTTCAGTTCACTAACAAATGATATACTGTCATTATTTTCTAGATGGGTAAATGGTGGCCATATGGAGGGTAAAGAATATAGTGGTCTGTCCAGATTCCCTCTCCATCGTTCACTAATTTGCAGTATAAGTATATATGAATGTACAGTTCTACAAGTAAGGAGGGATTAATACATCTTTAGAGGTTTATTTCTCTTGTTAAAAAATGCAGGTTTAATCAGTTTACGTAAACCAGATGTAAAGACGTAATTGATTCCACTGTCCATGACTTATCCATGCAGAAGCACCAGGATGCCTGTGTCAATAAACTGACTGAAACTCAGTTAAAGACTTTGGAGCTCTCTCCAGGCAAAGATCTAACCAGGTCAGGCCTAGAATTTTCAGTCTGAATCTGACTTATTTTTTATCCTGACTTATTTTTTATTGTTTTCTCCTAAGAGAAAACAAAAAATTGGTGATAAATATTTGCCTACATTTCTAGGCACCAGTGCCCTTTTCTGGGGTAGTTCTTCCCCACATTTAGTAAGCTGGATCACCACAGGGTCAGATAAGAAAGGTATAGGATAGCTTACTGGGAGTTTTACCCACTCTGCCTCATTAGTCACTCACAGATTTATGGTGTGTCGCATCTCAGTCTAATTTGACTTCCTTCTCATGTTCTTTCTGCTGTGCCTCTGTATCATGTGTTTGATTTGTTGTGTCCCAGACTACCCCTTGCTCTGATCCCGATTCTTGCCAGACAGAAATGATGAAGTAGCCATACCTGTTGCATGGTGGGAAGTTATCACGTTGCTGAGCCATGGCCAGCATATGTGCCCCTTTAAGAGCCTGTGACCTCCAGAGAGCCACACCAGAAGATATTCACCCTATCTGCAGTATCATGCAATAGCCCCTTTTTCCTCACATGACTCATCTCATCCCTTAGTTTCACAGAGGGAGTGTCAAGAAAGATGAAGGGTCTTGCTGGGCAACTTCCATTTGTTAGAGAGCAGCGTAAATGGAGGCAGTGATCCTGCACAACTGCAAGAATAACTTTTTGACTAGTTGACTCACAGAGAATGTGGAAGTTGTATTTCCACTTGAAAGCAGCGGTGAATTAAAATCTAATTAAGAATCTGTAATTATGCATTTTTAATTGTTTGTGTTGCTAGAGTTTTTTGTAGAACTAAACAGGATGCGGTATGCCAAGCCTACTAATCAAATATAGGTAAGTGGATTTGTTTATATGTTTCCCAGACCTTGGAAGCAAGCCATGCAGAAGAGATAGCATGAAGGTTATCTTGTACTGCATATAGGAAAATATGACGCTTCTTGTATCGTATTTTACCATTACTTCTTGCAATGGAAAAACAGTGGACTAGCAAATTAAATATTCCCGTGCCTCACGTACATGGTCTTGTCCCATAAAAAATGTGCCACTGACTCAGGTGAAGGTGGTTTCCAGGAGCAAGTTTATAGTTTTAGAAATTCTGAAAATGTTGAAAACAAGAATTCTTGCAAATCCAACTACAAAGCAAGTGCCAAATAACTAAGGAGATACTTGGAACGTGCCTCTCAGGTCTTCTACTGCAATCTGCATTAGCTTGGGTCCACTAAGGTCAGTGGCAGAGTAGGCTGAAATTTTCCACTAACATTTTTTCCACTAAAAATGCATTTTTGTTTGAAGAGAATATTTAATTTGCATCTGAAATTCCTTTAATTTAGCTTAAAGATGTAACATTCCTTGACAAACTAGAAACAGAGAGTATATTTTAGATTTCAAGCCAAATTTTTGTGGTTTTTCAGGCATATAAAAGGTTTTGATTTTTTTTTCCAGAAGTTACCTTTTTAGCAAGGACTTTTGGAGGACACAGAATATTTCAAGCTTTTTTTTTGTGGAAATGGTGTACTGCAAAGGTGTTCTTGTCAACCAGATTTCACCAGCTGAAAGTAGCTCCATTTAGCAGCGAGTCATTAGGAAACCCTGAAAGATAAGACAATTAAAAGGAACATACTCTGCTTTACTTAAATTTTTTCCAGGCCTTTACTTTGCAGGGGGGGGGTGTGTGTGTCTGTTTCCAATGCAAATAATTTGTCACCAAATGGAACAGCTCATATTAATTGGTAATACCTCATGCCAGAACATCATGTTACAGGTTACACCTTTTATTAATATAATGCTGTTATTAATATAGTTATTTGCATGCTATTTCAGTGCTTGGGACAATGCAACACAATAAGTCATGCACTCAGATGGAGTCGGCTTGGTTTTGACTTCACGATGCTTGGAATGTGTTGCATATGTTGTAAGGTGCTCCTTCTTGACAATAGGTTTTACTTCTCTGAGCTAACATTTTATGTTTTGAAAGAAGTCAAAATAATGGTAAAATAGTTCTATAATAGTTCTGATACAAGTTCTATAACTGCTAATGTCATTACTGTTTACATGCAAACGTTTATAAAAACTAATGCTGCAGCCACAAATGTTAGCCAGAGTTGTTGCCCAAAATACATAACTGGCCAAATTGTATTTGTATGCAGGAAAGGTTTATTGATAAGTTAGAGAAAGAGAGACAGAACTTGTGGGGAAAACACACTCACATGCACATACACACTTATACTACCATCGTGCTCAGGTGTTAGGTAGGTCAACAGTTTCTTGAAGACTTAGCATTCTTGCAGCCAGCAGGCAGGCAGCAAAGAAGAGGGAGGGAGAACAGGTCTTCTTGGAATCAGTGTCCTTGACCAAGGCAGGAAGAGCAGGTGGAGGGAGAGAAGGAGAGCGTGGGTTCCTGAAGCATGCAGAGACTACAGACAGGGTGCTCTCACAGGTCTGATGAGCCCATGATTATTCTGCAACAGTGATTTCCATGATGGTTGCTGCCCCTAAATTCAGTGTCCTTTTATAAGAAGTTTGCATTTCTAGGCAGTTCTTAGCTTTTCATTTCTTAAATACATTAAAAAGGAAGCATCCAAAGCAATGAAGCAAGAGGAAAATACGCATTTCCACGAAAATCCTAACTAATAGTAGCTTTACTTCTCAAGGAGCCTAGCAGCCCTAAGCAGGTCCATTTAACTTCACCCTGCCTTTTCAGTATGGATCCCTAAGAACTGCTAATATTTAGGCAATAAAAATCAGAGAAGGTAGTGCTGAAAGGAAACTGAGAGGTTCTGTGATTGTTGTTGCCTACACATTAGTTATTTTTCTTTAGTGTTTCCATAGTGAAGGAGCAGAATGGGGAATAAATGAATCTGCCTGCTGCCTTTGCTTACCTAAGTTACCTTTGGATATCTTAATTTTAACACATGGATAGTTTTGTTTGCTACTTCCATAGAAGCCAGCGAGAATCCAAGCAGGCGACTTTCTTCTTCATCTGTGTGGGAAGCTAGCCTTTGGGAGAGGCAAATTTTCTTACAAACCCAGTGCAAACTAGTTGCTTGGATGGACATGTTAAAAATAAAAAAGGTTAATGAGGACACAATCACTAGTCAGAGAGCTGGAATCCTGCATCATTGTGTATAGAAGTGACATAGTTTGGGTTTTTTCCAACATTTGGATTTGTGGATTCATCTAGGGACAAATGCCAAGTGGGGAGTGAGTAGTCTCTCTCCGATGTCTTCGGTAGCCTGTTTTGGAATTGTTAATGCTGTCACTTTAAGTTTTTTTTCTGTTTTTCTCCTGCTTCCTGCTTTTATTGTGGAGACTGTACTTCTGATATATGACCTGTTTTTTTTCCTTCTTCTTTAGTTTTAGGTGTGTTTAACCAGTCATCTTCTGAAAATGAGAAATTTCATTTATATGATTAAGATGTATTTATAACCCACAGGATCTTCTCCCAGGTCTTTTACCTCCTTGATTTCTGCTCATCTCTCTTACCTTGAAATAAATTGGAAGTAATTTTATGGAAATCTATAAACTTGTTGTGATATAAATGAAGCTTTGAGCTTGCATTATGAAGAATATCAGAGTAGGTGATACTAATGGTTCCCTTAATCTTTAAAAGCTACAGTTAGGGCTGGTTGGAGAATTTCTGTTAAGACTGACTGTAAACAGAATTTGGCTTCCCCACACAAATTTACTCACAGGAAAGGGATTTTTGCATAATTTAAAGTTTTCCTTTTTTAGGCCAGTGGATGCAGGATTTCTTTGTTGTCTGCCTTTGCTACTCCCCTGAAATTATTTTCATGACACATTTCTTTCAGACTATCCTGCTGTGGTCCCTCACAGGAACTCCAGCCTGCCTCAGATCTCTCCCTCCACAGTTAAACTCCCTGCACCCACCCCATGGCACACTGTCTCCTAGGATGAAGAATCATGAGAGATCGTGTGTGTCATGACCGTCTTCCCGGTCAAACGGAAGGGGATTAAAAGGGACAGTCGAATTAGGCAAATCAACATATGGCTACAGAACTGGTGCCACAGACAGGGGTTTGGCTACTTAGACCATGGGACTCGTTTCAAGAAACCTGGTCTTCTGGCAGCCGATGGGGTCCATCTGTCAGAGAAGGGCAAGAGTGTCTTGGGTCATAGGCTTGCCAAGCTGGTAAAGAGGGCTTTAAACTAGAGTTTAAACTAGAGCTGCTGGGGGAGAGGAACCTCAGTCCATCCCAATTCAGCCAGTCCGATGCCAGGGCCAGCAATAGGTGCCCAGAGACCAGAGAAGGATGGCAGGTCATCAGGAGAGCGCTGGAAGAGCAGTGGAAAGGAGTTTCAGTCCAAAAATACCTCATGATTAATCATCTGTAAAAACCTTATAAAGCCCACATCCTTGCTTAGTATTATTTGGAGCTCTGCTTGTTTGCATCAGCTCATGATACAACCTATTTTGCATGGTGAAGTGTGTGTTCATAGCTAAAAGAATGGAAATCAAAGGTCTTAATAGAATAGAACAGTCTTTTGAATTTGTAAGCCATTTGATTTCTAAAGTAGATGGGTGAATGAATGGAACTATTTATATTATTTTAAACTGGCCTTGGAATAATTATATTGCTGATCCAGTAAAGTGGGGCAAATTGCAGTTTTAATCTTCCATGTTATTACCAGCATTTGCAAAGGACACTCTAGGAATTAAGATGAACTGTACCAGCTTTGGAAGCTGCCATAAGGATTAAGAATTTTAATGTATGCTCTCATTTAATTTTCTGCTATATTCAACATGCTTGCTGTGTAGCAAGTTTTTATGATGTGTATGAAAGGTGAGGCAACTTGTAAGAAGGTGAGGCTCCTGTGATGCACATAATTTCATTTTGTGGTATGGAAGTATTTAGAAAGCATGGTGACGTTTTCTGAATCAGATCTGTAGTGTTTGCTAAATGTAAACACCTTTATCAAACTGTATATAGTGCCTTTTTGTTCCACCATTTTTAATCTGGTTTCGTATTTCTATTCTTTCACATGCAATTGGTTATCTATTGCTTGCACAGTTTTTCTTTTTTTCTTTTTCTTAAGGAAGTCTAATGAACTGTGCAGAAAGCAGAGGGACTAGCAGCAGTTACTATCATGATTAGTTCGGCCAGTTCCTGCAGTTGTGGCCTTTTGAGAAACTGTTGAGATGTGAAAAAGAAAAAAAAAATATGTTACATCCAAAACACTTGGAGTTTGGGTCAGGACCATCTTTAGGCTGCACTTGTTCCACTGATTTTTGGTATTTTTAAACCTGTTTTTAAGTTAGTGTCACTGCAAAGTTGAAATTGGTGGCCTCATTTTGATTACCTCATACACTGGTGTCAGTCAAGAACGAGTTGTATTGAAGTAAGTGAAGTTTAGGTGTGTAAAACCAGTATGAAAAGAGAATCTCATCCAGACTATTATACCACTGTAGTCTGAATGTGGCTTGCGGTGACATTTCCATCTGATCCACTTGTGGGTGGCTATATAGAATCAGAGCAAAGATTCATCTAGCTCGTATACTGTTTTTTGAGACTGTCTAATATTGGAAATGTCAGGAAAGGGATTAAGAAACAGGGCAGTTATAGAGTGATCTTTTCCTCTGTGTATCTTCCCAGCTACTGAAGGTTGGATAGACTTTCTGAGCTGGTCAGACAGCTGTAATAGCCAAATGCCCCTTGCTATGTTTGAGCTATACTCCCTGTGACAGCATTTCCTAGCCTTTAATTTTCCAGGGCTGGCTTGGCTGCTGGCACGGGTGCTGTGGCAGGCTTTGGTGCCTTTTGGGATGTGGAGTGTGGTGAGCCCCAGCAGACAGCTCAGCTGCTGCTGCAGTGAGCAGTACCCAGTGCCTGCACGCTGTGTGCAGGCGGAGGGGCAACAGCTCCATTCAAATAGCTGGTCTTGGGGTTTGTAAGGCACCCCTGACTGCCATACGTTAAAACTGGAGTAAGACCCATTCTGAGGAGGAGTTTCCTAAAGCGGGATGGTATTGGGTGTAGCCATCCTTTGCCTTCTCTCAGAATGTTTTTTCTTGACAGCTAAGTTCTTTGGTCATTAAGCCAAAATTATTTCAGCTTTGGAAAGTATTTGAACAACAGTCCCTGGATGATCAGAGTTGCAGAAGAGAGCGAGGGAGAGAGAGGGAAATTTACCTATATTTACAATTTTTTACCACGTAGTGTCAGAGGGGGTGGCAGATTTGCTCATCGAAGTCCTAGTTTGGTTTGAAGTCAATGGCCTGTTTACAGTGCTTTTATACTTAGATGTAACATGGGAAGTCCAACAGCCTGGCCCATAGCTATTGGAGAAATCACTTTGTCGTGCAAAGCTGGTGCAAGTGTGACAATCTGTACATCTAAGAAGTTCTTGGAAGATGCTGTGGTTTAAAAGGTATAAAGCACTGCCAGGTTTGAACTTAAGCATAGAATAAAGCAGACTCTGGCTGACTTACTCTGTTGATGTGATCAGAGCCATTTCTCCTTAAGAAGCTGAGTAGACAAGCTGAAGTTCTTGTTTCCTCAGATGCTGCCTTCATATCCATGCGATGCCAAGGCCTGTACTCTGAAGACAACATACATTTCAGATTCAAATAATTCTCACTGACCTCTCTTGGAGTTGTTCCAGATTGTGCCAGTCATGCCGGATGAGAATCAGGCTATGTTCCTTTGTAATAGTCAAATGCCTCTCAAAATACTTCTCGCTGTTAAAAATTATCAGACAAATTTGTGGCTATTTTAGGTAGACCTATTTAGAAAAACAGAAATACAAATTCAAGATGCAGATGTGAAGTCAAGTTGTGCATGTCGTCTGAGCCCTGACAACTGTAAACATGTTCTTGGCCTGTCACAAATACACAGTATGTCAGTGAAGTAGGCTGTTTCCCTACTTGGTTTATGCACATGATAATGAATTAAGATCATACAGGGAGTCTTACAAACATCAGGTGAGGCATGACAACCCATCATGATTAGTCAGTAGTACCTTTGAGCCAATAGGCTTTCGGGAAAGTTGGTTCCTTATTGATACTGTGTGTTGTACAATTGTTTAAGTTTGGAAAGGGAAAACCATTTACATCTGACCTCCTAGAATTAATTTAAGACAGAATTATAGCTAAACATGAATATATACAAATATTTTCATGCAGGGGGTATAATACAAATTTTCACAGAGACTCTTTAGAATGCGATTAACTTATGAAGTCTTCCCACCAAGTTCACTAGCAATTAGTTCTCCTTCACAGGTGAAAGTTAAAGCCCTAAGTAATAAGGGTGAATCTAAAGAAATATTTCAGAATTCCATAATCCGTTAACTTTCTTTTAATTTTACTTCATTGATTTAAACACAATGATCCATCAGGTTCCATCAGTCATCAATCATCTTCCATTCTGTAGCTATCATATGAACTGTATTCCAAAGCACTGGATGCAAATTGTGGTATGTGGTGTTAAGATGATCAGAGTCAAAAGGATACCAGTTGGATACTTGTAGTGTCTTTAAATTATTTTTTCATTTACCCATATTTCATGTGTTTTCTTGATCACGTTAATTGGTTGTCTATATTTCTTGTTAAACTGACTGATTTTGCTTTGAGATTCCTTTTCAGAGCTGGTTTTGTCTTTTCCTTCCCTAGGACTCTCCCCTCCTCATTCATCATCCCATTTGCAGTGTCTTTAGTGCAGCCCCATCAAGGGTAGGCATTTTCAAAAAGCTTTTTCTTCTTCTAAGCTTTAGTGCCTAATTAAAGAGGTGGTGGCTGAGAGATAGTGGAAAGCATCATTAAGAGAGTCTGATTTGCTCTTTTCCTTACCTTCTGTGCAAAGGTTTCAGATCAGAATTTGTGAGTAAATGGAATGGCAGCACCCTAAAATATTCCTGTGCTGAGATTTGACAATGGACAGAATACAAGGAGACTGTGCCAGCCCTGTGCCACCAGGAGATGCAGAGAAGAGCAGGACTGGAGAACAAGTCCCATGCGTAACTGTGTTGGGAAAAGCACATGAGTTCTTTCAGATTTGTGATCTGGAAGGCAAAGGCTTCATCACTCGTCAAGACATGCAGGTAAAACAAAATTGGCTATGTGAAATGTGCAGTGAGAGAAGATCCTAAGGCCCTTAATGAGTTGAGACTGATTAATTTAGAGTTAAAAATTGTAACTCTCTCTTCATAACTTTAAAGGGATATGTAGGATTTCAGAGAGATTGTTTTAAGTCTTACGTAATGCTTGCATTTATTTCCACAGACAAAGCAACAAAAAAGCGGAAAATTAAATAAGTGAAGTTTAAAAAAATGCCCCAGGAATTTAATTCCATTCTCATTGAGAAAGTTGAAGCTCCAGTAAATTCTTTTCTTCGCAATTTGCCACAGCATCATGAATGTATTCAGTCCCCCAATTTTATCCTTCTGTTTTTTCAGCAAAATTGTGTAAAGTCTTTTACTTTGACTTCACTTGCCAGACGATGGTGAACTCTTAGGTGGATCATGTATATATGCAGGAAGTATAGAGGAACAGTATTTTAGCATTATTCAGTGTTCACAATAATCTTACCAAATTGTTCTTAAATTGTTTGGGGGGCCAAAATCAGATTTGCTGAAAATATTGATGAAAAATAGCAACTATATAACAAAATCTTTTGAAAATGGGATTGGGTGCATATTGCAGAAATGATTATTTGAACCAGTATGTGGCAGAAAACAAGAACGTATCATGCTTAACATGCAAAGCATAATTTCATTGTGTTCTACTTCACTACTTGTGGATGAAATAAAATTGGGGAGCGGTAGAAAAATAAATTTAGTGCAAACTGCTAGCAACGGAAGCATCTAATATAAAATTTAGAAACCTTGCATATCCTCAGAAACAAAGATGTGTCTATGTATAGGAAAACATATACCTATGTTGAAAAAGCAAAAACCTCATAGTAAATTGCCCAGATTGCTAGCTCTTGAGAGCTTCCTGTGCAGTTGTGTGTTGCTGAGTTTTGTGATGACCTCTGCTAATTCTGCAAAGTTGAAAAAAAAGATAGGAGTGCAGATGCTTGCTGTGCTCTAGGCTCTGCCAATGTACATTATTCCATTGAAGGAACTGAATGCAAACAAACAAATATGTTGTTAGTGGTAATTTTGGTAAATCCAGACCCATAGAGAATTTAATGGATTATAATTTTATTGTCTTTCCAAAAACTGAATGGCATATATTTTCACCTAGTGGAAGACCCATTTATGTATGTGTATATATGTGTATATAAAAAGTGTCAATATCTGTTTTTGCAAAGAATGTAAAAACATTTGTTTCTGTTTGATTGTAGGTTTTATGCTTAGAATGATGATAAATTTGTACTTCAGGTTCTAAAACAGATGTTGCAAAAGATGCAGTAGAAAAAGGGTTGCAAAGAAAGATAAAGTACATTTCTTCTATTTCACCATGAGTATTTGTTTACCATATCTGACAACTTCAGTATGTATGTAAGTGTCTAGTTCATTTAAATAAAGAAATAAGGGTACTCAGAACGCTCGAGATGTTTCTTTATATTTGCTTTTATTTCCTGCTGATCCAATTAAAGATAATATTACAAATACAGACCTTTTGAAGATAGTGGATTATCCTTATTCCTCTCAACCCTTTAGTATTAATTCAACTGAAATCAATGCAGTTCCATTGACAAAAAAAACGGGGTGAGACCCATATCCTCCATTTGACTTCAAAGTAATTTAGTGACAGTGAATAAAAATCTTTTACATTAATACCAGCAATTGAGAAACCCTGATACTTTGAAGCCAGTGATAGCTCTCTTATTGTCCCATCTTCCTTGTAATTCAGTAGTCGATTAATAGAGATTTATTTGGACACCAGTGACAGTAATCTACAATATTTTCTAATGGATTTGGTACCCATTATTTTATTAATATACAGAATAATGATGTTTTATACTGAGCAACTGTACATTAGACATATACTGTTACAGTTATTCATTATGCTTGATTAGAATTAGTTAACTAGAATCCCTGCATTGCAAACATGAGTTTAAAATCAGTATAGTTGATTTTAATTGCACTTTTCATGATGTTCAGTCCTTATAGCAAAGACATAAATCAATAAAGTAAATCAATTTTTTCCTTAAAAGGTACCAAGTGTTGATCACTTTTGCATCCTGCTGTTTGTTAGTTCAGTACTAATTACCATTAATGAAGCATTGCTTCAAATACAAGATGCTAACATTAAGCTTTTTAATCTTTAGTCATGTGATATGAGGCATGATTTTCAACAGAGTGCACTGAATATCTAAAAAGTGCTGAGTATCTAACTTCAGTGGAACAGATCTTGCAAAAAAAGTATTCTGATGGTTCTATGATATAGTAATTATATTAAGGATTTACTCCTCCCTGATTATATCATGCTGTTTATTTTGAGATTATGTTAATACTGGTTGGTTGGAATTTTTCATTCAGTTTCAAAATATCAAATGTGCTCAACTTTCAAACAAATGAGGCTTTCTAAAATTCCAAAGAAAGCAAACTCTACTGGAGACTTGAAACCACAGCTTTGCACTTTGGGCCTTGAAGCTGTCATGAGTAACAAGAATTAGTGTTGCAAAATGTTTTGTTTTAATGCATATAGCAGAATTGAGTTCAGATCTTGCTTTTAGCTATTTGACCTCTGTCTTTTTATTTAGCAAGTAAAAGCTTGGTATTTTCGGATAAGTAAGCACAAATGTCATGAAAGCACAGAGCATATTGGGTGGCAATGTAGATAATTTCTCTTTAAGCTCCAGTGGTATGTTTGGATATCTTTTACTACTTTTTTTTTTTTTTTTTTAATTTTTAAGAGCCTCATATTGAAAGGATTTACGTATTTTTACTGTAAGCCCAAAATGAGCAAATAAACAAAAACACACCTATGAGACCAACAATAACCTTTTGTTTTCCTAAAAAAAACAACCAGACAAAAAAAACCCTTAAAACTTTTTTTGAAGAATAAAAGCAAGAGCTTGGGAAAACATTGACTTAATCTTAGTAACAATGTTAAGTGTGGCGCCAGTTCATCAAAGTCAGTAAATCATCCTCAGGGAATTTAATGGAGCAAAATGTTGGTACATTCTTCAAAATCTCCTATTTTCATATTTTTTCAAGAAAATGCAAGTAATTGTGATGTTTTCTACTGCAAAATTAGTATAATTCAGTTCAGAATTTGAACCCTGCAATAGGGCACTCCAGCTGTAGTTGGAGAAGCGTATATTTATCAGTTACATTTGCAGCAAGACCCACAAGCAGTTGTACTGGAATAGCAGGTGGCTCTGTTCATGACCCTGTCAGAAGAAGACAGCCAGCTCTCAAGAAGCACACCTTCAGCAGGTCCTAAAGATCTGGCAGTAGGAGTACAGTTTCTGTTTTTCTAAGTGTAAAAAGAGTAATTTGTCTGAAGCATCTCCTCCCTCATCAGTGCTGTGTAGGCAGTAAGAATTTTACAATAGAAGCCAATTTTAAAAAGTTTCCCTTTAGATCTAAGATATTAAAATCCAAAGCTTTGGGAAAACGGGTGTGTTTAAGTGAGAAACTGATAGTAAGTCAGGTGTATTGCTTATGAAGTAACTTATTTAGACTGAGTGTACATCAAATTTTATTAGTTTTTTGGAAGCAGGCAGCAGTGCACATTTAATCCTGTTCAGAAATCCCTTTGGGACTACTCCAGATACTTCTGTGCTTTAGAAGCTCTGTTGCTTTACCTTCTCAAGATCACCTTGGAATTCCTTCTACTGCTCTTCCTCTCAACTCATACAGGTTTATAAGGTATACCCTAAACCTTTTGTTGAAGCCAGGGAAGTCCTGTTAATGCACTCAGCCACTTCTTACTGTGGCTATATTGTATATTGAATAATGGTTTCTATTGTTCTTGGATTGCAGGAGAGACTTCCTTGGTCCCTAAATCCCTTCCCCACAGTGGAAGAGATGAGCACTTTTGTCCTGATGAACTTTATCAACCTATTAGCTTGCAATTTTAATATGTTGTATATACAATAGGAGTTCAGGGAATGGATTAAAATATTAACTAATAAAGCAGAGGACTTCACTGGTGTATATTTATATTGCTTCCCAAGCTGAGGGAAGGTTTTGCTCTACTTAGTGCTGTCTCCCAGTGGAAATCCTTGCCATTGTGGTTGTTTGCCACTCCAGTTTTCTCCTGTTTCTGGGAATCTGTCTATACTGTTAAAAGGATTACAGTAAAACCATTAGGGCCAGATTTAAAGAAATTTTTTTATTCTTTTATGCTTGTCTTCTCAGGAAAAAATACGTGATTTTATGAAGCTGATTTCATGAAGTTTTGTCTTTTTTGGTGTGAGCATCCTGCATTTCAGAAATAGACAGTCATAAACTACATTTAACTCATCACAGAAGCATCAGGTTTGCTCTTTGGACCATGCAGGTTTCTTAGCTTTGCTTTATTTATTTATTTATGTATTTACACATTTTAAAGCAGCTTTAATTAGGACAGTATACCCTCTATAATGTTCTTGTTTAGAGAGTCTCTTGCTTGACCTCATGACGTGGAAGGAGCTGGCAAGTTTGCCCAGCTGCATGATAATCAAGCCATTTCACCAAGATCATCAAGCCATTTCACCAGGATGCTGAGACTCCACGTCGAATTCTACCTCTTCCCTGTGTGATTGGAATCTGTGTTACAAGGAGGTTGTTCTCACTGCTCTGTCATAAAGGATGCATAAAGGCAAATAATGAAGTCATAAAAGAAAATCTCCATCAGTTGATGGTGTTTTACTCTGTGATGTATTTGAATTTTCACTCTTGGAAACAAAAGGATCTGTCCTTCTGTATTATGGATGTTCTGTATGGATGTCTTCCTCTCATTTTATAGTACTTGGTAAAGTTGCTGCATGTTTTGTCATTTCAGAGACTGCATCCTGAGTTACCTCTTAGCCTGGAAGAGCTTGAAAAAGTTTTTGTTACGTTGGATGCTGATGGCAATGGCTCACTTACCCCAAAGGAGTTCATCACAGGATTCAGTGAGTTTGGAAAGCATGTCTCTTGTATAGAGCTTCATTCATATTCTATACTGTCTGCATCAATAAAGAAGCGTTTTATCTTAACAATACACTTAACGATGCATGCGGGGAGCCAGACTATTCCCTAGATAAAGCAGATATATGTAACAGATGAAGAAGTGGTCAAATTATGTCTATAAGTAGACAAAGGGTTCCAGGATCTTTCTCTTCTGTGTAAGATGGCAGGCCATAGCATGATATGAGACATATGATGTTACCATCTGAATTACACCTGTTTTAAGCTGTGGAATAGATCTGTGAACAAATTTTGGAAAGTTTCCCGTGGGGAAAAAAAATCTTGTGTTTTATTTAGTATCAGGTCATACGACCTGAGAGATTATTAAGATTATCTCGAAGATTAATATAAGACAATGTTGAAAATGTGTTAATACCACTGTCACAGAATCACAGAATCACAGAATGTTAGGGATTGGAAGGGACCTCGAAAGATCATCTAGTCCAATCCCCCTGCCGGAGCAGGATTACCTAGACCATATCACACAGGAACGCGTCCAGGCGGGTTTTGAAAGTCTCCAGAGAAGGAGACTTCACAACCTCTCTGGGCAGCCTGTTCCAGTGTTCGGTCACCCTCACCGTAAAGAAGTTTTTCCTCATATTTAAGTGGAACCTCCTGTGTTCCAGCTTGCACCCATTGCCCCTTGTCCTGTCAATGGATGTCACTGAGAAGAGCCTGGCTCTATCCTCATGACACTTGCCCTTTACATATTTATAAACATTAATTAGGTCACCCCTCAGTCTCCTCTTCTCCAACTGTCCTTAGAGCTGTGGGAATGCTTTCCACAACAAATTAATTCTTCAAGTGATGTTACTTTATTTCGAAACAGGATGAGGCAATTACTATTACTGCATGATGGGAGCTTGTAAGTGCCTGCTTTGCAACAGCACTCTTACTGTCGCGTTCTCTGTGTTTGTGAAAGGGTTGTTTTCTCCTCAGCTGTGAGGTTCCAGATAGATGACAATGTTAGTGAGACTGTGTTTGGTTGTTTATGCAGAATCAGTTTTGTACTTAAGTTTTAGCTCTGCTGACTACATCAAGTTTAAGCATTTTCTCTAGAAAACGGAATCTCTTTTATGTGTGAACTGTAACATTAAATCTCCATTTAAATAGTCTGCATAGGCCCAGCAACTAGGACCTTCATTTTTGTTTGCAAATCATCGATCGTTTGAAATTTTAATTCTCTCATGTCCCACTTCTCCCATTTTAGATCTAGATCAAGTATCTTAATAAAGAGTATGCTTTAATCTGCAAATTGCCATTATTTAAAAATGAAATAGTGTATTACTACTTTACTTATCATAAGTAAATTATACATATTTCTTAGTTAAATGAAGATTATTTTTGTAAGTAGTCCCTGCAAAACCAAAATTTCTGTTAAGGGAGGTTGTGTGGCTGCCATCTCCAGCAGCTCCAGAGCCTGGGGATTCCTCCTGCCCAAGTACTGGAGCCCAGTCCAGAGACCCAGGTGGATGTGGCCGCTGCTTTCCTGTTTGCAGGTTCAACTGGTAGTGAAGTTAAACATGTATCCCAGAGACACCCACACATGTGCACACATAGACACACAAAGGACATGGACACAGCAGGCTACACAGACTGCCACAGATAAGGCGCTGCCTTCAACAGCACCTATGGATAGGATTCACATAAAACATAAGGATAGACAGTGTAAAGCATGCTACATTTTAACCTGCTACACAGGATTGACAGGTATTTTCTAGGGATCCAGGCCGGGTAGTCATACATTTGGCTAGGTGATGATGTTGGCATTCCCAGTAGAAGCAGAAGCTGTACTAGATAAAGGCTGCTTTAGAAAACTAGAGAATGGAGAAAGCAGAGTAATGTCTGGATAAAACTTTTACTGTACCAATTAGTGTGGGAGAATCCCATTCATATTTCTAAATGGTGGCAAATCTGAAATTTACTGTAACCTCTCTTTGCAACATATTCTATTGTCTTTGTTGTCAACATGCTCTGCTGGGTGCTAGGAGAAAAAATGCAAGATAGAGTTGATAAAACCATAAAACCATGCCAGTATTTCTGTTTCCTTGGGTCTATGGTAACTTCTGTACTAGAATTTAGAATATAACCAAAGATCCTCTGCAGAAAATGAGAATACTCCTTTTGTGTAGATTGCTTAAACATTCTGACTTGCAGATGTTCAATAAAATAGCTGACACATTTGGAGTTTGATGGAATGTATCTTGTCTTCATCAACTGAGCACAAGTGCATTGATTATTCATGTGGCAGTTTCACTTCTGCATCCTCACTGTGCAACTACTGTACTTCTTTCTTCCTTTTTTTTTAATGGATGTAGCTAAAAAACCTGTAGCTGCTTGTTTTAGTATTCTTTGCAGGTCTCTGTTTTTGTCTCTCTTGTCTACATATATATATATATATATACACACCCTTTTAATCTCAAATTCTGAGACAGTTTCAAGCTTCACCTGTTTGTTAGTTTACTTGAACCCTTCAGAGCACTTGACTTCAGCAATATCTCTTCTTGCTTAGCCTCACATTTAATTGAAATGGAATCAACGCATTTGTCAATCTATGGTTATTTCTTATAATAAAATCTTCTATAGTGTTCTCAACACTTACTAGAGGAAATGCAACATCATATGTTGTTGGCTAGTGAAAAATTGTTGAGAAAGTCTCATGACTTTCATGAAAGTCTCTCATGACTATGATGTGGTGTCAATAGCCAGGAATATCTGAATCACAGAATGGTTGAGGTTGGAAGGGACCTCTGGAGGTCATCTGGTCCAACCCCCCTGCTCAAGCAGGGCCACCTCAAGCCAGTTGCCTAGGACTATGTCCAGACAGCTTTTGAATATCTCCAAGGAGGGAGACTCCACAACCTCCCTTGGACAACCTGTGCCAGTGCTTGGTTACCCTCACAGTAGAAAAGTGTTTCCTGATATTCAGATGGAACCTCCTGTGTTTCAGTTTGTGCTCATTGCCTCTTGTCCTGTCACTGGACACCACTGAAAAAAAGCCCAGCTCTGTCCTCTTTGCACTCTCCGTTCACATATATGTATATATTGATTATATCCCTGAGCCTTCTCTTCTCTAGGCTAAACATTCCCAGCCCTCTCAGCCTTTCCTCACATGAGAGATGCTCCAGTCCCTTAATCATCTTTGTGGCCCTTTATTGGACTCTATCCAGTATGTCCACATCTCTCTTGTACTGAGGAGCCCAGAATTGGACACAGAACTCCAGGTGTGGCCTCCCCAGGGCTGGATAAAGGGGAAGGATCACTTTCCTCAACCTGCTGCCAATACTCTGTCTAATGCAGCCCAGGATACCATTAGCCTTCTTTGCAGTAAGGGCACATTGCTGGGTCCTGTTCAACCTGGTGTCCATCAGGATACCCAGGTCCTTTTCTGCCAAGCTGCTTTGCAGCTGGGTGGCCTCCAGCATATATTGGTGTGTGGGGTTGTGTCCTGGTTTCATTGGGATTTTGTTTCAGTTTGTGGCCAGCCATGGTGATCAAGGCCCTTAGCAGTTAAATCCAGGGCAGCTGACCCAGGCTGGCCACAGGTGTATTCTATATCATTGACATCAAGTTCACTATAAAAGGGAGGGCTTGATGGGGAGAGGTAAGGTTGTTTTTACTCTCCTCTCTTCTAGCCTCTCTTTTTCTCATTGCCAATGATTGGTATTCCTGGAATGACCTGCTGCAACTCTGTAGCTAAGTATACTTTAGTGTGTTTTGTGTTATTGTTGATATTGGTTTCTTGATTTTATTAAATCTGTTCAACTTTAACCCACAAGTCTTCCTCCTTTTCCCAATTTTCTTCCTTGGTTGGGGTAGGGACATTGGGTGAGAGTAAAACTGTTATTGTTTAGGTCCGGGTGCGGGCTAAACGAAGACAGGTTGTTCCTCCCCAGGTGCAGGACTTTGCACTTCCCCTTGTTGAACTTCATGAAGTTCCTGTCAGCCCATTTCTCCAGACTGTTGAGGTCCCTCTGGATGGCCGCACAACCCTCTGGTGTATCACCCACTCCTCCCAGTTTAGTGTCATCTGCAAACTTGCTGAGGGTACACTCTGCCCCATCATCCAGGTTATTAATGAAGATGTTAAACTGAACTGGACTCAGTATTGATCCCTGGGGTACATGCTAGTCGCTGGCCTCCAACTAGACTTTGCACCACTGATCACCACACTCTGGGCCTGGCTGTTCATCCACTTTTCAGTCCACCTCACTAAATGCGCATCCAGCCAATATCTACCCCTCTCCCCTCATCTACCAGGCCAGTCACTTCATAACAGAAGTTTATCAAGTTGGTCAAGCATGACTTCCCCTTGGTAAATACATGCTGACTACTCCTGATGATTTTCTCATCCTTAATGTGTCTGGAAATGGTTTCCAAGATTAGGTGCTCCATCACTTTCCCAGGGATCAAGGTTAGGCTGACTAGCCTGTGGTTCCTTGGATCTTTTTTCCTGCCCTTTTTGAAGATTGGGGTGACATTTGCTTTCCTCCAGTCTTCTGGCACTTCTCCCAGTCACCATGATCAATCTAAGATTATCAAGAGTGGCCTCACAGCGACATATGCCAGCTCCCTTAGCACTGCTGGGTGCATCCCATTAGGGCCCATGGGCTTATATATGTCCAGTTTACTTAAGTATTCCGTGACTTAATTGATCGTCTTCCACCAAGGGTACATCTTCCTTGCACCAGCCTTTCTCTCTGATCTCTGGGACCTGGGATTCTTGAAGGCCAGTCTTGCTAGTAAAGACTGAGGCAAAGAAGGCATTCAGTACTTCCGCATTTTTGCCTGGCTGCTTATTCATTAGGATGGAGCTCTCTTGAACTTGGAGGAGATGATCCTTGAATATTAACCAGCTTTCTTCGGCCCCTCTTCCCTCCAGGGCCATAACCCTCTCCTGAAGGCCAGGGATATGAGCTTGCTTTTCACCCTCCTCATTGCCCTCCAGATCCTGAACTCCACCATCTCATGGTTACTGCAGCCAAGGCTTTCTTCTCACTTTCACATCCCCAACGAGAGCCTCCTTGTTGGTGGGTATGAAGTCCAGCAGACCATCTCTCCTCATTGTCTCCTCTGTCACTTGGAGGAGGAAGTTATCATCAATGCACTCCAGGAACCTCCTAGTTTGCTTATGTCCCACTGTATTGTTCCTTCAACAGATATCAGGGTGGTTGAAGTCCCCCATGAGGACCAGGGCCTGCGAACATGAGGCTGTTCCTTTCTGTCTGTAGAAGGTCTCATCCACTTGTTCTTCCTGGTTGGGTGGCCTATAGCAGACACCCACTATACTGACCCCTTTGCCTGTCCTCTCTTTAATCCTAACCCGTAAGCTCTCCATCAGCTCCTCTTCTGTCCCCGCACAGAGCTCCATGCATTTCAGCTGCTCTCTCACATAAAGGGCAACTCTCCTTCCTCGTCTTCCCTTCCTGTCCTTCCTAAAGAGCCTGTATCCCTCCATTGCAACACTCCAGTCATGGGAACCATCCCACCACGTCTCCATGATCCGATCTTTCTGTTATTAATAGAAATATCTCAAATAGATGGAAGAAACTGCTGTAGGGGTCAAGTTTAGGGGAATTAAAATGCATGTGAGTCAAATGGAGGGAAATAAGTGTTAATAAAGTATAGCTTTCTATATACAGTTTGTATAGGAATTTGAGGTGTGTCTTTGATCATGCACTAAAAAGAATTTTAGAATAGGAGGTACATTTTATCAGTAGCAATGCTGTGGTTATTTTAGATTCCTAACTTCTGTTTAAGCATATCAAGAAATAAGGCCACAATGTTTATCAAGTGCTTGTTGCTGCAATTTATGCCTTTTGTTTATGGAGATCTGAAGTTTTTCAGTATGTTTGTGAATTTTGAGGTGAGTGATTTACTGAAGGTTAGACTTTAAACTGAGGACAAAGGATCCTCTTGCCATGCCTCATCCTTTTGTTGTTTCATTATACTCCCTTTTCTTGTAAACAAATGTACATGTTTCCATCACAAATTATATTTACTGTAAAATTTGATCCTTAGTATGTTGATCTTTAATGACATTGCTTCTTATAGTAAATTCTGAAAATGCTGACATGTGTAATTTCTAATTTTTAGGCCAGTTTCTTTTGGGGCAGATTGCTTTGAGTAATGAGATGATGCAGCAATCAGAAGGTGAAACAGCCTGCCCACTTAAATGCGAAGAGACCGTGAGTAATGATGAGGATGAAGAATTCCAGTTCTCAAATCTGATGGATCGTCTTGGAGCTAAAAAGGTTTTGGATGAGTGAGTCTTTGCAGCAATAGTAACAGATTATATGATCTTTTATGATTCAGCTCTGGGTTTGATTTTAATGGATCCAAGACGAATGATGAGAACCAAGGCTGCTCATAACACCGTGATTCTTTAAAAATGAATTTTCTTGGTTGTCAGAGATGACAAAATGCCATTCAACCAAGATTTCCAAGACCAAAACTGTTGTACTGCAGCCATATGAAATGTGTTTGTGCCATATGAAAGCTATACCATTAATCCCCTGACATACCATGGGTTTTGAACGTAGATAATTTCTAGCATGTAATACACAAATGCGACTGATTTCCAATGAAATAATGCATGATGACTGCTTTTTTTGGCAAGGGCTGTGTTTAAAACGCACCTGTTAGCCATAAGAAAGAATGTTTTCTCCCCTTTTTCTGTTTTTTTCTCTCCTCCATGCATAATCGCATGTTGCGATGGCTCTGATAACACTACCTCTTCCAGGACCAGCATGACTGACACTGAAACGCAGAATGCCAAAATGCTCTAAGAGCTTCTTGTGTGTTGGTCTGACATTCATTGGTCAGTCACAATGAATGTTCTAGATCAAAAAAAAAGCATGGGACAAACATGGGAGAGAATCCAGACATATAGTAGGAATGTTTAAGAAATGCATCAGTGATCCTTACCATGAAATAAAAGTACTTATCAGTGCTTCTCTTCTCCTGACTGCCTGTTACTGGAAAGAATTGATTGTCAGTCATCCTGAAAGGCTTTCATTATGAAGAGATTTTTATCACCCACTTTTTCTATCCTTATCCTCATTTGTCCTTTAAATATAGCACTCTTTGCTGGCTAGGTTCAGGCTTACAATGTACATGGAAGAGAATGAGTCAGGAAGAAACAAACAAAAGTTGTTCAGGAGAATTTTGGCAAAGTATTAAAAAACCCATTATCATTCACAGGAGAACCTCTTTTTTTCAGTATCTGCTGAACAGATTGGAAACAAAACATTCTCTTGGTAAATCTTTAAATCAAAATTTTCAAGATGTCATGTTCTGATTTTTGTAGCAGTCCCACTGTGGAATTAAAATGGGTTGAAAATGAAAGAAGACAGTACAAATGCAATTTGTTAACTTGTCTAAGTAACTTAGGAAATGAATCTCATTCATTTTTCATGAGCAAGTGTTTTTGATTAGCTTTCCCACTGTCCCCTCCCCACTAGATTCATGGGATCTTCTTTACTTCTAATAGAAGTGATGGGATGGTACAGTGTATCTAATCTATCTCCTTTTTTATTCATTCCTGTTTAGATTAAGTGTCTGGCAAGTCACCCACTAAACAAGCAGTTCCTATGGTTCTTTGCAGTCATGCATTACCAAACTTTATGAGGTGTTTTTTTGAATAAATGCAATTTCCATAATTTCCCACCCACCTCATTCTTTTAAAATCTGGCACTGCTTAAGTAACCCTTGTTTTTAATAAGCCTTATGTTTTGACTAGTGATGCCCTGAAGCCTCCATCCACTGGGATGCTATGAACATTTATTGCAGCCTGAGAAATGTTCTCTCTTAATGAATGATCTCTTATTCCAGTGAGAGTGATGTGAAGCAACTTTGGTTGCAGCTGAGAAAAGACGAACCTCATTTACTTTCCAATTTTGAAGAGTTCCTGGTCAGAATTTTTTCACAGCTCCAAGAAGCGGATAATGAAAAGAATGAGTTGGAATGTGCTCTAAAAAAGTTAGTACTTCTCTTTGCTGGGCTGTTCGTTTAGTTTTACAGCTGTCTTACCTACTAGTTGAACCTTTGAAATAAACAAGGTATTTCAGTGAAGAACTATAATCACAAGAGTTCCCGTAACATAAAATTCTATTAGTCATGAAGAGTACTAGTAAAATTATTTATAATGCAGAACAGTCTGAAATCACATTTTCTCTTCCAGTTAACAGATTTTGTTGACTGAAATTCTTTTGCAGATGTCTATTATTGCATTACAGTTTTAGGACAATGGTAAGCAATTCACTTCTACTTAATCAGTTTGATTCCGGAGGTCAGATTTACCAGTAAATTGTCTGTAAATTGTCTGTGTGTTTTGCAAACATTGCGTGCAGAAAAACTATAAATCTGGATTAAGTGGCCAGAGAAATTAGAGGTTTAAGATGTTAAAGCAGCACAAAGCACTGATGCCAGTGAAAATGTAAGTTCACAAATATATATAAAACAAACATATGAAATATAGTAAACAATATATAGTGGTTTTATATATAAAAATGTATATATAAAATGTGTATGTATATAAACAAATATATAAAACACATATGTAAAAACAAATATATAAGAACTAAAAATTAATAGATCATCCTTTAATATGTAGCTATCTAGGGGGAAAAAATTGTCATGCTAAATCTAAACAGAATGCAAAATGATGCTTATAGTTGAAGTTCCCCTGCATTTTTATTATAAAATGTCACTTCTGAATTTCAGATTCTTACAGATTGAGTAATAAAGGCAAATATATAGTTGAACATTTGCTTCATATGTTCAGCACTCTCCTGGCTATTCTGAGAATGCCACAAGGCTTCTGAAGAAAGAAAAACACTGAAAACTTATGGTCATTAAAGACAATTGGTTTCTATTGATAGCAGGATTTTCAGCTAAGTCTACAAGTGTGGTTTTAGCCTCAGACAGCTAGTCAGTTGGAAACCGCATAAAGATAGCTGTGCTGTCTGGTTTAGACTAGAGATTATTAACAACCATGTGTGGTGAGGGGTTTGTTTTATGTTTTCTGGGGGTTTTTTTTGGTCTGAATCTTGTCAGTGTTTTTTGGTTAGACTCTTGTTAGTGTTTTTTTGAGAACTGAGTGAATAAATTTGTTTAATAGCTGCGATCAGCACGGAAGTGCATAGAGAATACATCATCATTACCTGACTTTTCTGGCTGACATAAAATCTCTTTACCTTAAAAAGGTATTGGATTTTTATGCCTTTGTAGTAAAAACAGGTTTTAGCTAATTTCTTCTTTCTGTTGCTCCTGATAACGTCTCTAATTTCAGCACATAGATCGTTGTTTTGTTTGTAATCAATTACTGAAAGGAGTCAGAACTACCAGAGGAGTAATACTGTCTTTGGTAACAGTGGGCATGAATAACCTGTTTTATTTTAAACCATGTACAAATAACAGCAAAGCTCAAGACAAGACCATATAGGGGGGAAAAATTATTTTTTTTATACCCATGTACTTACTAGCACTAAGATGCATGTGTCCACATAGACTGGCCAGGATTTACTATGGGGTCACAGAAGATAAGGGATGCTGGTTATTGAGGTTTTATCATGTCTCCTGGGTTCTTCTTGATTGGTGACAATAGTACCCTTTGGAAGCTGAGAATGAATCTGATCTTTCATCTTTCCTTCCTGACTCACCTCTTCGAGTCATTAGGCAATAACGCAGTCTACTCTGAGCCTCTTGTCTCCTTTCCTGGATGTAGGCTGTGCTTTTGTCTTCAGTTGTTTTTTTCTTCTAACCTGGATGCCCTGAGAATCTTCATGTGCATGTGCTGGGATCTTTATGTACTGCCAATCTGTGCTGTCAACTCATGTCATTCTTTTATACCTATTTTTTTGTCTTTTATCCTTGAGCTTTCACATGTGTATTTTCATTCATGAACCTGAATCTTGTGGTCTAAAACACCCAGGGGTTTCCTCCTGTCCTTGTTCAATAGATACAGTATGCTGCTGCTGTTCCCATTTGTAGGTCCAGCCAGTAGTGATGCTGAACGTACATTCTCAATACACACACATGCAGATACACCACACGTGAGGGACTGTGCAGACTAATACAGATTAGAAAGCAGTGCCTGTACTGGCACCCACCTAAACACAAGCAGCATTCACACAAACATGAAGCCTGATCCTGTTTTTCCGATCCAGTTTATCAGGAGTGAATTTTATTAGTGAAAACATACACACATGCAGGCCTCTCCCACACTTACTTTGTTCAGAAATAAACCTGCGTTCACAGATCCTTTGAATATTAGCATGGACTTTAGTCTACCTAATGTCCCAGCCTGCACCCTGGGTCCCTTACCCATGCTTTGACTCAGACCTTGGGACTTTCCAAATGTGGGTCTCCTACTTGCTGCCTGTTTCAACTGGCTTGAAGTTTGCTACCAGAATGTGTTCATTTGCTCACTTATTAACAGTCACAGATCCTTCAGATATTAACATGAGGCTTTTTAAGTCCATCTCATGCCCATGCTGAGACCCTAGTCCCTTTACTTCCAGTCATCAACTCAGACCTTGAGTTTTTCCAGATGGAGATCTACTTTTCCTTGCTGGCTAGTTTAGCTTGAAGTATGCTAATGAATAACACCCACACAGAATAGACATTGAGTTCATATAGTTGGAAATAGGATGTGATAAGAAGATAGCATAGTCTGCAATAATCAAACATAGGGCTCGACCAGACAAATATACTAACCATCAGATTGCTTAGACTTGACTAAGCCACTTATCCCCCCTTCACATCCACCTTGGTCCATTTCTCTATCCTTGTCTCCTCATAAATAAAAAACTTGTCCCTAAATACTTTTTTTGACATTGGTCCCGGTTTTTCTACATCTGTATGCAACTTTCATGTTTCTGATATTGGTACCTAAGTAATCTTGCCCTTATATGGTGTTACTGATATCTAGATGCTGTTTTCCTTGGCAAGATTTGTCTCCCCAAAAGGTGCCAAATACTCTCCTTCAGATAGCTATGAGGTTAGCCGTTTACTGCATAACTCTTCCTAGAACACCTGTGAAAGACATCCATCAGGGTGCTATCTGTAATTGTTGTCCATTTCTCAACGTTATTTGTTATGTCCAGCAATTTCTTACATAATGCCCAGTAGTTTCTCATGCTCTGTTCAGCTGGTTACTCCTCAGGCTAAGGCCTAGTCATCTCAACACTTTAACACTTAATCTATACCAGTGTCAACATGTCTCTTACAAACCTGTTCTTGTAGATCTCAATAAATAAGTTTATAATACATATGTATAATATGCAGCATGCTCCTGCATAGAGGAAATTTGTGGTACTTCGTTGGGTGTTACTCAAAGGCACAAGGTTGATCTCCCTGTGAATTTTTATTTTTATATATATATTTATTTTTATAGAATCATAGAATGGCCTGGGTTGGAAGGGACCTTAAAGGTCATCCAGTTCCAACCCCCCTGCCATGGGCAGGGACACCTTTCCACTAAAGCAAGTTGCTCAAAGCCTCATCCAATCTGGCCTTAAACACTGCCAGGGAGGGGACATCCACAGCTTCTCTGGGCAACCTGTTCCAGTGTCTCACCACCCTCACAGTGAAGAATTTCTTCCTAATATCTAATCTAAATCTACCCTCTTTCAGTTTAAAACAGTTCCCCCTCATCCTATCACTACACGCCCTTGTAAAAAGTCCTTATATCTATTCATATATATATATATATGTGAGTGCATATATTTAAAGAAACCTTCTATATGCCAAGTAAGTTTTTTCCTAGGAAAATATGTTGATAACTTTTAAATAGCCTTGAAGAAGAGATGTGCATATTTTACTGTCTACTGCTGACGCTCTTACAGATACTAGTATTTTTGTCCTCTGAACATGTAAATTATGGCACTGTGCACACTTAGTGTGTGACTATTTTTATTACTTAATAACAGGCCATAATTTTTTCTAGTATTAAAGGTCTGCTTTAGTATTTCAGGTAAACTGACCCACTCTGATTTTGTCGGATATTAACCTCACCTCAGTTTTATATTTTATTTTAATCAATTAAGATGATTATTGGAGAAGAAACTTAAAACCTACCACTGTGATCCCTTAGTTAAAGAGTTTCAACAAAGATTCCTAACAAGATATCAAATGTATTCCTGATACACTCACAGAAGAGGTCTATCAGTGCATGAGACATATTCTGTGCCAGTATAACCATGGGCATGTTTTTCCTTTTAGGTGATCTGTAATTCTGGTTCAGTAGAACAACAGCCAAAATACTGCCGATGTGTTTTTACATAGAACTGAACACACTTTAAGGAAAACAAAGCAAATGGCCACATTTTTATCCCAGAACTGGTGTTCTTCTCACTAGTATTTATTGTAATAAAGGAATTGATGATGAGCTGTTGCCTACCTTTGTAGATTTTAAGGCAAGATGAAAATAGGAGGTTTAAACCCACACCTTTTAAAAATACTCATTTGCTTCTTTATTTCTTTTCATTTAAAAAAAAGTGTGAGACTTTTACTGAAGTAATTTATCAAGCCAAATACTGTACATATATCTGGTCTGCTGCTGGGATCAGCAATAGCTCAGCTGTGCACTGGAAGTGTGGACTAGTAGCTCCATACGTTCATCCATTTTGCTTTTGGCATCTACTCAGTGCATACAATTTTTGTTTCCCAGGGTAAGTTAGTTCTCCTTGATTTTCTGATATTTGTGTTTAAGTGCTAATTTAAAATTAGATGGCTTCTTAAATTTAGCAGTGGTGTTTTTCAAATAACAGGGTGATGTATTGAGTGGGCAAAAAAGCAGTAGATGAACTTCATTGTAGATAAATGTAAGGAAGTTAAAATAATTTAACTAATGCTTACATGATGCTGAGCTTGGAGTGGGCAATTACAACTTCACAGAAAGCCTTTGGCATCATTGCAGAGAGCTTCCTGAAATGATCAGTTCAGGGTGCAATGGCAGCCGAAAAACCCCACTGAAATGCAGCGCATGATAAGGAAGGGTACTGAGAACATGACAAAGCATGTTTTTGCCACTACGTAGAATCTTGGTGCACCCACATCTTGAGTACTGAGTGAAGTTTTGGTCTCCGCAACACAAGAATGTAAGTGGAATGAAGAA
This sequence comes from Nyctibius grandis, assembly GCF_013368605.1. Classification (NCBI taxonomy): domain Eukaryota; kingdom Metazoa; phylum Chordata; class Aves; order Nyctibiiformes; family Nyctibiidae; genus Nyctibius; species Nyctibius grandis. The sequence continues at coordinate 74,454,416 of NC_090662.1, read as the reverse complement.
AGGTACAGAGAATAGCAACTCAGTGGTTAAAGGAATGGAACAGCTATTCTGAGAGCTCTATTTTTAAAAGGAAGGATCTCTTCAGTGAGGAGGTAAAGGCTGGAGTGGGGTATGATATACCTTTACAAAACCATGAGACCCCTGACTAGGCTGAATGAGGAACTGTTATTCTTCAAGCTCCTCGCAGTAGAACCAAGGGCCATTTAATAAGGAAGTAAGCTTAAAACAGATGAGAAAGAGACCTTTTTTTTCTAATAGCGGATAAAATCTTCAACTGCCATTAGCTCTGTCTGCTGCTGTGCTTTGCATTTGAAAGACAAGCCTAGTAAAAAGGTGGATTGTGTTTCAAACAGAGAAGATAAATGTAAGGGTAAACAGGAAGGGAAGGATGAACTGACTTCTCTTTGGGCTTAGCATGGGACAATGTCAGAGTCCACCTTCGGTGGAAGAAGAGAATGAGCATCTCAGAAGACTAGTGCACAAAGTGCGCAAATCACTTTTTTTAAGGGGAAAGAAGAACCATTACAACAAACTGCATGAACAGTAATTGTGAAACCCAAACAATTCGCGTTGCAGCTACATGAATGGGCAAAAATTAAACCCTTGTGAGTGTGTTGATCCTGAACTCACCATCTGAACGTAGTGAACTCACATTCCATTTTGGTTAATGTGCTCGACAACAGCACCATCTCCCTTTCATCTCCATCTCTGTTTATTCCACAGCATTGATGGAAAGAGAAAGATCACATTATCAGATATTGCTGAAATTATACAATTATGCATTGAGTAAAACTGTATGGCATGATCCTGGGGAAGAGGAATTTTAATCAAAACATTTTACATTTTTCACATAACAATGGTATGCCCTTATTTTTTCTGCTGCTGTTAATTATGTTACTTATAATTCTGTTATACTTTTGATTATAACAGGATATTATTTTATCTTTCTGTTTAATATGATCAGAGTTAAGAATGGTAAGCCATGAGTGAAATACTTGAGGAAGTATTCAGCCTGCAGAAATGGCATGTGCTTATGTGCCAGACCAACTAAAAAGATTCCTACATCCAGAGGTACCTCCTGGATGTAGTCTTGATGGTGCTGCCATATCCTTTGCTTCCATACACATAAGAGGAAAGAAATATCTAAATCAGCAGCTTAATAATATGGGACTAAATTTATTCTCCCTGTCACACAGAAGCAAAGAAAATCTTTATGATTCCCATGGAAACACTGACTGCTGTGCAATGTGTTCTGCCTGTGCAAAGTTATGGAGCTTTTCAGTATATAGTCAGTCTAGCCCTGATCAAAGTGACATTGTATTGCATGAATACAGTATTTTTAAATATGACCTTAGCATCTCTACCATACCTTTCTAAATACTTGTTAATTCTTTATGAATTTGTGTAATTTTATTCCATTGACGAGTGCTAATTTCTTATGAAGCATATTCTTAGTTTTAAGAAAATCAAATTTGAGATCAGAACATGACCTGACTTTACACTATAAGGGAAGCAAGGCAGCAAAAAGGGCTTCTGAATTTTCTGGCACTCTCTATTTGAAGCATTGAAGTCACATGAAGAGACCTTTGTCTGGGCTGCTTTTCTCGCCTAATCAGAGTTTACAAAAATCTTAAGTGACAGCAATCATTTTCCTCAAATTAGTGTAGCTTGATATTTGTTCATTGCTGCTGTAAATCCTGAGAAAATGCCTTCCCCCCTTCATTTTTTATCTGTGACTGAAAATGCAAGCTGGCAATGTCAAGTGTTCTGATGTTTGAAAGGGGGAAAGAAAAACTTGTTTCTGGTGTTTCTCACTCCTCTTAGCTTAGGTAATTTTTTTGAAGTTTCTTTCCGATTTGCTTGGCTTTAACTGAGAAGAGAATCAGGCCTTTAATAAGTGAAAACATAGAATATGTAGAGCATTAGGTACATTAGTAGATACCCAGATTAAAAAATTAATGGCTTTTTTTTTCTACTGTATATTCCTTGTCTTGCTTTTATTGATGTGAATGCCCTAGGAGATTATCTACTTTATTTGTAACAGATGCATTCTGCAGATTGCTCAAGGAACAGCTCTAGCAAGAGGAATGTGGGGGAATATATAGTAGTGTCATATAAAGGCCCTATTAGTCTCTACTAAAAATCTTTCTAGGATGTCCCCTGAGTTGGATGCAAAGTGATTTTTGCTTTTCTGGATTAATGAGTATAGAATAGAATTAGAGTAGAACAGAATATTAGCGGAACAAAGCAGCTGTCTTGTTCCCTTTCAACAGTTAAATTTTTTCTGCCCGAACTAAAGCATCTGCTCAGTGTAATCCTTCATGTATCAAACTGCAGTGATATTAATTGCAATGTTCTATTGGAAAAAGTGAGCTTTGTAAGTCCTTCTTTTTTCCTACAGTCAGATACACTTGTGCATATTTATTTCTGTTCCTCAGCTGTGCTTTTCAAATTTGTTTCAATAAAGCTGTTAAAGAGGCAGTAAGGCAGCTTTCAAGAAGGACTCTCAAGAAGTCCATTCTAGCTAGAATGCCTTAGACACGATAGAAGTATCTCGTTCAATGCTCTTGAATGGTGAACAGTGCAGTTCCAGAGTAGAAAAATGAAGATGCAGTGAAAATACTTTTAACTGGCAAACTTAGGCTCTGGTATTCTTAGGATTGTCAGTAGGAAGCTCTGTTCCTTAAACCTAAGATACAGTAGTCATTAAAACTGCATAAAGTACATCTGCTTTATATGGAAACATTAGATGTGTAGCTTTATTAGCCTTTGAGCTGTTGGGGCTTTCCTTCCATGAGAAAAAAAAATGAAAATTTAATCTGTGACCTTTCCTGCATAAAAATTCATATTTTCTTCACCCTAGAACATTCTCTGGAGTCTTGTGTTAAGGCAGAAATGTGGGGTTTAGCTCATAATGTGAGCCATGACTTGTAGCAGACGTGAAGTAATGCTACAAAGACCCACTCGGTGTACTCTTATCTCTTACCAGGAAAATTGCTGCTTATGATGAAGAAATTCAACACCTCTATGAGGAAATGGAACAGCAAATAAAAAAGGAGAAAGAGCAGTTTCTCTTGAAAGTGAGTGTGTCTCTGTTATTGTCGGCATGGATTCTGCTCCCACTTCCAGTGGTTTTGTACTCATTCTGAGTGTGAAATGAAAGCCCGCAAAATGTGATTCACAACAGAATAGGAAAAAACATCATTTGTCTCACTCCTCTTTCAGTGCTGATCCAGGCTCTGCAGGTTCAAACTTAAAAGTGACTTGTTGGATGAAAGGAGCATCGATGTCCTGTGCTCAGTGGTTGGCATACAGTAGTAGCTGCCATTCTTTTGAAAGTCAACTGAACTACAGCCTGATTGTATTATGATGCTGCTGTAGGTCCAACTTCTGGTCACAATTAGGAAGAATGCTATTTGAGGTTGTTCAGAGCAGCACTAATCCCGCTGAGTTCTGCAATCTCTGCTTTTGGAGAGGGGATAAGTTCTCACTGAATGAAGAGCAACAACAGATAAATCAAGTGATGGTAATTTCTGAAACCACAACAGCTATTTGCAAAGTAATCATAGGTCAGATTCTTTTGTCACTGCCATGGTGCTTTCAGAACATCTGTCAATGAATTTCCTTTTCTTACGAAGTCTCCTTTAAATCTCCTCTACTGCTTTTATAGTCTGTTCTTTGGATTTTTCTGTCCTGTTTTTTTCTCCTAAAACAAGGAAACTAACAAGAAATCCCAGTATGCTCCAGGAAAGAGTCATCTTAGAATCATTTACGTGGGAAGGCACCTATGTTGCTCCTAACTTTCAAACTAGATCAGGGACTTGTCCAGTTCAGTTTTGAGTATTCAAGTGATGGAGATTCCAGAGCTTCTCTGAGTGGCCTGGGACAACCAGTCATGAACTATTGGCTCATGCCTTTTTGTTGTTTGAAAGCAGTCATATAAATGAAACCAATTTCAGACAACACATGGTACACAAAATGTTGCCAAAACTAGTGAATATCCATCAATTATTGCTTCCATTCTCAAATCAAATATGATATCTAAAAAATCCTTCTGTGATCCAAATAGATAAAGTATTTTTTGTTTCCTGACAGAATGTGTGTTAAAGCAAAAAGAAGCTTAATCAGCTAAGGAATCAGTCTTTTCACTTTCCTCACAGGGTAGTGAACCTGACTCATAAATTTCAAGTTTTTTCCATTCCAAGCTGAGAACAGGTTTTAGTGGTGGGTGAGATGAAGCCTTTATATAAAGTTTGTATAGCAGCTGAAGGATAAAAAGTATTTGCAACTTTGCCTGACAGCAGTTGTGTGGAAGAAATGGTTTATATGCTCTTAATAGCCTGCAACTGAAGTTGTATTGAAAATCCTAAAGCAACAGAGACTTTTCCATAAAATGATTGTTGGATCTCCTAATTAGTTGTATATTTGAGGTAAAGCCATTTCTTTCAAGCTTTTTCATTAAAGCTGCCCTCTGAAGCTATTTACAGTTTAGTCAGCATTCACACTAATTGTCAAGACACTCAAGAAGTATTGTTTCTTGGCATGAATAATTTGGGATTTGGGGAGATCTGACTGTTAAATTCTTTCTCTAATGCAAACTCTCACAAAGACTTTACAGCCTGGAGAGATGCATTGATGCCATATAAAAGGGGAATTATTATGGCTTGAATGAAGAGCAGCTCTTGAAGAATACATTTAAAGAAATTGGTAAGATGCAAATAAGTCGAAATTGTAGCTATTTACGATACTTAATACCCCGTTAACTGAAGGTTTTACGAAAGGGGCGGTTTGCCTTTTTCACTTGGATATATATTCTTCTACATAAGAAGCCAGTTAACATGCATTTGATTACCCCATTACATGTACTGCTGAAGGGGGAAAGCACGTAGGAACCACTGCTGTCTTGAGGGAATTTTTATTTTTGTTTAGAGACATTTTCCTGGGGACCTTAAAGAGTAGAAGCCTGTTGTAGAGGAATAGGACACATCCTCAGCTGATATGAACTGCTGGAACACGATTTTATTCAGGGGAGGTCTGACAATTTGTCTCAGCTGAGGAATGTCTGAAGGAGTAATCTCAAATAGGCCTGGGAGTTCCCAGTGATTGCAGGATACTTAGATAATGGACAGATTGATATAATGACTAAGTGAACAGCAGAGCCTGAAGCCCAGATCACTTGCTTATACCAGTGGAACATGTGTGACAAATTGTTGTTAGTGATGGATTTTAAAGGTAGCAGGTATTGTTTATTTTACCTCAACCTGAGTTGCTGTGCTATGTGTCAGTAGCCTGTGTCTCCCCTGTCGATCCTGATATCTTGTATGAGTTACAATGTGACTCCATAATAATTTAAATTTGTCCAGATTGTTTCCATCAGTGCATTCACATCACTTCTCTGTGTCAACAGTTGTCTGGTTCAGGAAACCAAATGTGCAGAAAGCTATTCACTTTTTTGCTGTTTTTTTCCTGCTTATTTAGCTCTCTGAAACAGCTCACTGCTGCAACAGATGAGCATGAATGCTAGTGTATAAGAGAATGAGGGTATGTGTAGCTGGAAATGGAAGGATGCATTCTAGCTTCTTTGATATAGGTTGGCTAAGCTTCTAAGGCTTGTGCCTGAGATAGAAGACTTTTGCCACCACTTTGTAGACTTGATGCCTGCTCATGTGCAATCAGCATATCCTGTAGCAACTGCAGTGATTGAAGTTGCTGGACTACACCAGTTTACAGAAGCTCAGAGTCTAGATTCATGAGTGATACCATCCCGAAATTGAGTTCTATCAGTAGCTTGTTATGTTCACTGTGAAAAGCTTGCCTGTTATTTTCATGCCTGATTCCTTACGTCTCCTCCTGCTGATGAAATTATGCTGCTCTGTTAATCCGATTCCTCTTTGAATTTTGCAGGACACAGAGAGGTTTCAGTCCTACAGTCAAGAGCTGGAGTGTAAGCTCCTGTCAAAAGAACAAGAACTGGAACAATTGGTTCAAAAACAGAAAAGGGTATTAACTGATATCCTTCAGAGTTAAAAAATAAATCATTTTTATTTGTTCATATGATTTTCTTTACGTCCCAAAAATGCAAGTTGGTGTGATGTTGTTCTGCCGAACTGTAACCCTCTGTTGTATGTGTCATAAGTGTAGATACCTGAATGCATTTAAAGTGAAGTTATGATTGCTAGACTTCTACACATGTGCTTAGGAAAAATGTTACCCTCTATTTCTAAAGCGGTTTTCCTTTCATATGATAAAATGAAAAAAAAATGCTAGAGGTATTTTCCCCAGGTACTAGATTAATTTTATGAAAACGTAGCAGAATTCCACTGCCTTCAATGTGCTAGGAACTGGCTTAATGCCCAGAGCAGAGAACGATGATTTGGGTCTTATAGTGTACACCTTTGCTCAAAGCTTGTACCAACTACTCATTTACTTGTTTTGGATGATTCAGTGCTATGAACTTGAAATGCTCCCTTCTGAACAACCTGCTCCTGATACATCTTTCTGTGATAATAGTTTTATAGCAGTGCATGGTTCTCTTGCATGGTAACAGCTTGTCAAGTTCCCATATTAAAGCCTGATGTGTTTTACTTCTTAAAATGCATGGCCTGCTTGGGGAAGCAGAGTATTCCTGCATGTGTAAACTTGCTGGAAAAGAGTCTCCAAGGTCAGGGCATGAAAGACTAGAGATAGGGAAAGGAGGTAGCACTGGAATTTAAAGGGTTGAAATGGAATGCTGTGAAACCAACTCCCTCTGTAGAATATGAATATCACAGAATGTTAGGGATTGGAAGGGACCTCGAAAGATCATCTAGTCCAATCCCCCTGCCGGAGCAGGATTGCCTAGACCATATCACACAGGAACGCGTCCAGGCGGGTTTTGAATGTCTCCAGAGAAGGAGACTCCACAACCTCTCTGGGCAGCCTGTTCCAGTGTTCGGTCACCCTCACCGTAAAGAAGTTTTTCCTCATATTTATGTGGCACCTTCTGTGTTCCAGCTTGCACCCATTGCCCCTTGTCCTGTCAATGGATGTCACTGAGAAGAGCCTGGCTCCATCCTCATGACACTTGCCCTTTACATATTTATAAACATTAATGAGGTCACCCCTCAGTCTCCTCTTCTCTAAGCTAAAGAGACCCAGCTCCCTCAGCCTCTCCTCATAAGGGAGATGTTCCACTCCCTTAATCATCTTCGTGGCTCTGCGCTGGACTCTCTCTAGCAGTTCCCTGTCCTTCTTGAACTGAGGGGCCCAGAACTGGACACAATATTCCAGATGCGGCCTCACCAGGGCAGAGTAGAGGGGGAGGAGAACCTCTCTTGACCTGCTAACCACACCCCTTCTAATACACCCCAGGATGCCATTGGCCTTCTTGGCCACAAGGGCACACTGCTGGCTCATGGTCATCCTGCTGTCCACTAGGACCCCCAGGTCCCTTTCCCCTACGCTGGTCTCCAACAGCTCTGTCCCCAACTTGTACTGGTACATGGGGTTGTTCTTGCCCAGATGCAGGACTCTACACTTGCCCTTGTTATATTTCATTAAATTTCTCCCCGCCCAACTCTCCAGCCTGTCCAGGTCTCTCTGAATGGCTGCGCAGCCTTCCGGCACGTCAGCCGCTCCTCCCAGTTTTGTGTAATCAGCGAACTTGCTGACAGTGCACCCTATTCCCTCATCCAAGTCATTAATGAATATATTGAATAGAACTGGTCCCAGTACCGACCCTTGAGGGACTCCGCTAGACACAGGATATACATGTAATATATGTGAATATAGAATACATGTAAAAATTCTTTTATTGGCAGCAGTGCTTGGGAGTGCCAGTCCTGGGAAGTAAGAGAGAAGTAAGAAGGGAAGGGAAGGAAGAGGAAAAAGAAGTTTGAGGGCAGTTTCCTAGTTGCATGTAGTTTTTAGACCTCTTCTGAGGAATGAATCCAGGTGCTGCTGAAGCTGATGGGAATTGTAGGACTGTGCTTAAGTAAGAGGGGAGACAAACCTCTAGGTTACTATAATTATGAAAGTTTAGCTGATGAGGATATAGGACTGAACTAAAAGACCATTACATAATTGAAATCAACTGTCTGATGTTAATTACCTTTGTTCAGTATCACTGTGAATCAGAATAGATGTGATGCAGGCTGTTTACCACATTGCAGCACTATAGTGAATAACCTATACTTCAAAACACAAAATCAGGCACACAAATCAGGCATTTTTAGTCTGAGGCTAACTGCAAAAATATAAGAAATTATTTATCATAATTTTTTAATGATTATATTTTAATATTCTCCTCTTTTGGTGGGGTTTTTTTGCTTTAAAGCTATGTTTAAAACTTAGTTATCAACCAGTAGTTCTGTAAAGCCCTTTTCCTGTGGTTCTCTAAAATATGTGTTCTAAATTTAGTATGAAAAACACAGAACCTATTCAAAGGCTTACACTCAATTTTAAGCCTGGTCTAATCAAGTAATACAGGCAGCAGTATCAGGATGTTTTATCTTATGATTATTGTCTACATTGCCTATTGTCTACTATTGCCTATCTTGGAAAACATAAGACAATATCTGTGTTATTTTCATTAGTATTATTTTCTATCCAATTTTATGTTTTTCTTTTATATTAATTGCATTGTTTGTTATTAATAGTATTACCATGTTTTCTATTTTATTTGTAATTTCTATTATTTATACTTTCCCCTCTCCCTTATGAATTTGCATGAGTCTCAACACGGGTGCTTTTGAAGGACAGGATCTTCATGCTACTATAAATATTAAACTATCCCATTTTATTTTTATGGAAAGGAAGCTGTGTTGGACAAACGAAATTCACTACTTCTAATGGTGTGATGAGTGAGATAATTTTATTCACATGATTGCTGGCATTTGAAACTTTTGTCCTTCAGCCAGCTGATTGGTATCCGTTGTCAATCTTATATGAAATATTTTACTTTTTTTTCTGGTATAGAAGCCTAGCCTGTTTATTTGAATACTTAACTCAGTATAGTTAGAGACAGTGTTCTGTACATATATTTTTCTAATTCCTAATGATCATTTCTGAGAGTGACTCTCAGCTTTCCTCAGATCTGTTTTTATAATACTATAACCCCACTCATTTTCTGGTATTACTCTTCATTCATCTAAATATCAATGTGTGCTAGGTTAGCTTCCACCTGTCTAATGTTTGCCTTATCCAGAGCGCTCTGTCACTTTCACCTCCTCCTCTTGCATGGAAATATACTTTGATAATTAAATCTGTTCTTGCAGAAGGTAATGGTAGCTTGGTTTAATTACAGCTTCCATGCTTGATTGTATGAGAGAATCTCTTGGGAGTAATACAAATGTTTTTTTCCAATCTTCATTAATAAGTCTTTTTCTTTTCATGTAATTATACCTGTGTTGGAAATTATTAGCAAAAATGTGAAAGGGAACTTCCAGACAGGACGAGTTCAGTGTTGTTTCTGCTATCTTAGCCAGAGGGATTTTCCCTTGTGAGGGTCTTCTGCCTGGTGGGACTGACATACTTATCTGATTCCATGTTGACTGGCCTTCTGTAGGCCAAGATTCCTTTGGCTAGGCCTTTTTGCTGGCTACCATGATCTTGAATTGTCAGCTAGCTCTACATGGCTTAGATAAGGCACAAGGTATTCTCAATAGTGTTCCTCAAGGGATGTGTGATGGCATGTCTCAGAAGGAGGCACTGGGGACAGAGGATGTCCAGCCTAATATCTAGGGCACAGAATCTTGTATTAGGGAAGGAAAGTAGATGTGGATCAGGTAAGATGCAGGAGAGTTACTGGGCTTCTCACATAAAATGATTGATTCTGTGCTGATGACAGCCACTGAAGAGCATGATCTTGGGATTCTGCAAGTCAAGTGATAGGATTATTAAGAAAGGCATAAAGAACAAAATAATCCCCAGAATTATAATACTGTGTAAATGTTTCATCTTTCAGGCGTACCTGAAATAAATAGGAAAAAAAAGAAAGAGAAAAAATACAGAAAGGATGCTGAGCTAAGAACAAGAGAATGCATGGAGAGTGCTTAATGTATGTCTTTGAGGGACACCAATAGCTGACCTCAGCAACAGTTTGTTTATATTGGACATTCCTAGTTCTTGACTCGATTTTAAACTTGTGAGTTTTTCCTTCCATTTTTGTCAAAAAAAGAGAATATACACCATCGGCTACTGTGTCTCTGCTTGACCTGTGGTAATTGGTTAATTCTCCTTGCTCCCTGTTTTGTTAAATATGACTGTTGGACATGAGTCTTTCCCAATCAATTTTCATCTACTTGATGACCATGGGAGCCAATTTGCAGCTCCAATAAGTAGCTAGAGCCTGTGGGGTCTATGCCATTCTGTACCAGCTGAGCATCCACCTAATGAGTTATTCCACTGTATTGGGAGTTTTTTAAATGAATGGTTTAACAGTAGTGTTTGGCATTCCTTAAAGGATTGTATAGATACAATGAAAGGAAGGACCTGTGTATTGCTGTGAAATAGCCCTTTCTCCTCTTGTCGTGTCCTGCGTTTTAAATATTATGAGCATCTGCTATTGAGCATAGTTTCAACATAATTGTTTTTCTCACAAGAGTAAGCACCAGGATTTATAGCAAGTACCTGTGATTCTGGGAGATGAGGATGGCTACCATTGCAGTTACATTTCCAGGCCAGTCTCTGTGTAAGTTTTCGGATGGCCATAGTATTCTGTAAGTGGGATTTCTGCCTGCCATTTGTTGCTCTTAAGCTTTTTGAAAGTTTGTCTTTGTGTGATCACTTTTTGCTTCTCCCAAAACCACTCCTCTGGATAAGAAAGTCTTGTCTTCTAGTACCTGAAGCATCTGGTCTTTTACGTAGAATAGATAACTTCATTCTGTCAAGGAATAGAAGCAATAATCAGAAACTGAAGTGATCTATCAATGTAAACCAACATTGCTCAGCAGTAATATGATGCCCAGCTAGTCAGTGTTCCATATGAACTGTGAGCCTGCTGAGGCTACAGTTCAACAAATACCTTAAGCTGGTGCTGCTGCTAAGTGCTCCCACTCTACTCTTGTTCCTGACCTTTCACAATCCCAGCTAGAAAGTATTTTCTGCTTTTGTTTTGAACCTGGGCCTTAAGGTTGCATTCAAAACCAAGACTAGAACAACAGCAGTGTTGTGGAGCATGAATAGACAGGCAGAGCTGAGTAAGGACAGATTTTGGTTTGGGTGAGCTCTGTGCAAAATGTGCAAAATGAGAGTTCTAACAAAAACCTCTGTTGCGTTTCAGATCTGGAGGATTGAACTGGTATCATTTTAATGCTCCTAGTACATTTTACATCCCTTAGAATGCATACTGAAAAAATTTTTTTTAAAAAAAGTGCTTTTGTATCTTCAGGTCAGCAGTGCCTTCCCTAATATGAAGTGGACTAATTTTAGTCTACTTAACTTTTGCTCTGTCATCTTAATTTGCTCAGTTAGCCAGGGAGAAGCAGGTGGAACTTCTTTACACACCAGAAGCCAGTGTCATCTGCTGTTATCTGTTTCATAGGGAAGGTGTATCTTTCCTTTGTATATACTTTGGAGAGTGAATATAAAAGTGAATGAAAAAGCTCTAATTCACACTTCTTGGTAGATTTAGCAGAGATGGCAGAAAAGTTACTGCTTGTTGATATTACTGGGGATGGGAAGGTTTATCAGCTACCAGATTTAAATCCAACAGTTTTTAGGCAAAACTCTCAATTGCTTTGTGTAGGCCTTGTCATTGTGGGAAATTGTCTAAAATAGCAGTTGTGAATATCAACGAAGTACTGCTAATCTGCTCTGTTAACACCTCTTTTGTGGTTTGTCCTGGTGCATTTTTGAACTGGATGAAATTCAGTCATAGAGTGGAGTGGCTTTGGTTTCATGTAACATAATTATGTCTGTACACGGAGCAGTGGAAGAGCACCATATGTGTTTTATTCATATGTTGGCTTTGGTAGAAATAGCTTCCCTATTCAACTAACCTCTAAGACTTGAACTGAAAGCCTCAAACCCAGGATACCTCAGTTAGTTATAATACTTTCTGTTCTCTTTTCTTCCATCCCAGTTAGAGCAGCAATGTACAGAACTTCTCAGTGGCAAAGAAGAAACCAAAGTAGAGAACACGAAGCTGAAGCTGACTAACCAGGAGCTGCTGAGAGACCTGGAGACGACGTCTCAAGAACTAAGGCTGGCTCAACAACAGTTACAGGTGCTTCAGGAGGAGGCGTCAAGACTACAAGAGGAGAAGGAAATGTAAGTGTCTAGCCACAGTGGTTCTAGTGCATTTGCTTAGCATGCCAGTGAGCCTCCTTCTCAGGGTATTCAGTGCTGTGAAGAAACCACCAGCAAAGCCAAGTGCAGTTCTAGTAATTTTTTCCCAAGTAATTCAGCATGTTTTCTGTAGCACATCTGGCTTCTACAGAATCTTCTGCTACTTTGTCAAAATGTCAGTGTTCTCCCGCCCCCCTTTTGTTGAGGGTGTTTGTAATTAAAAATCAGTTTAATTGGTTAAAAAGTATGTCTTAGTTTTGAAATACCAGTGTGATTACTTACAGAAATTACAGTTGTTGCACATGATGCTCCATCCTCCTCAAAGCTAAGTCTATCTGAAACTTGCTTCTCAGAATGTACTCTGGCTGTGAGACAGCTAGGATGTGCTTCTTTTCTTCATCAAAAGCAAGTCTAGTACATAATTTCTGACCAAGGAGCCTGGCGAGCAAGATAAAACGTAGCTCATGCAGCTAAACCACAATTAGCACAAGACCTTATGGTGATCCAGAACCATCATTTTGGGGTTTCCAATTCAAATGTTTTAGATTTCAGATTCTGACTCTGAATTAAATAATGTTTTTCAAGAAGAAATATTTACAGTTCATATTTTGAGGGATAGAAATAGCCTTTAAGTGACAGATCAATCTACCTGTCTTGCTCCAGCCTTCTGCACAAAGCAAAAGTTACATTACCCTGAAGTTGTAATTGGCAGAAGTGTTCACTGAAGTCCATTTAATGGAAGATATTTTTTTAAAAATGCTCAGGGATCTGTAAAACCCTCTTGCCAATGGACAGCACATGGATACCACGGTGGTGCATATCTTTCCAGACTCTATACATTTCAGCATATACATATATAGCAATGAACTACGTAACTCAGAGCTGTGGCTATTTGGCATATCAGGATAGAGCAGAATATTAGATCAAATGTCATACTCTTTTTCTGTTAAGCTTTGTGCCAAGCTCTACTTAGTTATTACTAATTTCATTTTTCTTGAGGGTATAAATAATGAACTTTGTTGATAAATGATTGTTGAAGAATGGCCACTGCATTTAGAACACTTTTTAGGTCTGCATGTTTGATGTGTGTTTTGGAAGTAGACAGTAGAAATATTCCTCCTCAAGGTGGTTTGTTTCCTCTTTGAGGCCTCTCTTTTCAGATCCAGAGCAAAGACTGTGGAATGATCTGGTTTTAAAGCTACAGAGGAAATCTGCCCAGTGGTCAGACTGCTGAATAATAAGCACTTTGGATTCAATAGTGTTTTATGGAATTAGAGCTCAGCCCTACTCAACTGCACCTGCAGGGTTGCTTTAAACATCTATATCAGTCTGGTAAGACTTGAGCTGTTGAAGCAGGTGTAATGTTCAGACTGTGCACAGGAAGAACTTGAGGCTTCACTGAAAGGCAAAAAATATTTAAGGCCAGACACTGAATTGCATTAAGTCAAAGTAAATGGTGTAAATCTAGTGTAAAAATCTGAGATGCTGTGTCCAATTTTTAAGACTGCATAACTGTTAAAGTCATGAACTGAAAAAAAATTGTAGGAAATGTAGATGTGTGAGCCTGACATACAGTTCCAGCAGCAAGATAAACTCTAATTTTGGATAAAATGTTACACGGTCTTTAGTGGCCATGAGCAAGAAGGATTTCAGCAGTATTTCTTCTCTGAATGATGCAAGTGCCAGTGTTAGCGTGTATTAAGCTCTCTGGCTGAAGAAATTATAAAGCTATAATTTTTTTAAAAAGAGCCTCTACTCCTTCCTCCACTGACTCAAATTGCTGTTGTACTGTGGGCCTTACACTGAATGAACTTTTTAAAAATTAGTGACCATTCATGCAGAATAAAGTCTACAGGTTTGGAGAAGCTGAAGTCTCAAATGTGGATACTCCTAGGGGGAAGCATTTTAGCAGTGTTGTTACCATGGTTAGAACAATTTTATTTATTTCTTTTTGCTACAGGGAGGTGTACCGAGTGACAGAAACCTTACAGAGAGAGAAGTCAGGACTCCTGAAGCAGCTGGATTTTTTAAGGTAATGCAGACCTTACATTCAAGAACTTCTTGCATCATTCTAAAGAGGTACATTAAATGAAGAAATTATGTTGGGATATGTACTGGGTGTAGGTGTCCAGGTGTTGGCAGTGGGGTGCCGCAGGGGCGGTCTCTGTGCCAGAAAGGAAAGGCCGGGGTTGCCCTGTGCCAGACACAGCCGGTTCCAGCCGGCTCCAGTGGATCCACCAAAGGGCACAGCTGAGTCCTGCAGCCAAGATGGTGGCGCCTCTGGGAAAGCACTTGTAAGAAAGGGTAGAAAACAATGCGTAGAAGTTGAGAGAGAGGAGTAAGAAAAAAATGTGTGAGAAACAGCCCTGCAGACACCAAGGCCAGTGAAGAAGGAGGGAGAGGAGGTGCTCCAGGCACTGGAGCAGAGATTGCCCTGCAGCCTGTGCAGAGCCCACACAGGAGCAGGCTCCTGGCAGGAGCTATGGCCCATGGAGAAGAGCCCATGCTGGAGCAGGTTTTCTGGAGGGGGACCCTGGGCAGACTGGAGCAGTCTGTTCCTGAAGGACTGCACCCCGTGGAAAGGATCCATGCTGGAGCAGTTTGTGGAGGACTGTATCCTGTGAGAGGGAACCCACACTGGAGCAAGGGAAAAGTGTGAGGAAGAAGGAGCAGCAGAGAGAAGCTGTTACGGACTGACCACAACCACCCTATTCCCCATCCTCCTGCACCACTCGGGGTTGGGAAGGAGGTAGAAGAGTCAAGAATGCAGGAGTGAAGTTGAGCCTGGGAAGAAGGGGGTTGGGGAGAAGGTGATGTTAGTTTTGTCTTTGTTTCTCATCATCCTACAGCTGAGTCTGTTTTGTCTGTGATGGTAGTTGGTAAGCAATCTTCCTGTCTTTATCTTGACCCACAAGATTTTCCATCTTATTTTCTTCCCCTGTCCTGTTGAGGAGGGGGAGTGAGAGGGTCGTTGGGTGCACTTCTGGCAGACAGCCAAGGTCAACCCGCCACAGGATAATGACACAAAAGATAGCAATGATGGTTAAAAAAGATAGCAACAATGGTTGTCTTTTGTAAGTCCCATTCTTGCACACAGTAGAAGGCATTACACATGAAAGATTTGCTTTGTTTTGGCAATTCGGTGTTGTAGGACAATCTCCATTCCAAAAGTCAAATGTAAAACAAAACAATGGTGAACTGTTCTAAACTGGTTCTGTGGTAGAAGCCTGGCCACAGGAGACTTGAAGCTTACTAAAAAGCTCTGTTGTTTCTAAAGTGGTGGGAGTAGAGCCAAAATGAAGATTCTTTCCCCAAAATGTTTATTTGTAAAATTATATCAAAATATAGTCAGATAATTTTCTCTGTAACATTTCTGTATTGATAAACTTCAAAGTTTGGAGTTGTGTTCAGACAATTGTAACCCTCTTTTTAGTGTGCAGCAATGTTAGTTTTTGTTTGTTCAATGATAAGTTTGCAGGGGCTATAGATTGTACTTGCCTCTAAGCCTTCATTCACTGCATTTCCTTCAGGACGTCTCATTTTAAAGTTATCAAAAAAGCTCCCATGCTTGAGAAAGGCTCTTACTTTGCAGTGTGTTTCCCACAGGCCACTCCATGTGGTGTGATCTTACCTGCTGCTGGTAATGGGGCCATAGACAGAAACATCTGACAGCAGAAGTTGTTTCTGTTCACTAAGGCTGTAATGGCTGTTCAGTGTCTTTTATGGCCAGGCCAGCAATAGATGGAGACAATGAATGACGGACTAAGCAGGTGTGTTGTCAGATCTGATCTGAGCTGGCTGATTGCCTGGAGTCTCCATTTCTTGACATTTTCATCTCTTCTGCATAATGAATGGAAGATGGATATTTTCCTAGGGAGACTTTTCCATGGCAGTCCCAGCTGTAGCCCTCAGAGGGACATAGCTGGCCTTCACAGCTGTCACCAGATGAATAGAGATGGTGTTCATTACACCCTCTCCGCATTAAGAAGTCATCTTTACTGTGAAAAGCTTTAAACATTCTAATTTAGAGTAAGTGAAGGCATATTGACCAGAACTGATTTCTGTGTGTTAAGGCATTTGTTTTGATAAACTACAGAATGAGGGCCAGATGCCAGCTGGCTCTAGTCAGCATAGCCCTACCGGAGATTCAATGGCCCAGACAGGGAACTGGCTGTGGTGAGAATATAAATAAAGCATGATCAAGGGTGGAGATATGCCAAATTAAAGTGCATTTATCTTGCCTTTTACGCTGCCAGCTGTCCAGTCTGTCTGTTAGTGTTGAGTAGAAAAGTCATCAGTTCTAAATACTTGGCCTCAGTGTTTCTTTTATTTGTGTTCTCTTTGCAGGGAGAGGAACAAACACCTCAAAGATGAACGTGACATATTTTTACAGGTAAACAACTATTATTTTCAAACCCAGTGTTGAGCAAACACATATCAGAACAGCCTCAAAAGAAGGGGATCAGAAGGCTGTGCAAGAGACAGACTCTTGTGCTACTTAAATGTTGCCCCATTCTTAATTTGTATCGTCTTTTTTCTCACTTAGGAATAACATTTTTAAATTTGCTGAACAATTTTAAGAGCTACATTTTTAGAATTATAAAGTTGGAGCTATCTTGAGGGAGATGAATGTATTTTATAAGACGCTAAGGACGCAATCATGAGAGGACGAAATAACCTAAAAAGTGAACAATTAAATTGTGTTAATCTATTCAGTCAAGAGTAGCTAATATCCTGAAACATTTATACAACAGTATAATATCTGAGTACCTGAATCAGTACCTGAATGCCTGTCGGCACTGGGTGAGAACAGATCACATTAACTTTTTATCCAGCAGCAGAGAATGAGCCCCTAAGAAGTTCCAGAAGTACCCTGGCTTAAGGAGACTAAGGCCACTTAGTTTACACTTGCTTGTGTTCTTATTCCTACAAGAAACTGCTAGTGTAAATCACCATATATCTATTGACTTCTTTTCATGACATTATGCTATTTTATTGCGGTCCACTTAATTTACAAACAAGATGAATTCTTGCAGGATCTGGAGTTTCCATGTTCTGATTGTTTATCAATCAGGATTTTGAAGCACTTATACCTCTAGAATTTTTTCTTTCATATTCATTGCATTATTTAAGCATTAGGAATGAAGGCAGTCAACCATAATGAACAACAGGAGTAAATTAGTAAGAAGTATTCTGTATTTCTGCAGAGATGCAAAACAAGTGTTCCAAAAGCCAGCTGGAAGCAAAGATCAGGGTCTGTCATTGGGAAATACATAGAGAGCAAGATGCTGCCTAACAGGTAAGAACTTTTTTTCATGTGTTCACTGTTTGAGTATGATGAGGCTTATAGAAAGATGTGGAATGTTTTCCTTCTGATACCTTTGGACTTTTCGAAGCATGCATTTCGAAAGTGTCTGTCAGTATAAGATTACTGTGCTCTTTAAGGAATTTGAAAAAAAAGAGACAAATTTTCACATAAAACAAGTGTACTGTCTGCAAAGGCAAGAGACTTCCCCATTGTGGATGCGTATATGCTGGGAGGCGCAAAAGCTTGCCCATTACCGTATGTTGATGTGGTACAATGTCCTTGGTAACCCCCTGAAAGAGTATACCTCCGCCCCTCTCGTAGAGGACCGCAGTCCTGTTGTAAATTCCTGTTGTAAAGTATGGGATGTGGAACTAGTAAAACATGGAGAATTTAGTTCTCAACTGCACGGTTGTAAACTTGAAATCAACAGGAACAAGATGGTGATCTCAGTGAAACACTAGCATGTTTCCTTTGAGACAAGAGGAGCTGGAAAGACTAGTATTTCACTCTGAAAGAGCAGCTAAGACAATGTCCCTGCAGGCACAGGGTCATGAAGTGGAAGGAAGGAAACATTTCAGAGACACAGTTCAGTAAGTTCAGTACTGAGAAGTGGAACACAATTGGGAAAAGCAGTTATGGCACAAAAAACATCATAGAAAAATTTAGATGGGAAGGACCTCTAATGTCTCTAGTCCAATCTCCTGCTCAAACAGGGAGAACCCCAAAACTAGATAAGGTTGCTCAGGGCCTTGTTCAGTTGACATTTTGAACACCTGGATGGAGGTCCCACAGCCTCTTTGGGCACCTGTTCCCTTGCTGCACCAGTCTCATGAAGAAATTTTGTTCCCTGTATCAAGTCAGCATTTCTCTTATTGCAGCTTGCATCTGTGGTCATTGCACACATCTGAGAAGACTCTGGATCTATTTTATCTACACTCACCCTTCTATTGAATCCCCACTTAGCCTTTTTTTCATCCATATTAAACAAACCCATCTCCCTCCTACCTGTTAAAGAGAGGATTACACATAGAAAGGGTCTGGGTTGGGGGGTTGTTTTATTCTTCCAGAATATAAGTGGGGGGGAGTAGGTAATCACAGTAGGGAAATTTACTTTAGCTATTCCATGAGGTTAGAAATGAGGCTAATCTTATGTTTTGTATTCTGGTTCCAGTTTTCCCCATAAGTTATTAGCTTTCCCCATGATGCTTACAATTATCAAGCATGCTATATATATATATATACACATTGTATGATGAGCTGACTTTTCAGTAGACATTGGACTGAATCTGCTGTGCCTGCTGTGGGTAGTAAAAACATGGGAGATTAAATTCAGTTACACTAGAGTAAAACAATAGGAATCCAGGTCCAATATATTTTTGTGATGTACTTACTTTTTTCTCTGTCTAGCCATTCATTTGATGAAGATGATGTTTTCAGTAACTCAAAGAGAAGGAATTCTGCTGGACCGAGTGGAATTCTCTCTGTAGAGCCTGATGCTGGAGCCACTGGAGGAATGTCTAAAGTATTGCATCTCCAAAGAATAATATCAATTGAGGAAGATCACCTACCCCAGCTTCTTGACAGGCTTGTTGATAAGCAGCTGAACAGGTGGACTGGAGAAGATGAGAAAACTTCTTCTGAGATGGAAATGGATAAGAAAACCACAGAACAATCAATTGAACACTCACCATCATCTTCTAGAGAGCAGCCTGTAGGGAAGGAAACACTGTCAAATGTAAGGGGGCAAAGGCGACCTCACCTTGAGTATTGTGTGCAGTTCTGGGCCCTACAATTTAAGAAGGTTGTTAAGGTACTTGAATGCCCAGAGGAGGGCAACAAAGCTGGTGAAAGGGCTGGAAGGCATGTCCTGTGAGGAGCGGCCCAGGATTTTGGGCTTGGCTAGTTTGGAGAAAAGGAGGCTGAGGGGTGACCTCATTGTTCTCTACAGCTTCCTGAGGAGGGGAAGTGAAGAGGGGGGTGTTGATCTCTTCTGGCTGGTATCCAGTGGTAAGATGCATAGGAATGGCTCAGAGCTGCACCAGGGGAGGTTTAGACTGGACATTAGGAAGCATTTCTTTACTGAGGGGGTGGTCAAACACTGGAACAGGCTTCCTAGAAAGGTGGTCAATGCCCCATGCCTGCCAGTGTTCAAGAGGCATTTGGACAATGTCTTTAATAACATTCTTTAACTTTTGGTCAGCCCTAAAGTGGTCAGGCCGTTGGATTAGATGATCACTGTAGGTCCCTTCCAACTGGAACTCTTCTATTCTATTCTATTCTAAAGGACCTTGGAAAAAATGAAATGGTGTTGAAGGGTAATGCGTTATTCTTAGAATCTAAAATTATTTCGTTTTCTGTTTTTAAGTTAAAGCATGACAAATTAAGCCATTGCATGAAGAGGGAGATGGAAATATACTGCAGATAAATGTTGAAGGTGCAAAGAAGGGAAACTCAGCCTAAAGGAGTGGTAGCTGCAGACAGTGTGTACGTAGACTTATGTCTGAAGGACTATTTAGGAAAAGTGGAGCTAAGCCTTGTAATAGATGACACAAGAAGATCCACTGAAAGGTAGCAATTGTCTGAAAAAAGAAGCAACTCTTTTTTTGAAAAGTTGCGGGTTTTTTTGCCAAAAAGTGACATTTCTCATATTCTGATACTTTTGAGTCAGCTTTGGTAGCTGTTACACTATCCGAGAAGTAATAAGAGCAAATATCTTTACTTTCTAATTATTTTTTGAGAAGACTTTTAATTAGCAAATTGAAATCCAGGGGTTTTTTTCAGCTCTAGCTTGTATGTGCATGTTAACAATGAATTCAGCAGGCAGTAATAATCCTTAAAAAAATATGCTGGAACATACATTACTTTGGAGTCTAAAGTCCTTCTTGCACTGCTATTGCTTTAGAGCTTGCTGTGCTTGTTTTCTAATTTTAGTATCATTGTTAAGTATTACTCATTTTTAGATTCTTGAAGCACATATTAAAGATATTAAAGGATAGGAAAAATAGGTATACTTGGTCATAATTATACAGTTCTTTTAGAAGAAGCAAGCATATCTTAAAAATTATGATAGAATTATGCCATGGATATATAATAACTTCTAAGTGGTACATTTTAATAAAAAGTTTAGGGCATAGAGCAGAGTATCATCCTTTGAAATGATGTAATACAATGCATACTTTTTGCTTGCTATATGACTTATTTTGTATCACATATTCGAAGTATGGCATCATTGGACTTTAGGACAGGAAAAGCCAGGTAGGTCTTCAGGTCCAGCTAGGACATACCTGTCCTGCCTGCTCTGTTTCGGCAGTCATGCCCCTTGAAACCACATCCTCTCAGCTGGGTAAGAACTGGCCATTCCATCAGATCTTGTTTCTTGTAATTTTTTTTTTCCCCAAAACCAGTTGAGAGCAAGCAGGGAGGGGTGAGAAGGAACCATAATGGAAATTAAAGCACGATTTTCTGTCCAAAACCTCTGCCTGAGATGCAATTCCTCTCCCCTCTGTTCTTTCAGTATGCAATATGAACCACTATGTTTATACCTGCTGTCTTCCGCGTTTGTGTTAAATTGCACAAAAGCTATGTATGTTACTTGACCTGGCTATTGTTTATATGAAGGTGACTCAAAAGACACATCTAGGGAAGACTTTTTCAGACTGCATTGTAAACTAAAGTAAATTTACATCCCACTGCTATTCCATTTTCCCATCAGCACTTTGTTGAAGCAGACTATAAAGCTGGGCTGAAGGCCTCTGGTGTCTTTGAGTCTTAGTGCTACTAAGGTGTATATGACCACCAGGGACAAGGTATTTCAGGTCATGTAGTGCATGTATTTAGTTATTGTTCTCAGAAGCACTGTGAAAATGGTGCCAAGCTGATGATTGTGTGCTAACTTGTTTTATTTCCCAGACCGTGCAGACTAATAAGCTGGAAACGTTTTTCAGCAGAACAGAATATGTGCTTTATATAGATGTATGTGTATTACTAGCATCCTATAGTTGCAGTGGAGTTTGGGATTTTAATAGAAAAGGAGAAGTAAACAATGAGATAAGAAATCTCTATATAGTTGTAATGGGCTATTAGCCCAGCTCATGAAAGGCGTGTATTTTTGTCCGTAAAATTTACAGCAGTGATTTTTTTTCATACTAAGGAAGACAGCAGCTCGAGTTTTTATTTATTTTTTCCCCATCAAGTGCAGCTCTGTCCCCATCAAGTGCAGCTCTGTATTGTTTCTGCTTCTTTCTGTAAGGCTTCAGTATATTTGTAGAAAACATTTGCAAGGCCAGACTTGAATGTCTCGTTCAAAGAACTGTTGGGCAGTGAGTTCAGTTCTGATGTCTTCTTGAAGTCAGCAGTCTCGGGGATTCTGTACCTCAAATGCCTGGCAGAGGGCCTTTCCCTCTCTCCCCTTCCCTCCTCACAACCTTCACTCCAACAAACTAATGCCAGGAGCATCCATGATCTTGCTCCCCTTCTGCAGCATTAAGAACAAACTCTCTCTCTCTCTCTTGCTTCTCCACCTTTGCACAAAATAGAAGAGGCCAGCCCCTGCAAACCAGCTGGTGCTACAGTGTTCTTCCCTAAGCAACTCCTGACCTACATAGAAAGGTCTTGGGAATAATGACCTACTTGATAGAGGATATAAATATTCTCTCCAGCATGCACGTAGCGCAGACTGCAGTAAACAGGACGTGGATAGGCAGAACAAATTGTTCTTCTTTCTGCTTAAAAAACTAAATGACAGAAACATAGCTGAATGTTTACAGCCTGATTAACTGGGTCTAATTCTCTCTCTGTCTATCATCTCTTTCCCCCATGCTTCTACCTGTAATGTTAAACAGATGTAGAAGTGCAGTAATGCCATGGAAGCTCTTGGCTCCAAAGTACTGGCAGAGAGAAGAATCTGGTGATAGATGGCATAAGCCAAAAAATTATGACTTTGCTTCTGTAATCTCGGTGAAGATGTGCTATTTCCTCCGTGTCATTGGTATAGCATGAAACTACTGAACAGAGCTGTGTGAAGCTTTATGGATTTTGATTTCCAGGGATGAACATAAAACGTTTTCTTTTGGCAATTTCATGTATTTTTCAATGCAGTCTCAAGTCAAGGTTCATATTCAGTATACTTCCAGAGCTCAGTCCAAATCACAGCACTCCAAATGATCTAGAATGATGCATAGCAAACATCTGAAATACTGAGTTATTTTAAGAAACAGAATATTGCTTTATGAGTAATGGAGAACATGATAGGATAAAATCTCTTCTTTTTCCCATCTCAGTTAGCCTTCAAGACAAGGCAAATTGGAGATGCAACAGGATTTATAGAACAGTTGGAGACTAATGTTTGCTCTTACTTGAAGGAGGAGAGAATAAACTCTGTCCCAGACCGCTTATTCAAGATTATTTTTGTGGGCAATTCAAGCGTTGGAAAGACTTCGTTCTTAAGGAGATTTTGTGAAGATCGTTTTTTCCCAGGCACAGCTGCTACTGTAGGTAAGTTTAAGAAACATTATTGCTGTTATTATTTTTATTCCAACAGTACTTAGCAGCTTCTACTGAGATCAGGCTCTGTGTTATAAAACAGAAACATACAGGTGTTGTAAAAGCCATTATCCAAAAGGAGAGTAGGGCATGCAAAGTGAGTTCTTCTAAACTGGGAAGCAGATAACTGATGGAGAGGTTTCAGAGTAGATTCCGTACTGAAATCCTGGCAGCACTGAAATAAATCAGAAAAATCCTATTGATTTCAGTGAAGCTAGAATTTCCTTGTAGTTCTCACTGTTCTGAAACTGATATCCTGTCCTCTGTACTAACCATCCCACCTCCATACCCCATCTCTATCCCTGTAAGTAATCTGATTGATTTTGTTTTAAAGAGAAAGCAGAATATCTGAATTAGGGATGATGGTTTAGCATTATACTAAGCACCAAAGAAATATGTTGGACCAGTGTTTTCAAAGCCAAACATATCAAGGCCTACATTCTGCTTACGTTGCCTGAAGTTGTAAACCGAACTTTCAGACATATAATCAAGGTACAAAACCTTAAGTATAGCTTATTGCAACGCAGCTCAGTTACTGTAAATTACCAGATTCATTATACCTGGTCTGTATTTAGGCCTTACTTATTCTGCAGCATATATGAAATAAAACTTGTTCACATGAAAAGTTATTTAAATTAATGGATTTTCTTGCATTTGTGACAATCTAAGAACACTCAGGTGAGCAGTTGCTGTAGCTCTTACAGTGTAGATAAAGACACCTGAGTTTAAATTTCTAGTGGTATGTTGAGTGTCTAAATTCACATTAGAGTTAGGGAAGATTTAAGATCTTAGCATAGGGATTTAAATTAATTTTGGCACTATAAGGTTTTTCACCTGGCCTTCAGCTGCTGCTTTGGAAGAGAGCGGGTCTCCTGGGTGCCCTGCCAGAATGAAGCAGGCATTTTGAATGCCAAATGGCATCTCAGATAGCACTAAGTGCCTGTGAGCATACAGCTGAATTCTACCCTGCCATCCTCTCCAAATCAATCCAGTCAGAGGAGCCTAGGGACCAATTAATCTGACCCTTGATGCCTACTTCAGGGTGAGTTTATTAATTTCCTAGAGTCCTAGTTCTTCATTGAGTAGATCCTCATTAACTGTAATGGGAGTTTAGCCACCTATATGCAATTGTCTACATTTAAGAGTCTGGTGCAATGTCCTATCCATGTTGTCTTGTAAAAGACTGATACACTTCTCTAGACTCTGAGGTCTTACATAGTGTGTGCAATTGCCTGGAGCTTCCAGAGGAAAAGCACAGGAACGGGTCTGATCTTTTCATCTTTTCGCAGTCATACAGTGTTCTTGCAAATGCAATGGCAAGAAAGTATTCGTCATAGCTTTGATTTAGTCTTCACATCAATCAGTTTCACAGGTGTGGACTGTGGCTGGCAAGATACAGACAGTTGAAAAGTCAAGTGAACAACCTGGGGAAGAGTGTTCTCATTGAATTTTTACAGAATAGCTCAAATTGCTTCCCTGGAGATATAAGCAATGGATATATCCTCCATCCAGATTTCTTAAATGGCCATTGAAGGAACACAGGCTTGGATGCTGCTTCATTAATGCCAGTGGTAAAAAATCCCACTGATGTGGAAAATGGCCCCAAAGAAATTGTTGATGACCTACTGAGGTCCCTTCCAGCCTGAATTATTCTCTGATTCTATGATTCTATGATGCAGTACAGTATGATACAAGAAAATGCAGGTTGTCATTAGGAGGAGGAAGTGACTGATTAATATTTAAGACTCTAATTATTGTTATAAATATCCAGAAGATACTTGTATCATCACAGGTTAGGGGAATTGGGAGAGGATTAATTTAAAAGTTTATATAAATTAATTTTTGTCTCACTTCCATTTAGCCACATAAAAATTAGGGGACTAACCTAACTGTAGTCAGCTCATCTCCTTCTATATTCTGAAGAGGGGAGGAGGTTCTCCACATATTCAGTCCATCTATCTTCAGCATTTACCTTAGGTTCCACTGTCCCCTTAGTGTGGTGCCTTGTGTTTTTCCACTAAGTGTAGAAGGCACCTATGTGGCTATCTCAGACTAAACGCTGAAATTTCAGACAACTGAAGTTATACAGAATGAATTCCAGGCTAAATGGCTTAGACTGCTGTGAACTGTCAAATGGACCCTTGACTCATGTACCCTGATTTTGGAAAGTTATTTATCTTACAGTTTTTACAAAATTCAACTACTCTGTTAACATTCAGTATTTTATTACTGAAGAACTTCTGGCAAATAAAAGCTCTTGTTGTTCTCTGATAGTTAGAGGCTATGGACGTAATTTTTAATGTAGTATCTGTCTTGTTACCTTTCTGGAATTGTTGCTATTTGCTTGATCAGGTTTTCAAAGATCAAACTGAGCATATAAAGAGACAACCTGCCTTGTATTTCTGTTATAGGTGTGGATTACAGTGTGAAAATCATCACAGTAGATAATACCCAGGTAGCCCTGCAACTCTGGGACACTGCTGGCCAAGAACGGTGAGAAACATTCTGTTGTGGTTTAACCCTGGTAGTCAGCTAAGCACCACACAGCTGCTCGCTCATTTCCCCATCCAGTGGGATGGGGGAGAGAATCAGAACGGTGAAAGTGAGAAAACTCATTGGTTGAAATAAAGACAATTTAATATTTTTTTAAAAAAAAAAAAAAACACCACCAAAAAAAACAATAAAGAGGAAAAGAAAGAAAACCAAGAAAAACAAGTCATGAAAAAAAATCCCAGTTGCTCACCATCAACCAACTGATGCCCAGCCAGTCCCTGAGGAACTGCAGCCTCGGCCAACCTCTCTCCCCACTGCACTTCTATTGCTGGTGTGGAATACCCATTTGGTCAGTTGGGGTCAGCTGCCCCAGCTGTGTTCCCCTCCCAACTTCTTGTGCACCCCAGCCTACTCACTGGCGGGCCAGTCTGAGAAGCAGAAAAGGCCTTGACGCTGTGTAAACACCATTGAACTGTAACTAAAATGGTGTGTTACCAACGCTGTTTTCATCACAAATTCAAAACATAGCCCCATACAAGCTAGTATGATGAAATGTAACTCTATCCCAGCCAAAACCAGTACACATTGTAAGGTTTTGCTTCCTTGTATCATCTGTTTGAAGATTAGTAAGCATGGACCTAATCCTGCTTCTTGGGAGAGGAACAAATATAAGAGTATTCCTAATAGAGCCAGTGAATTCACTGTTCAGATCCTTCCCTAGCAGGAATAACATGCTGATTTGGTGCTAAGTGTTCATTGAAAAACTGCCAATCTGGTAAAGAGAGATTCTTATTAAAGCTCTTAAAAGTTTAGTTACCACACAATTTCTTTAGGAGGAAGGCTGATTTTAAAATATACCTAGAATTATTTCTATAGCAGAAAATGCCTTAATAGTTAAAAAAGAAGAGGTGTTTTTTTCACCAAAACAATCCTATTGTAGTTGAAGATCTCCAAGTTTTTGTAAGTTTTCAGTGGTAATTTCCTTCCCCATCTCCTCACCTATTGTGTAGTTTTCTATTACTAAAAGCAAGGATGATAATGACGATTTATGTTTTCTACAGGAAGCTTGGGGAAAAAGCCCCAAACAGAAATCTAGCTAGCTTTAGGCAGAGCACTTTGTGAGGGGAAATTTCTGCTCCAAGCTTAAAATGAAAGAGGATAGGAGAAGGTGAGATATGCAGCTGATGATCCAGACTAACCCAGAATCGGTTAAAGAAGACAGAGGGAACTTTTCCCAACACTTCCTTTCAAAAAATATTTTTTGCAAAGAATTTATTTGCTGTTGCAGCTAATTTGTGGTAGTAGTGTCCTCCGTGAATGTTCTGCTGAGTGGTGAAAAGGGGCCTGATGATTCAAGAAGAATGAGATTGCTTACTGCAATTCATAATAAACCTTACCTTTCAAACAGGATCTGCAGTGAAGATCGGTATTACAGCTTCTTCCCTTGTCTAGTTTAATGGAATTTAGAATATGTACATAAATGAAATTAGCAGGGGTTTAACCCTTACTAAGACTGGATGATTAGAAGAAACTGTATGCAACATCTTCCTTGGGGGGGGGCAGTGGTGGGGCGCAGATCGGCTATACAAATTTTACATATATTGTCAGATTGCTAGTTCTGTTGAAGAGAGCTATAACAGGTTCTTACTTGTAGGTACCGAAGTATTACCAAGCAGTTTTTCAGAAAAGCTGATGGTGTCATTGTGATGTATGATATAACAGCAAAGACACATTCACAGCTGTCAAGCAGTGGCTGATAAGCATCGAGGTAACATGACAAAACTTTAAATCTAAACTCTGGTGTCATTATTCTCTATCTTCTTTTGGACAGGGAGTGTTAGCAGGGCAAAGCACAGAGAGCAGCACGTTTCTTGCATTGTCACAATTACATTTTTGTTAGTGATTTTCCTCTGCACAGTTACCAGTAAAGCTGTTTTTAGAATCTCTGTGTACATGAAAATAATCACAGTGCCAGGGTTTTAAGGATTTAAAAAGAGTGGTGGGAAAAGCCCAGCATGGAGTCCTCTGATTTCTCATAAAGGTTATCTAGCTGATGACTCCCGTCGGATCACTGAGCACTGAGAGGTGCTTTGGATCAGTGATGACGGTCTGATGATCACTGATCATCACTAGCAGTTTGACAACCAGGTATGTAGCTCACAGGAAATTGACTGTGTTGTGAACATTGTAGTATCTACATTAGTGCTATAAAACTGTCTTATGGTAGACAGTTCAGTTTCCTGGGGATCATCCTTCCAACCACATGAAAACAAAATTATAGTCCATGCCAATGAGTGGCTTCAGTTAATTAAAAATCCTCTTTTTTTCTCTTGGTATACCTCTGTAGTTTGTAGACAACATACTGAGAGTGCAAGCAGCTGAATTTTCTTGTGGCCAAAAGAAAAAAATAAAAATAAAACTGAGACTGCTGCCATAAAGGACTGAGTCGCTAGAGAGAACAAAAGTGTGACTTCCTATTTGCTCACTATTGCAGAGTATTGCTACTGAAAAAGTAAGGGACAAATTGGCATGTCAAAGATCATTTAGTCTGATTTTATTGGGCATAGTGTTCTAGTAAGATACACTGTTTTCCGTAATGGCTAATAGGTGGCTTAGCGAGTTGAAATCAGGACACATTCATTCAAATGTTTCCAAACAGGCACAGTTATTCCTCACCTGAGTAGCTCCACTGAAGTAATAGTAGCATGCATTTGTAAGAACAGGCGCTTATTATAGTATATGATCTTAACGAATCTGTGATTGTTATGATTCAGTATGGTAAAAGCTTGAGGAGGATTCCAGTTTTTGATCCAGAAAAATCAAATATTGTGGTCAAAATCTTTTTCTAAGCTGTAATAGTTCACTCATCTTTACTGACTAATTTTGTTTGCTCCTGACTGTTGCTAAGTTGAAGACATATGGCCAAGTCCATTTACTGCTGCAGCATTCATCCCACTTTATGAATGTACTCATTGTGGTAATTCTAACTATTTTCAGAATTAATTCTAATTCATGCTTATTCTATGTATTTTTTGGAGCCTATTCTGTGTATCTCTCCACTACTTTGTGTAATTTATTTGGCATAATTGTACCCAGATGTTGTCATTTTCCTGTTCATGTAATTAGAAAAGCAGTGGTTATAAACTCTCTCCCATTTTAATATAAAGTCTGATGAGCTGCTGTGCTGTTATTAAAAAATGCCAAGTTAGTGCAGTCTCTATCATTCTGTCTTTTTTATGCCTTTTATCCAACTTTAATTCCTGACATGTTTGTAAGTAAAGTGGGACCTAGCTGGCTCATATGTGATGTCTTAAAAGTGTTGTTGCAGTGCGACATTTGTTAGTTTTTATCCTCTTGATCTGTGATTTTTTAAATACAATGCCTCAGCTGATATTTATTCTTTGTTCTGCAGGAGACAACTGGGGAGAATGTACCTGTGCTTTTGTTGGGTAATAAAACTGATAATGAAAAGGAACGTGAAGTCCCTATGGGAATGGGAGAGCATCTTGCTAAGGTACTATACTTAGAGGGAGACCCCTTACAAAGGGGAAGGTGAAGGTTTGAAAATGGAGTCTGAATGTGTCTAAATTCATAGAAACACAGATTAATTTTATTCAGACAAGTTTTTTTAAAGATTAGAAACACCACCACACTCATCAATTCAGCTCTCAGTGCTGTAAGTGTTGATAATTATAGTGGTTATAAAACTGTCTTGATGAAAAAAAAAATGAAATGTGAGTGGTACAAAAAATATTTAAGAATTCACTCTCATTGTCTCTCCTCCCCCTCTCTCTTTTTCTTTGTTCTCCTTTTCTCTCTATTTTTCCCTCCCTTCTCTTCTCTCTCTTTGTTCCTCTTTTCTCTGTGGATGGATTCTTAACAGAGAGATAATTTGGGGACCTTTTCTCCCTCCTACCTCCTGTAAAGCCACAGATAACCATCTGTTACTCCTATGGTAGGAGTAGAAAATGTTTACTTTTAGTAACTGTCCATCAAGGAGCCAGAGCACTGGTGATCCGTGGGCCATAATTTAAGCATTAATGGACTGCAAATAGCAGATACTTGTTTATATTCCTGTGTACCACGCCCATCAATTTTTCTTTTTAGTCTCCCTATAAAATGCATATAGTTTGAACACTAATGCCTCCAGAATATTCATTTATTTAGAAATAAGTCATCCCAATATTCCTGAGAAATTAACTGAGTTGGTAGGAATTTACTTAAATTAAACAATGTGCTCAATTTCACATATGTACTTGTTTCTCTTGAAAAGAGATTTACAGCTGTGCTTGCTGGTAACCAAAAAGGATATTTTCAAAATTTGAAATGCAGCTGAATTGTTCTTGGTTTATAGGAAATATTGCTTCTAGGCACCTCTCTATAACTGAAAGAATTAGGGCCAGATCTCTCTTTATCTTATTTTGATTATTCATACAGCTTTTTACAAGCATAGCTCCGTATTCAGGTTTGTGTCCATTATTTTGTTTTTAAAAAGGAGCAATATCAGCCTTGAACTTCATCCCTCAAAGGTTCTCCCTTTAGGAAATCTGCTTTATTTTCTTGTATGCATGGAAATGAAGATAGATTTGAGACCCTGGAGGCTAGGAGGGCCTGCAGGGTGTAACATTGACTCCTTCTGTGAAAAAACAAATGACACAAATGATAAATGGACAGAGTAGGTGTCTTACGTGTCATTTAGCTCTCTTAAAAAATTGTACTAGTAAAACAAAGATGAATCATTCTAATATATAGAACTCACAGCCCACCAGGCCATTAATTCTAACACGTCATGCAAGAAAATAAAATGTTTTGCATAAGTGAAACAAAGAAAGTTGTCAAATTAAAGATGGTTATAATCAAATGAATGGATCTGAATGACTCATGTGAATGTTTGAATGTGCTGCCTGAGGTAGCTAAGGGAAGGAATGATTAATGACAATGGATTAGTTGAAAAGCAGCGGAGGTATAATTAAATTGTAACAATTTGCTTGCTGAGCTAATAATAACCATGAATTTTAATGAATTATTCTTGCTAAATAGCCATGTAATTCCTGTGAAACCACATACCACTGTCTCTACTAGTGAATGCAATTGAGTTACATATTTTGTGAATAATCCCATGTATTACTCACAAATGATCCAAAATACATGGGACTAGATGCTGAGCTGATACAAATATGTATAGCCCTATTTGGTGAAAAAAACTCTGAACCTGTTCTTGTGCAGGCAAACAACCAGATTAGCCTGTTGACCCTGAAGTCCAACAGTTTTTATGGACTGTTTCAAGGATTCACAGGATGGGATCATTTTTACCTGTTTTTTTCTATAGTCTCTTTCTATAGTCAAGAGGGCATTGCAGATCAGCTGTATTAACTCTTGCTTTACTTCTGTCCCACATCTTACAAGTCAGTGTACTACAAATTCAGTCAGAAACCCAAGAGGCTCCCATTATAATGCATGTAGCACATAACTTCTTTG
The DNA here is from genome assembly GCF_013368605.1 of Nyctibius grandis. Lineage (NCBI taxonomy): Eukaryota > Metazoa > Chordata > Aves > Nyctibiiformes > Nyctibiidae > Nyctibius > Nyctibius grandis. Next base: position 74,423,329 of record NC_090662.1, on the reverse strand, counting down.
CAAGGCAGGCAAGCATATGAAAAGGAAGAATGGCAGCCTGAAGGGAGTCCTTTCAGTTCCTTGTCCCTTGAGAAGACTGGTAGTTGCAGTGTGTATGAGATACCCTGGGAAAGGGAGAACAGAATGAGGACAGGGATTCTGGAAGGGATCATAGGAAACAACAAGGCTGTGATGAAGCTGATTTGTAGTTGGATGAATTACAGAGTAAACATCATGATGGCAAGGAGAATTTGCTGTATTGACTTTGCAGGGAGAAACAGCAGACACAAAACAAAATGTTCACATGCAGTACAAGAATGACCTGATGGAAAACATCTAAAACTCTCTTGATAGAGCTACTGGGAGTATAAAGAAAAAGAGAGAGAAAGAAAAAAGGAAAAAAAAAGACAAGTCCATTTAACTTTTTTTAGCAGATGATCTGGAAGGAAAACGCCATTTAACAAATTTCTGTTTAGCTTAGCTTGATCCACTGATCAAGAGTTCATAAGAGCACAACAGTACAGAGAGTATTCAGATCACATTGTGAGCATCCAGGAACAGACGATGTTCTATTTGAGTGGATTAGTGTAACCACTGCCAATTATTTAACTAAAATGGCTTATGATATAGGTGCTGCTCAGGCATTCAGGGCAGCATGATTTTATTTTGGCCCTGCACAGACTTCCTGAATGATCTTAAATGGGTCAATAATCCTCCTTTATCTCAGTTCCTCAAGTATAAAATAAGATAATAATGCCTTTGTCTGCCTTGACTTTGCAGACTATGTATGCTTCATGAGATGAGGAATGTTACTGTGTGTTCATACAGTGTCTCCTTTATCAACCTGTCAGTGCCATTGATACACAAATACTGCTAATGAGGGATCTATTCTGCTGAGAGTGATACTATACAGGACAGAAATTGCCCAGCTACCTCTGGTAATCATTCATTTTCCTCCCTGTTCTTTAGATGTCTGCTGATTTGTATGTAACTTTTTAAAATGAAGTAATTGCCAGTGGTCTCCCAGGTTCAATAGCTAATATCTGGATGGAGATGGATGGCATTTCCTGGCTTATTATGTGTGTCCTGCCTTCTGCTACTTTGTTCTTGTTGTGTGTGCTATCAATTAAAAGTTTCCTCCCTGATTCAAAGGAATGACACTTTGCATTTCCAGGCTGACTCCCCCTCCAGAGAAGGACCTGTTTGCCAGACTGACAGAAATAAGCAATTAATATCAATTGAGTTTAAATTGTTATCTTTCACCAGTAAGAATTTGCTCTACCCATGGAATTTGTTGAAGCATAAATGTTGTATTTTTGTTGAAAAATCCATTCAGAGTCATGCCAGCATAAATGTTGTCATCACTGAGAGTTCTCCTCTAGTGAAATTCTGTTATATGTGGGGAAGATGTAGGGGTACTATCACTCTCTGCTTGACTGACATAAAGTAGCTAGATACCGACCACAGTAGGTTTTCTATTAGAGTTCTGATCAGCTGAGCAGAAAAAAGGAGTGTAAATTTTATTTCAAACTTCTGTTTGCACAGCTAGCAAGAAATTTGAGCCGGTCAAATTTTATCTTAAAACTTCTCTAAGGAAAGCAAGAGAATCATAGGGTTACATCATTGTAAATATTATACAGAACACTGTTTGGAAAAAAAAAATAAATGAAATATCCATCCAACACTAACACTGCCTGATTTCTTCCCATCTCTGCTCTTCTGTGCTTATCTGGCCACCCAGAAATTACTAGAAGTGATTCAGTCCTGATGTTCATTAGAACAAACCATATAACCATTGACAACATATTCAAAACCGACATTTGATAACCCTGAAGCCTTTTTTAGAGCTGCTAAAATAAACTACCATATTTATGAAACTTCTTTCCCCCCCATTTTGTCTTGAAATGTCATGAAGATGATAAAAATTTCAAAAAGCTGTGCAATTTTGGAAGCAAAACAACCCCAAACTGAAATACCTGGTCATTTTAATGGGAACTTTTCAAAACTGAATTGTAAAGTGTCTTATGAAGGGTGGTATATAAGTACAAATGCAGTAACCACAGTTATTAGCAAACAAATGAAAATATGCAGACATGTGATTGATTGTCATTTCCTAAGCTACTGACTTATTTATTTGAATTTTAAGCTACTGTCATAAATAGCAATAAGACACATAGAAAAGTGGAAAGTGAATAGAAAGTTGAAATCTGTATGGGTAAAAGGGCATGTAGTAATACCATAGAGGCAATGTAGGGGAGCTTCAACATAATGTCTTGTGAAAGTAGTGAGATGTATAGTTTGGAGAGAATAATCTGTCATTCCCTCTTAAACTTCTCTTGCCATCATAGCTGCCAGGTCAGGCTTTTCTGCAGCTGATCTCTTGAATTTATTGTGATAAGGCTTCAGCTGAAGTGCTGAGAATGTCTCCGGGGCTTGATCATTTATCCACTGTTCTTAATTGCAAAACTCCCAGGGGCTACAAAACCAAAGGTGCAGGCTGACTGCAAAAGAAGGTGCAGAAAAGTTTCACAAGCACAAAAAATGAAATAGAATTAATTTGTTGTTATTTTTTGCTGAGCTTTTTAACTGGTCATTTGCTGGGAAACATTGGTCTCAAACTGTTGAAGTCAGAAACACTGCTGCTTAAGTTTTCCAAGATTAAAAAAAAAAAATCACTGGAATTATTTTCACCTGCTTTGTCAAGCACTCAGTGATGTACTAATTGCCTCATCATCACAAGGGAAGTTCACAAGACTTCAGTACCTTAGGAGGCATGTTTGTATTTGAGCCTTTGAGAGATCAAGGTCTTACAGCAAAAGCCACTATATAGAACAAATGTCTGCTAAGAAATGCGTATAGTTGTTTGGGAGGCACACTTGGACTTCTTTTCTTTTGCTGCTCTTTACTGTTAGCTCTAGAATTAAATCCTAATATTTCCTAGGAGGATCTATTTCTGTTTATTCGCATATTTCAGTATAACTGTGTTGCTTTTTTAAAGCTGGAGTGAGATATTGTGCAAAATTAATTGAAATGGTCTTTCTGTTTGATTTTAGGATTACAATTTAATTTTCTATGAATGCAGTGCGTATTCTGGGTATAATACCAGAAAGTCCGTGCTTCACTTAGCTAGGTAAGAAGAAAACTCAGTCTCTGAGTTCTATACATGCCTGGCTTCCCTGTCACTGATGAGAGTGAATTCTGTTTGTTAAATTAGTTTGATAGGAACTTACAGTGATAAAATTTTTGTTCCTTTTAAACTGGTCTGTAGCCTGATGCTATTGCTCCAATTGAGCAGTTGCTCAGGTTCATAGAGAGTCCTGTGTAAGCTAGTGAAGCTCCGTATAGACCCAGAAACACCTGAATTGTTTCTAGGAAAGCTGAGGGCCTGGGATGTTGTGATAGTTCTTGCAGGAAATTCTTGGAGGTTTGGAGAAATATGCTTGGAAATGGATGCTGCTGAGTCCTTGCAGCAGAACATTGGATGTGCTTCTTTCTTCCCTCTGCTCATTACAGCTCAAATTCTGCTGCCTGCCTGGGGGCTGTGAGAGAGGGAAAGGTGGATTTTTGAAGTTACATAAAGGCGAGGGTAAAAATACATCCATCCCCTCTGAACTACTTACAGAGGTGAAAACACTGGTAATGATTTGGCAGATCTTTAATGTTGGTGCTGAAGTTAGTGAAATTTTGTGAATGTGTCAGGTAATTGGTAAATGTCTACATAGCCAGATGTGTTCTTGTTTTGCTCCAGCCTCAAAAATAACAAATGAAAGTCACTGTTTTGAGTCTCTGATATACAATAAATGCTAACAATCTGCACCAACTACATTTTTCTAACTAAATGAACAAAGGCACTTTTGTTTGTTAGTTCACAAAATTCTGTCATTTTCTGTTAATCTCTGGACAATTTTATAAGCTTGGGGGAAATGTGGTATGGGGTTTTTTTTGTTTTGATCTTTTATGGGTATTTATATGGTAACTTTTTTCTCAAAAGTATTGTTTCTTTCCCCCAGGATTTTAAAGGAACATGAAGATAAAGTGAAAGAGAAAACCATTGAACTTCAATCTGATATGCATAAAAAGTCTTGCTGTATCAGGCCATAAAATGCTGGGGCATGTTTAGACAAAAGTCATGCATTTATATGACACTACATGGCACCATCAGATTTGCTTTATCTTCCAAATATTTCTTCTGCTATGTTCTAAGTGTAGGTGTAAGTGAACCTTAAAATCCTTGTATGCTCTGATCTTCACTTTTACAAATATTGCCTTTAGTTAATTGACAACGTATTTGGGGCAATAAGAGTCTTTCATGCTGTTTGACACCTAACAGCACTGAATCCTGCTTTGTGATCAAGCTTGTAGGAGCTGCCACATTATTAATAATAAGAAATAATTTTATAGAAAGAAAACTACTTGGAATGTGAAGTAAATTCTTACTAGTGTGGATGACCTATCTTCTGAATACTTCTGTTCATTTCAGTGCTCTTTAGATCCTGATTTTGTGCTGACCTTTGTTACAGTTTTTTAAAAATGGAAACAGGTAGCTGGTTGGTTGTTTAAAAGTAGCACATGAGCAATTGCAAAGTATAAGGTGATATTTTAAAGCTTAGTGTGAAATATATATGAGCAAAGGATTGAAGAACTATGAAGATCTTTATAAGTAGCATTAACTCGTTTATACTACACATTGTTGCATATTGTAGGTCCTTGATAAGAAACCCTCCCACTTAGATGTGATGAATTAGGTATGTTTAGGCAGGTCACTGAGATACCATACAGGCTTGCCTGAACTATTGGCAAATAAGCTGGCAAGTTTGCATGGTCAGGTGATGCTATGCAAATATCAAGCTTAGTTTCCAGAAAGAGTAAAGTCATAGTAGTGCAGTGCTTTGCTCTGGCTAGTTAGCATTGCACTCACAGCAAATCAGCCTGTGCTCTTCACCATATTTGACATGGCTGTATTGCTTTGCATTGCAGAGCTTGCTCTGAACCTCTGTTTGGCTATGGTGTCCTATAGGAGTTCCAAAGTAATCTGTGGCCAGCTTGAACATTCAAATCAATTCACAGTCATTAGTGCTGTTTGAAAACACACACCTACATAGGAAGCTCATTTCACTGGTGTAGTTTGTTGTAGTACAAAGCATATTATGACCGACTGAAAAGCTCTTTGTCTCCAGAAGTGTGTCACAGAAGGTTTCATACCAGATGTTGGAGGCAGAATTTTCAGAAATAGTAGATCTTCTTTTGAGGAAGATTTTGAGAAACTTTCCAGCATTTAATGAGCAAAAAATCTCACCAAAATCCAGTTAGATATGGCTCTCTTTAGCAACGTTAAGAAAAAATTCCTCCTCATGTACCTAAATACATGACTGATTTTTCAAAACATCTGCCACACAGCATTTCCCTTTGGTTTGACCAGGGCCTGATAGCACTGAGATATAGTGTTTGAGAAATCAAACCCATGGGGACATCTTTTAGCAAATCATGGCCTACCCTGGATCATAAGAAACCCAAATGTCATAATTAGTTTTGGAAGCCTTTGTAGAATATAAATGAAAATAAGAAACTTGAGAGTGGGTCACCTAGCCAGCACATGATCAACAATTATTCCTGTTGGTATTTGTCTTCACTGCATCCAGCTATTGTGGTAAGCATTCAAGAATGATTATTCATGATGGAGAGCTTGTTGGGAAAGTGGAACCTATGGCATAATTTATTTCATTAAAGTATCAAGCAAAACTATAGGTTTTATTATATGAAACTGTTACAGACATTATGTTTTCAATCCATTTTCTAAATCACAGAATCACAGTATGTTAGGGATTGGAAGGGACCTTGAAAGATCATCTAGTCCAATCCCCCTGCCGGAGCAGGATTACCTAGATCATGTAAATGTTTCAAAAAAGTTATTTTTCATTTGAATAATGAGTCAATTTGAAACTAAAGGTGAAAGTTAAGCACAAACTCAATAAGCAACTCTTATTTTGGTATAAAAACTTCATCAGTAATTAATTGGGCTCTTGGTATTTTGTTATGATCAAATGTATTTATCTGGTACCAAGAACTATACGATAGAGATTTGCAAACTTTCCCCTACAGCAATTCCTGTATCCATATTGGCACTCAAATGCCCTTTCCTATGAGTTGGGATCCAAACATGACCCCTTTCCCTATCAAGTAGAAGAACCAGGATTTTCCTTCTATCAGGAATGATGGATGGACCAAGTAGCCCAGAATGAGCTAATGCTTAGGGGTTTTTCCCTTGTTGATTCACAGGAGTCTGCTCATCCAAATGAAAAAAACTCCCCTTGCTTCCAGTGAGGTGCTTAAGAACCCCTAAAACCCAAAAGGAGCAAAATGAGTGTCCATTAATGAAAATCAGTAGGCTTTCTGTTCACTTCCCAGGATTGCTTCTTGAAGTCCATTACTGGTTGTGGAGGAATTAATCACTTTGTCGACTGTTACATGTTATCCATCATGGAAATCTTCTCAGAATTGAATGACCTCTGTTCAGTCCTGGTTGGAGTTGAACTAATGCAAACCCCTAATTTAAACCTCAACAAAAACAACTGTTTATCCCAATTGCAGTTAGGGAAGAAGTGTCATCAGTTTAAATATTGGCTTTGCTAATTGACTTTGAATGTTCTGTTCCCCTGCAGTAGTGTGTTTCCTACCCCATCAATATCAGAACTGGCAATATTTATTCCAGCTAATATCAGCCTCAGAAAGACACTTTGAAGGCTTAATTTCACCTTTACTACCACTAACTCTAGCCCCACAAAACTCCAAATTCAGATCCTTAATTTTTTGTTCACTGAAGTTCATCTTGATTTTGGAGGAAAGTGACATGTGAGGTGGATCTTCTTTATGTGACTTCTAGAGGATCATTTTTATTTGGACATCTTTTACTGTGCAGTGAGACCCTGCTGGCAAGACATATACAACTTGAGGGCAGAAAATGGAAGGAATGGCTGAATCCTGGGACAACGGGGATTTCTTTTTCTTCATCTACTGGAGCCAAATCTGGTGCGATCTAAGACTCAGGAGGTTTCTCCCATCTCAGACTGATAGTTGTGGCTGCTGCTGTTGCTTTTTGCAAGTCCAGCCAAACCCCAAGCTGAGCACATATTGCAAAGATGCAGATGACGCACAACACTAATGTCATCAGCCACATAGACAACACAGAGAGCAGTGTCTTCACTGCTCATCACCCACATACACACAAACAGCAGCTCAAGTAATATGAGTACTTGAGTAATACTTAGAGCCACATAGTATTCTACTTGAATGTCTCAGTCCAACTGGCTTCCCTACTCCTTTCCTGTTCAGCCTATGAAAATCAGTCATTTCCAGTGAGAAAGCCCCTCTGAATCTGGGTTCTTCTGGGAATGGGAAAAGACTTGCAACGATTGGTGTGCTCAGGAGGAGCATGTTGCAGAAAAGGCATATTGAGCATATTGGGCCTTCTGTTTCCTTCAGAAGGGAGTTTCCTGTGACAATGACCCATCTTTTTTTCTTCATGGATGCTGTTTCGACGCAGTGCTTAGGTCCGCTTAACCTCAGCAACACCTCTGAGCTAGCTGAACCATCATCCTCCTTAATGCCCTGGTCCCCTTGCAGGGCCTCATACCTATTATGCAAGGGCACCTGGGGAGGTGGGGCAGTCATGAAGGAGATGTATCTGCTCGCAGGGCAGGAACTTGTTACCATTGCCCCATATCCCTTAAGTCACTATATTCAGCTGAGCAGAGAGAAGACAGAGAATCCCCCTTATCAGGTGCCCTTTCTGCCTGCCGGGCCTGTCCCGGGGATGGTAGGGTGCAATTCCCATGTTCTCTCTCTCTCTCTCTCGCACTCCCTGATACTCCTCAACCTGCTCACCTCTTCCTGGAGCTCTGTCACTAAGCGGAGGAGTTTCTCCAATAATGCCTTTTGAAATAAGGCATAAATCACTAATGCAGCTTCTCAGTGACAGGATCTATTAAAATATTCTAAAGGAGAAACTGATTTGCATTAAGTGACATGTCTGTCAGCAGAGAAAGACAAATGAATGGTGAGCTTGAAACTTTCTAAATGTATATATAGACATTTTTATTTGTAACCACATTGTAAAGTCACCTTCTACACTGAAATGCATTGGTGTCAGAAAAGCCCCAGGGGAGGTTGTGCAAGGAATTACTAATCTCAGATAGGATATCTGAAGCACTTGCTTTTGTCATGTCTGTGCCCCACGTAGGGCATGCTGTATGAAAGTTGAGTGCTACTCACATCAAGGCAAATGGAGAACATATACACAGATGATTAAGTAGTGGAAATTTTGTTTAATATTTGTTCCTCATTGACATGATTCTTAGGGTTGTGTAGAACAGTAGCTAAAGTATCTTTTTGTCATTGCTGTGGAGATGATGTAGCTGTGCAAATTTAATATATTTAGACTTCTGTAGGGAACCATTGATCAAGAAAGTGGAGTCATACAAAATTAGCATTACAGACATCTATCAAATGATTAAAAGTTATCTGCTGGCCGGTCTCAAAATATAATGCTAAATAAGCAAGACATGAGCTATCGTGAAAGGGAATGTGCTTTATCAGATCTGCTGATAGCTTATAAAATCTCCATCCTTGGAAGTTTTCAGGACAGGTTTTACACAAAGCCACAGTGATTTGACATAGCTTTGAGAAAAGTTCTGCTTGAAGCAGTAAGTTGGACTAGAAACCTCCAAGTTTTCCTTACAACCAACATTTCTGTGGTACAGATGGAAAAAAACAGGTATCTTTTAGTCAAGCAAACCATTCTGCATGTCTGCTTTGTATACCAACTTTAAAGCCTAACAAGTTAGTCTAGGACTGCTTCAACACCCGCAACATAGCATGCAAGGGTGCCATGAAAGCACTCTATGGTGCAAGACATTCGCAAGAAAGCAAATATCTGTCCTACCTTCCAGAGGGGCAAGAAGGAGGGTTCAGACAACTACAGGGCAGTAAGCCTTACCACAGTTCCTGGGAAAGCAACGGAGCATCCAATCCTGGAAACCATTTCCAGACACATGAAGGACAAGATGGTGATTAGGAAGAGTCAGCATGGAATTACAAAGGGGAAATTGTGTTTCACCAACCTGATAGCTTCTACAATGAGATGGCTAGCTTGGTGAATGAGGGGAGAGTCATGGATGTTTACCTCAACTTTAGTAAGGCTTTTGACACTGTTGCCCATAACATCCTCATTGACAAGATGATGAAGTACAGGTTAGATAATTGGACAGGAAAGTACTTTGAAAACTGGCTGAATGACTGGGCCCAGAGTGTCTGAAGAAGAGAAAGTTCAAGAGGGATCTTATCAGTGTGTGTAAATACGTGATGGAGGTGGGGAATGAAGAGGAGGGAGCCACCCTACAGGCACAAATTGAAACACATGAAATTCCATCTGAACACAAGAAAATACTATTTTTTTTACTGTGGATGTGGTCAAACACTGGACTAGTTTACCCAGAGAGGTTGTGGAGTGTCCATCCTTGGAGATACTCAAACCCAACTGTAAACAGTCCTGGGCAAGCTGCTCCAGCTTATTCTGCTTCAGCAGTGAGGTTGGACAAGATGTTCTCTGCAGACTGGTAGATCACAGTGGTACTTTCTGGCTTCTGAAATTCTGACTCTATATAATGTTCAAAGCCCTATGGGACTAGCAGGATCTCCAGACTGACTAGAATTATCCTCACTACCACAGACAATTACGTGAGTGTGGACCATTACAAAAAGAACACATGACACACAAACAAATATGATATGAGTACAGCTTAGAAGAAAAGTTTGATTTAGGTTTGGTTTTGATTTATAAGAGCATTCTCTTTTTCTGTATATCACCGAAGTACAAGCTAGAAACATCTCGAGATGAAGGAAAAGAAACAGCATATTGTGTCAGTACTGTTGAAAGAACAACGATGGGAAGAACGTAACACAGCATCAGTGTTCTGCCAAGGAGAAGTGAATTTTGCATTTGGACGCATGAACATTAGGTTGGAAGGGTCTAGGCATTTGCCCAGATTGAGACCAGATGTCCCTCTACTTAACAGAACTCCTACTTAATGGTATCATTTAGCAATAGAACTCAAATGGAAAGTTCTCCCAGAAAATGTTATGCTTTAATGTCTCCACTACATGTATTAGTGGGAGGTGTCAGACCAATTTACCTCGTCTTCTGAATATTTTCTGAATATTTTCAGAAGTTCTTTTCTCAGTTGTCTCCACATCTTTACTGGTAAAGGATACCTTCAGTTTTTTAATTCTGCTGCTTCCATATCCTCAATTCGTAGCTCAGATCTTGTTGTCATCATGTGTTTTGTTGTTGTCTACTTGATATACAAATTCTGTCCATCTCATGTTGCTGTTTCAGCTTCACACAGCACTTACTTTGCTTGCCTACCTACACTGATCCCCTGGGAAAGCAAGCAAAATAGTGAGCTATTTTTTTCGGAGATGCTCTGTCAGTGGTAATAATAGCAATTATAGGATAATCAGACAATTATGGAGGTAAATAGTTTTTGCTTTAATCAGTTCTCATTAGCTAATGACATTGATTTGTCATGCCAATAAATGTGAAAAATATGCCACTATGATGATAAAGTACTTCTGCTAACTGATCAGCATTACAAGTTACTGTTAGTATAATGAGTTACGTATGACTTTTTGGACTGCTATGTAATATTTCTGCATCAAAATGGTAGGGCATGTATGGTTTGTGATTAAATTCTGTTGTGACCTTGACACAGGGGTCCATTTCTGGTTCTAGGCCTGTGTTGTACTGCAAATACTTGAGTAAATGAAAATGGCTAGACATGAAAGCACAGAACTGAACTGCAGAAGAGGAGGTTCTGTTTTCCACATGAGGATTCAGGGGTCAGCTCAGGCTTGATTTTGCTGACTGCTGTGCTTCTAAAAAGACCATGTTTGATGATTCAAAGGAATTGTTTGGATTGTAGCCCAAACCTGTATGTTCTGTGAGGAAGTAAGACTGATCTTTGGTTGTAGTTGTCATCTCAAAGCTAACACAGTTCCTTTCTGTTTCACAATCACACAGTAGTTCTCTCCAAGCTTTCTCAAAAAATGCTATCTTCATGTTGTTTGCATCATTACTTCTCTCCAATGTTTGTTTCCACTGAAAAATGAGAAAAATACCAAACGTACTAACAAAAGGGAAAGGGAAGGGAGTCAGGGAAATTGTATCAGTACCTATAGAGACTGGAAAGACAGGTAAAGAGAATAGCAGAGATTGTAACAATTTTGATACCATAAAAAACCTTTTCCTTTCCCTTCAGCAGTATCCAGACCTGGAATAATTTTTTTTGTCTAAAGGACCAGTGCTCTGCTTTAGCAGTCATTTGTGAGCAGTGATCTGCCTCTTTCTCCATCTCAGCTGTGTATAGCACATGCCTTTTTTACCCATTTTGTGTCTATTTCCAGAAGCAGCAGCTATTTTCAGGGAACAGTCTTGTTCCCAGTAGGCATAGTACTACCCTGGCTCACCTCAGTCAACATACTGCACAGAAATACCAATATTCTGGGGAGTCTCTAGCTGATGATTCACATCCTCTTTACTCTAAAACAATATATGAAAAATGAATTTAAAGTAACGTGTTTTTTTTTCTTTTACAATGAGGCTATTAGAAAACAAACATATTGTTAGATATGAAACATCAGGTTTGTTTCTTTAGTTACTTTTTAAAAATATTTGTAAGTGCTGTAAATTCACACTTAATTTTTAGGAAGTTTAGCTATGATCGAAAAGATTTGCGTTACTCCCACTTGCCTGTGTGCTCTGGGGGTTAACATCTGAGATTCTCTCTGAGAAACTTTGAAAGGAATGTTTCAAAAAAAGACTAAAAACCTCCCACTTTTCCAGTTGGAACTAGTCTGTGAATGCTTAATGCCTGTTGAGAAATTGCCTGGCTCTTTTGTATGTTCAAACTAAGCAAGTGCACACGCTGGCATAAACTTACACCTCATATGCCAACCTGAAAATTACTCATGTGTCCTCTGTGCCAACAACACAACACGTAAGAGAACCTGAAGTTGTCTTTTATTAGTGACCCTTGGAGTTACATTCTTTGCAAAACCCTTAGATACACTTGCGAAGCAGTGTGTAACAGCAGTAATATACACCTAGCCTCTGTTAGAAGGAAAAAATGGGGGGGAGTGATTACAAGTGGATAGGTGGTGTAAATCGTATGAAAGTCTAGGATGCAATCATGGGTTGTATAGGGAAGAGATGAGCTACCATGAGGGGACTAAGGTGGGAACTAATTGTATCTTCCAGTATCTGATGGGGAGTTACAGTGAAAACAGAGAGAGGTTCTTCTCAAGGACAAACAGTAAAAGAACAAGAGCCAACAGTGCCAAGTTATAACAAGAGAAATTCCAGTTGAACATAAAATGCTTCCTTGTGAGATTAGCACAGCAGAGGAACAACTTCCCAGAGAGGCTAGGGAATCTCTGTTCTTGGAAATATTCAGGACTTGTCTGGACAAGGCCCTGAGCAACATGAGTTAGGTCTGAAGTTAGCCCTACTCTGAGCAGGTGATTAGACTAAAGACTTCCAGAAGTCTTAGAATATTTGTTAGAATTTCTATTACAAATTATTCTAAGATTCTGTGAGGTTCTATAGCAAAATAGCTCCAGCTACTCTCTTCTGCTGTCCCCTTTGCACTTTGAATGCCTTTTTTTTCCCCCTCACCTGTCCTTTCCATATATACCGGGAGTCATTGCCTGTAGCTAAAGTAATCGACTCTTACTCAGTTGAGAAAGGAGTTCTGAGCCTCTGACTCCACCTGAACAAGGGAACTGACAGGCTGATAAAGAGGTAGGTCACTGTGGTGCCTTCCTGCCCCACCACCCTCCCCACCCCTCTTTCCTGCTACTCCTGCCTGCAAAAGAAAAGCATGCTTACCAATGAAAGCAGTCTTCTAAAATCTAATTTCCCATTTCTATAACACTCATGGAGCTTTGTAAATTGAAAGTAATTATAATACTGTGGTGTTGTTTCTATTATACCAGTGACACTGGGACATGCTTTTGTTAAGTAAATCATTCTTCTTAAGTGTTATTTACACTTTTTTTTTAAAAAAATTGGCTTGTGGTGTATTCTGATCACAGAGAACATGTTACATCTACCAGTATGCACAGTACATTGCAGATTATCCAACACTGACAGATTGTCCTCTATTACATTGAATTCAGTCCGTATGAATCGGGCCACTGACAAGGTTATTGACAAGATGTTGAAATTACAGCATATATATATATATATATGTATGTATTTTTTATATAAGTAGCATGTGTGGGATGTATTTTACTGGTAAAGGAGAATGACTGTTAGATTATTTTCTTAAACCAGGGATTTGTTCTTCACTGCATACACAGAATACCATGTATCCTTTATAAATTTACCTTATAAGTGAACGAAGTTTCTCTTTGTGGTCACATTCAAAGAGTTGTGGTCAACGGCTCAATGTCCAAGTGGACACCAGTGACGAGTAGCGTTCCTCAGGGGTCTGTATTGGGACTGGTGCTGTTTAACGTCTTTGTTGGTGACATGGACAGTGGGATTGAGCGCGCCCTCAGCAAGTCTGCCAGTGACACAAAGCTGTGTGGTGTGGTCGACACGCTGGAGGGAAGGGATGCCATCCAGAGGGACCTTGACAGGCTTGAGAGCTGGGCCTGTGCAAACCACATGAAGTTCAACAAGGCCAAGTGCAAGGTCCTGCATGTGGGTCAGGGCAATCCCAAGCACAAATACAGGCTGGGCGGAGAATGGATTGAGAGCAGCCCTGAGGAGAAGGACTTGGAGGTGGTGGTTGACAGGAAGCTCAACATGAGCCGGCAATGTGCGCTTGCAGCCCAGAAGGCCAACAATATCCTGGGCTGCATCAAAAGCAGCATGGCCAGCAGGTCGAGGGAAGTGATTCTGCCCCTTTACTCCGCTCTCGTGAGACCCCACCTGGAGTACTGCATTCAGCTCTGGGGTCCCCAACATAAGAAGGACATGGAGCTGTTGGAATGAGTCCAGAGGAGGGCCGCAAAGATGATCAGAGGGCTGGGGCACCTCTCCTGTGAAGACGGGCTGAGAGAGTTGGGGCTCTTCAGCCTGGAGAAGAGAAGGCTCCGGGGAGACCTCATAGCAGCCTTTCAGTATCCGAAGGGGGCCTACAGGAAAGTGGGAGAGGGGCTTTTTACAAGGACAAGTAGTGACAGGACAAGGGGGAATGGTTTTAAACTGAAAGAGGGTAGATTTAGATTAGATATTAGGAAGAAATTCTTTCCTGTGAGGGTGGTGAGACACTGGAACAGGTTGCCCAGAGAAGCTGTGGATGCCCCCTCCCTGGCAGTGTTTAAGGCCAGGTTGGATGAGGCTTTGAGCAACCTGGTCTAGAGGAAAGGTGTCCCTGCCCATGGCAGGGGGGTTGGAACTAGATGATCTTTAAGGTCCCTTCCAACCCAAACCATTCTATGATTCTGTGATTCTATGATTCATTATTTACAATCAAATCTGTATGTGGTAAATTAATTCATGAATTAATATTGAATTTAAGACAAACCCTGTAAGAAATTATTTCTGAGAACGTTCTTCAAACTAGCTCTGTAGTAAAAACAGAGCTGTCTTGGTTAATATTCTTGTCTATATTCTGGACTGTTTCAACCCCTATTAAAAGTCTAAGACAGTTGAAAAAGGCTCTAAAACTCCTGTTTCTGCACATAGGAAGGTCCCCAGAACAAGCCCTGCAAAAACCAAACCAAACCAAACTGTGAAACTTTAATAACATCTGGCAAGGGCTAGTTGGTGCTGGGAATAAGAAATGCCTGTGAGAATACAGTCATACTGTTCTGTAGAAAACCTTGGGAATACAGAGTGGCCCTCTCAACATTAGGGACTACCTCCCTAATCCTATAAGCACTGCAAGTGTTATTTGCACACTGTGCCTTTTAGAGGCATGCTCAGTATCTGGCTTTTTTGGATGCTCCTTTGTGTTTCAAGTGACAGGACAATCCCTGAGGAGAGTTTTAATACTTTTGCCTTAAGATTATAGTCAAGGCAGAAGCGACCTGCTTTCTCTTTTCTCCAGTGCTGTATTTGTTACTCATCAGGGACAGTCTTTTGTGTATTTCAGTACTGTATTTCAGTTTCTTTCTCATGTTCTGTCCTCAGATCATGGTCTTTTCCTGTCAGTGGGAAGGAAAAGAAAAGCTTTAAACGTATGTCTGTTCCAGATGTCAATGGTCATTTTGTCATTAGTATTTTAATGCAAAGCTTTGAAGATCAGTGGCTTGGGTTCAACCCTGGAGTCCATGACAGACCTTCTTATTTAAGCCTTGAGAAGATTAGGCTCAGACTGTGCGGTAGTTACCCAGACTTGTTGGATTACTGAGGAAAGCCTATCAGCTGATTGCATCTGGCCCTGCAAGCTCTTTGCAAATCTGTTTCATTAATACTGACCTAACAGATCCTACGTATGCTGAACTTGATGCTTTCAAAACCTTAGTGATAGGTAACACCTATAATGGCCTTGGAAGCCTCAATTTTCTTTTTGATCACTGTGATTTGAAGATACTCAGCACTGCAGTAGGC
Organism: Nyctibius grandis; assembly: GCF_013368605.1. Classification (NCBI taxonomy): domain Eukaryota; kingdom Metazoa; phylum Chordata; class Aves; order Nyctibiiformes; family Nyctibiidae; genus Nyctibius; species Nyctibius grandis. The sequence continues at coordinate 74,407,734 of NC_090662.1, read as the reverse complement.
ACTCTCAGTTCTTTATGTGATGGAGGAATATGTGATATCCTTTTGACTGGAGGAAAAGCACAGGCCAGTTTCCCAGGGCTGAATATGACTGAAGTCTAGTCATCACCCCAGAACTGTGCCATTAACAATATCAGCAAAGACTTAATCTTGCAACACTGAAGTGAATGGGCACTTGTAGTAAGAAGGCAAAATGGCAACTGTTGAAGAGAAAGCTACATCTCACTGTCATTATGTGAAAGATAAGGCAGAAAAGGCAGCACATAGCAATGCTTAAAATATCTCTCAAACTGGTTAATGAGCTGTTCTGATCAAGTTTTATTTGCTGCTTCTTGTCCAATGCTTTCTGTCAGGCAAAAATGACACATTCTCAGTAAAGGTAGACTGTGAATTCTTTTTTGTGTGTGTGTGATTTGTCTTTTCTTTTTTTAAACAAGGTTGTTTGCTTTTTTTTGCCTTCTTTATTATTCTTTTAATATTAAAGGTATTAAAGATTCATGCAGTGGGCAAGAGAAGTGGATGGTTTGAAGTGCTGTCAAAGTGTAAGTTAGACCAACAAAGTAAGAGTCTTTCCTCTTTCAGTTATAGTCAGCTGATTACTGGCAAAGGAGAAGATGAAACATTGTTTGAGTATCTTTATATAAATGGAGGGGGCTGAGAAAAAATCTGGTAGAATTCCTTACCTTAAAGTCCTAGAATCACAGAAGTGTAGTAGAAAGGGACTTCTAGAGGTTTTTCTGGTCCAAGATATTACTGAAAGAGTAGCTGATCTAGCGATGAACTGAACCCTTGCAAATGACAGCAATATGTTTATGGGTGAAGATCAGGGGGAAGGTCGGCAGGGCGGACATTACGGTGGGAGTCTGTTATAGACCACCCAACCAGGATGAGCAGGCGGACGAGGCGTTTTACAAGCGGCGGTCAGAAGCCGCCCAGTCGCCGGCCCTTGTACTCGTGGGCGACTTCAACTTGCCGGATGTCTGCTGGAAATACAACATGGCAGAGAGGAAGCAATCTAGGAGATTCCTCGAATGTGTGGAGGACAACTTCCTCATGCAAGTGGTAAATGAGCCCACTAGAGGAGGGGCCCTGCTTGACCTGTTGTTTGTGAACAGAGAAGGACTAGTGGGAGATGTGAGGGTCGGTGGCCATCTTGGGAGTAGCGACCACGAAATGTTAGAGTTTTCGATAGTGGGGGAAGTAAGGAGGGGCAAGAGTAGAACTTCTGCCTTAGATTTCCGGCGGGCTGACTTTAGCCTGTTTAAGAGGCTGGTGGACCGAGTCCCTTGGGAGTCGGTCCTGAAGGGCAAAGGAGTCCAGGAAGGCTGGACATGCTTCAAAAGGGAATTGCTAAATATTCAGGAGCAGGCTGTCCCAGTCTGTAGAAAGACAAGCCGTCGGGGAAAAAGACCAGCCTGGTTAAACAGAGAACTTAGGCTAGAACTTAAGAAAAAAAGAGAACCTACTCGCTCTGGAAGAAGGGTCGGGTAACTTGGGAGGTCTATAGGGACATGGCCAGGTCGTGTAGGGAGAAGATTAGAAGGGCCAAATCTCAATTAGAGCTTGATTTGGCTGCTACAGTCAAAGATAACAAAAAAAGCTTTTACAAATACATCAACAGCAAAAGGAGGGTCAAGGAGAGCCTCCACCACTTGCTGAATGAGGAGGGTAGTGTAGTGTCAGGGGATAAGGAAAAGGCAGAGGTTCTCAATGCCTTCTTTGCCTCGGTCTTTAATGTCAAGACCGGTTGTCTTCAGGAGACTCGGCCCCCAGAGCCTGAAATTAGGGACAGGGGGCTGTGTGAACCTCCTGTAATCCAGGAGGAGACGGTTAGTGACCTGCTGTGCCAGTTGGACACCCACAAGGCTATAGGCCCGGATGGGATTCACCCCAGAGTAATGAAGGAACTGGCAAACGAACTTGCCAAACCACTCTCTATTATCTACCGGCAGTCCTGGTTAACTGGGGAAGTTCCAGCTGACTGGAAATTAGCAAACGTAATGCCCATCTACAAGAAGGGTCGGAAGGATGATCCAGGGAACTATAGGCCTGTCAGCCTGACCTCAGTGCCAGGCAAGGTGATGGAACAGATCATCCTGAGTGCCATTACATGGCACATGCAGGACAATCGGGGCATCGGGGCCAGCCAACATGGATTCATGAAAGGCAGGTCCTGCTCGACCAACCTGGTCTCCTTCTATGACCAAGTGACCCGCTTAGTAGATGAGGGCAGGGCTGTGGATGTAGTCTATCTAGACTTTAGTAAGGCATTCGACACTGTCTCCCACAGCATCCTCCTGGACAAACTGGCTGCCCGGGGCTTGGATGGGTGGACTCTTAAATGGGTTAAAAACTGGCTGGATGGCCGAGCCCAGAGAGTGGTGGTGAATGGGGCAAAGTCCAACTGGCGGCCGGTCACTAGCAGTGTTCCCCAGGGCTCAGTTCTGGGGCTGGTGCTGTTCAATATCTTTACAGATGATCTAGATGTAGGGATTGAGTGCACCCTCAGCAAATTTGCAGATGACACCAAGCTGGGTGGGAGTGTCGATCTGCTGGAGGGTAGGAAGGCCCTACAGAGGGATCTGGACAGGTTGGATAGATGGGCTGAGACCAACGGCATGAGGTTCAACAAGAACAAGTGCCGGGTCTTACACTTTGGCCACAACAACCCCATGCAGCTCTACAGGCTGGGGGAAGAGTGGTTAGAAAGCGGCCCGGTGGAAAGAGACCTGGGGGTGCTGATCGACAGCCGGCTAAACATGAGCCAGCAGTGTGCCCAGGTGGCCAAGAAGGCCAATGGCATCCTGGCCTCTATTAGGAATAGTGTAGCCAGCTGGTCTAGGGAAGTGATCGTCCCTCTCTACTCAGCACTGGTGAGGCTGCATCTTGAGTACTGTGTTCAGTTCTGGGCCCCACACTTCAAGAAGGATGTTGAGGTGTTGGAGCGAGTCCAGAGGAGGGCGACCAAGCTGGTGAAGGGTCTGGAGGGTCTGACCTACGAGGAACGGCTGAGGGAGCTGGGGTTGTTTAGCCTGGAGAAGAGGAGGCTCGGAGGTGACCTTATTGCAGTCTACAACTACCTGAAGGGAGGTTGTAGTGAAGTGGGAGTTGGCCTCTTCTCCCGGGCAACTAGCGATAGGACAAGAGGACACAGCCTCAAGCTTTGCCTGGGGAGGTTCAGGTTGGACATTAGGAAGAATTTCTTTACAGAAAGGGTTATTAGACATTGGAATGGGCTGCCCAGGGAGGTGGTGGAGTCACCATCTCTGGATGTGTTTAAGAAAAGACTGGACATGGCACTTAGTGCCATGGTCTAGTTGACAGGGTGGTGTCAGGGCAACGGTTGGACTCGATGATCCCTGAGGTCTCTTCCAACCTGGTTGATTCTGTGATTCTGTGACTCTGTAATATTTGACAGATAAAATCCTAGTAATTTTCTGAGGAAAGTTGTTCATCCTCATTCCAAGAAAATGAAAGAAAAGTGCTTTAAAACAACAGTGATGAACTACACTGCAAACAATATGTTTTACTGCTCAATTACAGTTTAATTTCGTTCTACATAGATACCATCTGATACAATCTCTAGACCATAATCTTTAGACCATAAGAAAATGGAGGCACTGTACAGTTTTTGTGAAGGGAAAAACAATAGAAATAGGTTTCTAAAAAGTGAAAAGTTGACGAATACTGGCAAAATACATCTTCAAGTATGCTTTAGTTGCAGGTGATTAAAAAGATTTTTAGGCAAAAAACTAGTCAATCTCATCCAATACATGATGGAACATGGTTTAGTGCCTAATGCCAGACAGACTGGAAAATGGGTAGATAGGACCGATGATGCAGTTTTTGACGAATTACATGTGATTAAATGGTCAACATTAATATAGTAAAAAGACTTGATACATATCTTTGAAGAATTACAAGCAATTAATATTTTAAGTATAAGCAGGAAATATTGTAAGAAAAACAAGGGGCGTAAGGGGATGGGGGAAGCTACAGACATCTTAGTAATATCAGAAGCCATAGGCATTTTTTTAAAGACATTAGCTTGTTCCTGCAAATTACTGCACTCTTGAGAATAGTATTTGCGATTTAAAACTTATCTAAAACATCACCAAAAGGAAACACTAATTCCTATTTTTTGAAAATTATTTTTTATTAAGAATCTTGCAAAGAACTGAAATACAGCATGGCCAAGAAACATGAATTACCCACCATTTCAGAGACTTTGCATTCATCACTTTTAAATACTAAGTGTCTGTTTTCAGGTCTCATGCAAAATCCAGCTATAAAAACTCACCATAGAATATTGTCAAGGATAAAAAGCTAATGTTTTCTAAATCTCTAACAGGCATCCAGTTGTGAAGGTGAATTTTAAAAGTAATGGTCCACATTTTCCAGAGCACATTCAAAAAGATAGCTGTTGAACTTTCTGTAAAAGCCCAGTTCTTATCTACACTTTGCATGGAATATTTACCAAAGCTATAACTTTGGACAGTTAATAGAATATATCACTGCCTAGAGTACTGCCAGAGGTAACATCATTGTCTTTCCATAATCGCATAATGAGAATTAAATAATCACAAAACGAATTCCTATTATGAAATTACTTTTTTTTCTCATGTACAACATATATATTCATTTATATTGAATATAAGTCCAGTAATACTGTCAAAGTAATGTGCTGTAGTGGTCTTTCATAGTGAGAAAACTGCCCTAATCATCTTTAACATGCAAAGCTTGGAAGAACCAGAAATTCACAGTAAGTAGTACAATTTGTATACGCATCTTCTGCCATCCTAAAGTTAACCAGAACACTCAAGACTGTTGCTTATTTTTCCTATATGTTTGACAAAAGCTACAGTTCTGTATACTGTACATTCACAGTGGGATCCCAGCCCCCTGTACTGTCTGCAAGAAGGATCAGGTTACCACTTTCCATCAGAGTAAACATTCTAGTATTTAATATAATTATCTTGTGAACAGTTGTTCCTCGCTTGAAGTTCAGCAGTTCAGGACTTGATAAAATTCTCCTTTTCATCTCTCTGAAAGGTTTCTTGCTAGCGCATTTTGTAGTCATTAGATACTGACATTTCACATAGCTGTCCTTTAAAATCCAAGTCTACTGTGAAATCCAGGTCACGCTGTAAGAAGATTTAAATGTAACATGTAAGAAAGACCATAAGTTTAGTGTATGAATTCAGTTATCATTGCTCAGGTTGAAAAGACCTGCAGATTTCAAGAGATACCTACTGTGGTTTCTAACATCTTTTGTTTTTAAATGTTGCTAACACTGAAAAAGCAGGATGTGCAATAGCATTCACCATACAATCTATGTCTAGGGCATATTTGTGCACTCTTCTTAATGCTGATTTAGTGTCCTGGTTACAACCAGGAAGCTTCTGAAATACCGTGCTATCATACATATTCTGTAACAATTCCTTAAGGGTATCCCCCATTGAGATGGTCTTAATCTAGGGTGAAGGGCTTTCACACTAGGAGTTATTCCAGAATACATCTAGTAAACTTCCCATTGTAGAGAAGCCCTCAGTCATTCTTTATCTTACAATGACATGTATTTTGGAAAGAGGCACTACATAGCGCTACAAAACGAAGCTGTCTCTCTACAAGCTTTTGCAAGGCTTCATGTTTCAGAAGAACAAAGCACTAACAAATCCTTTTGAACTGAGGTGGTCTCTCTGTCTTATGATAACTACCAAGAACACGTAAATTTTAGCACCTAAATCTGCATTCAGGTGCCTGCTGCTGTGCAAACAAATTTGCAATATTTTCCTCATTTTTCCCTCAAAAGAAAATTGATACATTCAATGGAAAATAAAATGTTCTAGTCCCCCAAGGACAACGTAAAGGTGGGAAACAGACTATTTTCCTCTCCTTTCACAGCAAGCAGTAGCTTCAGGAGTGAATATGTTTGTTTTAATGCCAAGTTTGTGTTTATTTCTTCCCTTGTATCAACACTACTATGAAAACCATATCCAATCCGGATTTGGTACAAAAAAGGAAAAGTAATGCAAAAAAGGAAGGCAATGATATGTTAAGATTTGCTGCAGTCAACAAAAGCAGTATTTCAACAATTACAGCAATTGCATGGATGGATTATAACCAGGTTATTTTAATGGCTGTATTTTGTAATAGAAAATGAAGAGATTCTGCTCAAGGTTTTTGGCAGAAAATGGTGCCAGTGTTTCTCCCAGAAGCCACACTTCTCATGTTTTGCTTTTCCATACAGGCATGGATTGTCCATCAGACTATATCTCATAGTCTCCTTACAAGTTAAAAGAAGCACTGAATAACTGTTGTATTTGGTGAGAGATTCAGCCTGTAGCAGAGAAATTGAGGAAGTTTTCACCAGTCATGATAGTGTGATATCTATCATGCTTTAGTTTTAGTCTTAAAAAAAACATCTGTATTTTCTGTGGAAAGCCATAATTTTTAAACAACCATACCACTTGATTAGTGAGTTCCAAGTACGTTTGATCAGTGAATTCATACAGATGTTCAGCTGAAATCTGTTACTTAATTTACTGAAGGAGAGTTCTTGGGGACTGAGTGGGAAATCTGGCTATAGATGTGGAACTTAAGTACTTACTCTTGATCATCCTGTATTGGCAGAAGGGATCTTACTGCTGATTTTAGTGACAGTATGAAGAGACCCTTGCCTACTTGCATCACAAAATGTGAGCCAAGCTGATTGCAGATGGCAGCTGACTTGTTGATGTACTTGAATAATTTTTTTCCTTCCCATGCTAGCTTGTTTGCAAGCTGAGTTCTGTAACATTAGCACTGCATTATCATTGCTGTCACCAGCTTTGGTGAAGCTGTGACTAGAGCTCTTACTAATAAACATTAATTTAGAGCCTTTAGCATGATCTTTTTTTAATTATATGCATTTCATTTACTATTGATTATAGTTTGTGATCAACAGAATTGGAATTAGAATCAGTGATGCTGACTCACCACATTTTTTGCATTTGGTTTCATGGATATAGTCCCATAGATTTCTTCTCCTCGTCTCACAGTTAAATAGTCCTCTAAGTAGAAGACAGTTTGCTTCCAGTGAGTATAGGGAGCATCAGGTGCTAAAAAATATATATGGGTATTATTTATAGAAATTTCATCTTTGTCTTACAAATCAAATTAAGACTTGGGAACAATTGAAAATAGCCTTTCTTCTCATAGAATGCTCTAACTTATATACTATATTAGCAAACATGTTTACAACATCACAATTCTATTGACTGTCAGTGGGTTGTCTTCTGATTTTTACTGGAATATGTCAGGTGTGAATCACACCCAGCAAGAAGGATTCCACAAAGGGGGCTACTGGGCATGATAGGCACTTTTTTGATGCTTTCCTTTCAACCCACACACATTCAAATTGAGGAAATATTTACTGCTAAGTGCTTTGAAAGTCAGAAGTCTTAATTAGCTCAAAAACAATTACAAAAAAACATGAAAGAAAAGTTCATCAAAAACTATTAATAACAATGACACAGATGAAACCTTTGACTCATGATCCGGGAACAGCAGATTTTATGACTTCCAGGAGGATACAGCTGGGTAAAGGGCACTTGCACCTTGACCTGTTTTTGGACTTAGTAAAGGCATATGCTATGGGAAATTTGCCAGAGATGGATACTGGTCTAAATTAATTTCTAGTCTTGCTTAGCAGAATCACTTTTGTGACCTTCTGCTATTTCAAGTTTTTATTTTACTTATTTGTTTTTATTTTTGATTTAAATTCAAATCTTTGAGCAGTGCCTGATGAACTTGCATTGCTTTCTTCTTGTTCCTAGCATTCTTGCAGTTAAGAGCATCTGGGAACATAAGAATAGCTATACAAGTTCAGAGACTTCCTGACCTGGCAAAAAAGCCTCTGATAAATTTATTTTTCTTCCGTTTGTTTCCCTAATCACTTTTTTGATGCAGACATGGGCCCCCTGTATTGAATCATGCTAATAATATCTTAACACTGTTTAATAAAACAATGATCTCATTTCATTTCAACATCAATGTTTCAAAAAAAATCTGGCTTTAGAAATTGTTAGTTACTGGGGAAATTAAGCTTTTTTTAAAAAAAATGTCAGGACAGGAATATTTGCCCGTTCTTTTTTTCCAAAATTCTAGAATCAGAAGACTGATATAAACAAACTTTTGTCAGAAACTGTGTTGGCAAACTGTTATCTTCCAAAGAAAAGTATTTTACCAGATAATTTCTGGCTATGTGTCTAGACAGTTTTAATGACTGTTAATGTCAATTGCTAAACAGAGAGATTTTCTTGCAGGAGTTCAGATCCGGAATCTGTTTTCCATTTGGACATGCCTCTGTAAAATTTTCTGTAAAATTGCTAACTGAAAATATGTTAGACCAAAACTAAGCTGAACTTATATTTTAAATCTTAGCTGCTATCTTGTACATACACATGTACATGTGCGCATGACCTTATGCAGAGCTATCTTCCTTACAAAAGCCTGACGCATGTACAAACTTGTGCTCCATGAACAGTGTATGTGTGTGTGTGTAATGTTGGCACAGGTCTTCAAGTCCACTTCAAAATGATATATCAATGAATTGTCACTTCCTCATGTCCTACAAACTTGGATATTTTGCTGAATTCAGTAGAGCTTTGCCAACAGACACTATCTGAGAATCCAGACTGGTCTTCTAGACAGTGGTGTCTATTCCTTCAGTTACAGAAGGCCAAATGACCTTTTTATGGAGTAACTTGTTCTGCACCTACTTTATAATGACGTGCTGAATAGAGGCAGAGAACCACTTCCCTCAACCTCCTGTCTACATTCATGCTAATATGGGTCAAGACGATTGGCTAGTTTTGCTGCAAAGGCATACTTCTGACTCATGTTCAGTTTGTTGTTCACCAGAATCCAAGAGTCCTTTCCAACAAAGCTGATTTCCATCCAGCTGGCCCAAGCAATAGCATGGAGTTTTTTGGTCCCAGCTGCAGGACTTCACATTTGGCTTTGCTGAACTTTATAAGGTTCTCATCAACCCATTTTGAACCTGTGTAGGTCTCTCTAAATAGCAGCTCTTTCTCTCCAGCCTATGCTGCTCCCAATTTGGGATCAGCAACAAATTTGCTGAGATGCACTCTATCCCATCATCCAGGTGGTTAATAAAGATGAGGAACAATATTGACCTCACTGTTGGTCACCTGTGGGATGCTACTAATAACTGGCCTCTGGTTTGACTTTGCTGATTGACACATTTTGAGCCAATTTTTCACCCATGTTATTGTTCACTTACTTACCCAGTGTGTATCTCATCAATATAGCTGTAAACTATGCAAGATTGTACAAAAGGCCTTGCTGAAGTCAAGGTATACAACAGCCACTGATCTTTCCTCATCCACACAGCTAGTCATCTAGAAGGCAGTCAGGTTGGTCAGGTATAACTGGCTTTGGTAAATCCATGCTAGCTGTTCTCCATCACCTTCTTGTCCTTCATATAGCTGGAAATAATTTCCAGGTGGATTTGTGTCATAACCTTCCCAGGAACTGAGGCGAGGTTGACTGGCCTATAGTTCCATAGATCCTGCTTACTGCACTTCATGAAGATGGGTGTGATAGCTAATCATCAAGAACCTCCGCCCATCACCATGACCTTTTAAAGATGTTAGAGGGTAGCCTTACAGTGACATTGACACCTGCTTGAGTTGTGTAATAATGCTAAGTGCAACCAGCACCAACTGTAATTTGTTGTTCTTGTCATTAAAGCAGTCATGAGGTTTTTACATTTCTTGCAACACTGGCTGGTTTATTCACTCTGGTAAACAATGCCTTACAGGAATGGAATTATTCCTTTAAATATCTGCTCACTAAGGTAAGTTAAGAGTTTCACATTTGAGTTGTTAGAGCTGATTTACAGAAGCAGTATGTGTGTGATTATGTCTTGGAAAAAATGATGGTTTTGTTTTAGACTCTGGGATAAGCAAGACCTTTTGTTGAGTTTTGCATTTTGGGGAAACTAGGATGCAGAGCTGCTGTCTCTCACTGAGATGACAATTCCGTGTCTAATCTGAGAAACTTGACACAGGATTTAGATATAACTGGTGATGGGAATAAACTCCTGGGTCATAAATCCCACTGAGCTCTAAGCTTGGTAGCCATTGTGAAATCCTGCCTGTTTTTGCAGAATTCCTACAGGCAGATGTCCTTTCTCCATCCTGCACACATCCCAAAATGTGACAATAATTTTTATCACTGAAATTCAAACCTGATGGTACAGTAACCCCTCCTGTACCATCTGACCAGCAGCACTGATATACTGATAGCAACAGAAATGAAATGAAAAGAAATACAGATTACCTGTAGAAAATCCCATCTTCTTGTGGCACTTCGTAAATTCGATATTAAAATAGGTGACCAAGGCATGAATGTAATCATTACGCTGAATTTGGAGGCAGAACGCAGAAGTAAATGCCAATTCTTCAGTTTTCACTGTATAAATATCTACTTCCTGTTTTGAGGAGAACGAAAAAGACATTTACATGCAGATGTCTGTGACTCTAATGTAAGTGTAAAGTGATGTACTTAAGCATTTTATTTAATGATCAGCAACAACTGGTAGCCCTTTAACACTGTAAGAAATCAATGGTATATTTGAATATATCAAATCATCAGCAAATGATCCAGTTATCTGACTAAGTTGACAGAGTGATAAGAGAGGCCACTCACAGAAGAGTGCGTATCCTTGGGAATGGCAGGGAGGGGCTGCAGGAGCTGGAGGTAATCAAGGTAAAAACCGTTCTTTGACAAATGTAGGCACAATGGATGTTGAAATGGAGATACAGGTCCCAGTTCTAAGACCTTTCATCATCAGGGACTGTCAGCATGAGGAAAGATGGCAGAGTTGGGTTTTTAATAAAAATAAACTTCTGATTTGTTTGAGCATCTCTGGAAGGGAATGTGCTTTGACTGTGTCAAGCAGTTAAAACATCTGAGACATGACAGGAGCCTGCTTTTTGCTGATAATGCTTTCTAGTCCTGTGTCAGAATTCCAAATAGTAAGCACAGGGATCTTACTCTTGAACTAGACAGAAGCAAATCATGTTGTCTTGATTGCATTATTTGGGAGCAATGATGTAGTCTCCAACATTGCTTATTTCCATCAATATTTAAATCTCACTGTTCAAGGCTTAAACTGAGTTTTTTAGATGGATCTGATTTTCCCAGCTAGGTATCGCTTTTATCTGGGTTGTTTCCAAAACCTGTAGTCATGATAGGGAGGATACTAAGTCTGAAATAATACCAATTGTATTCTAATGCTATGGGAAATGTTTCCTATCAGTGCACTTTCTGATATCTTCCTAAGCGTATCTGGCTTCACAGTCCTTATTGTCCTTGTCAGAGCATATTTGGCAAGAGCCAGATACCCCCAGAATATTTGTCTCTCTATTATTCAGGAAGTCAGTATTAACAACAAAACTGCTCAAGCATACAGAGAAATAGAAGCTTTGTAGGCAGAAATCCAAATTTCTGCTACTCTACCAACATAAGCCAGGAATCATATCACTCACCTCACCAGCATTACTTCAGACTTACACTGCAAAAATGGAGAACAGAGCCTAGAATGTTCATTAGAGGCTCTTTTAGCCTCTTTGAGGGCACAATAGAGGGCTCTTTTAGCAATTGCATTCTATAATTTAAGAGAAGTCTGCAAAAATAGACATCAAAAGATGCAGCCATATTGCAGTTACTGAGGTCTTTGCATGGACCACATATCTTGTGTTTCTGAGACTTAGAAAACATATGGTGAGATGATTTAAGCAAGCTATAGTTTTGGCCTGTCTGATTAGCAATACTGTTCAAGAATAACTTAACCGTAATGAAAATTATTGGACTATATTGCAATGTCAAGCTGAATCACTAGTGCTTATAAGTGACCCATGCTTATAAGTGGTCATTTAAAGCTGGGACAGCCTTAAAATGTAATTTTTTTTCCTCAAAAGAAGATAAAATGAAAAAAGCATACTAGGAATAAGAATTTCTGAAGTCTCCTGGAGACCTCCATAGCAGCCTGCAAAATTTGCTTTGACAAGCTAGACTGGACTAATGGGTGATAGCTGCAGATTTCTGTAATTTTGAGTGGCTTTTTAGTGGTATCACTGTGGGGAGAAATTGTGAATTAAGTCCGATTATGAGGCACATAAAAGGGATCTAGCTCCCTCTCTCTGAGCTGTGTTGGCTCTGCAGGGTAAACTGGAATGAAAAGCAGTAGGAAATATTTTTATTAGAGAAGTTAGTGGAAATGACTCAGAAATATTGAACAGATGTGCTGGATAAAATGGTGGTCACTTTTGCAGTCTTTTTTTTTTTTAAGGACAAAAACTTTTTTTTTTTACTATGCAGGTTATGAGACAAATGTGGGTTTTTTTAATTAAATAATATAGTTTTGAAACTGGCCTGATCCTGTTTTGGTGATCTTTTTGATTCGTACTCTGGCTACTGTATATTCGTACATTAAATGTCACTGTTCATTGGATGTTAATTACAGCTAACAGCACAGGGGACAAATGCTATCTTTGCATAAAATAAGTGGAAAAGTAATGATTTACCAGATTTCATTCAGATTTCAAAGACAACAACAAAATGGGCATAGTTAAGCAGGGATCTGATCAAAATGCAGCTCTTAGTTATACTAAAAAGATAAAATGTGTTAACCTGAGCAACAATAAAAGTGTCAGAATTATCAGCTAAATAAGGAGGTCCAGACTGTGATTGACACTGCATGGAAGACCGTGAGACATCCCATGCTACATGTCCCTGTTGCAGAGAGACAGATAAAGGTCCAGTTTTTACATTCACTGCATAAATAATGGTTCTTGGGCTGTCCTGTGGCACAAACTGCTTTAGGACTGAGCAAATCGTGTACAGAAGATCATCTCGAATCACAGGGATGATGACAGTGAGGTTGAGATTCAGTGTTGCCAGCTGCTACGTATTTCTTGTTTGAATGGTATCACCCTAGCTGAAGGCAACCTAACTAATGAGAGAAACAGCCCTGAATCAGGTTTGCTGATAGGAAAAACGCCGACTTGCTGCCTGACCCGTTTCCTCATGCAAATCGTAACTAAGGTTGCTTCTAGATTGCCACCACACCTCTTTTCTGATCCACTTCCCAGCCAGTCAGCTTACTCAGCTAGGATTGTGTGAGCATGAAGATAAGTTAAAGATTCAAATCTCAGTGAATGTCTAGTTTTGGTGGGGTTGTTTGTTTTTTGGATTTGGGGTTGGGGTTTTTCCCCCATTCCGCTCTCCCATTGCACCAGCTGTCTTGGGTTGGACAAAGAGGGAAATGGTCACCCCAACATAGGTTGAGATGGTGAAGGCAGCGCTAATCATAGCAGGTAAATGCTGAACTGATGTAGAAGCTGGAGGACAGGCGGCATTGATACAAGCAGTATTGCCAGCTTCAGGAAATGGATTGATCTGAAGGCTGAGAACTAAAATTAATTACTAGGGAAACAGAAAGGCCCAAACCCTCTTTTCTGACAAGCATTGAGAAAATGACCTATATTGTCAGTTGCACACATGTATACAGATGTGAGGGGAGCACTGAATGCAATAGTCAGCTCCCAAAACACATTCACTTTTCCAAAATAAAATGATTTTTCTTTTTTCTTTTTTTTTTTAAGGAGTGCAGAGAACTAACAGTATTAATGTGGGCAGAGAAGAAACAACATTAAATTCTGGGTGTTTCAGGGAAGAAGTGAAAGGAAGAATGGAATATCTGAGATTGTTTTGACTAGATATTGCAGCATATGTTGGTTTTCTATTAGATGAAATAACAGGGAAGGAAGTGTAGCTATGGCTTCTAGATAACAGAGAGCTCAGCCTCCTGCCAGGGCCCCTCTTATGCCATCTTTTCCTGTTTGCACAGAAGGAAATGCCTGAAAATTACTAGGGTGTTGTTTGTTTTGGTTTTTTTTTCGGCAGGTGGAGGTGAATAGGTTGAATCTGAGGATGCTGAAAGGAAGGACTGTGGGGAGAACTGTTGGAAATGAAAGTGTGACAGGGAAAGTAACTTAGGAAAGGGAAGGGAGATTTTCATGTGGAGAAAAGAGTAGAGAAGAAAAATGAGAAAAAAAGAGCAGTGTTTGAGGAAAGATGGAAAACGAGTGGCATAGGTGCCTCTTGCTTTACTTCAGGAGAAGCTGGGAGAAAGGAATGTGATAAAGGAGTTCAGTGACGTTGCAGTGGAGCAAGAGAAAAGTCTCATGAGGAATGCCTTGTCCTAAATCTTATGGGCCAAGATTACTATGGGAGAAGAACATGGGACTCATCGGAGCTCACAGACAAGTGCCACACCTGTGTGGCTGGATGTCTCTGAGCAACAGTACCTTTTTGCAGAAAATACTGCAGGTCCTGTGAAATGAGGCTTCATACAGATGAATCATGGTATTTCCAAAACAGTGGAAATTTCTCAAATAAGTGGATATTTGAACATATAGGTCAATGTTTTTTTGCTATTATGCTATGTTGTCTGATAAACAAGAATGTTGCTTTTTTTTTTTTTTTTTTTTTTTTTTTTTTTTTTTTGTGCAGGGAAGGCAGTTTGTGCTGTAAGTAGCATTAAACTGTGTAATCTTAAAGTAGTGTGTGACCTGCAGGAACTTTAAACCGTTCCTGGAAAGTGTGGGACAAATGAGAGAATAAAAGTACATTTCTTTCTTTTTTTTTGTTCTTTCTCTGTGGCTAGATAGGGGACGATGTTCAGGAAAGTCCCAACAGTATCTTTTATTATGAATTGGATGTGGCATGTTCTTCATTCTTACTTGTTTTTTTTGAGTTTTTGTCAATCTCTCATTGCAGGTTTTTCTACAGCTGTGTGAACCATTGATTTATTGTTATTGTAGTCTCTGGTGCTGACACCAAATCAAAATTAACATGGAGGAAAAGCTTTGGGTCAACCCAAACCCATTTGTATATCTCTAATGTGCAAGGGGATAAGAGAAGAAAACACAACTGTTTTACTGAGTTTGAAACAAACTTTTCCATTTTTTCAGGCAATGTTACTGAAAGCAGTAGGCCCTCAGAAGGACACTTGTACACTTTTCCTGAGATCAGTTGTTGACTCTGGTGGTTTGAAGATGCTTTGGTCCCACTACACTCCCTGGCTGGTTTGGTTTGGAACTTAAAGAGAGGGCTCCTACTTGACAGGAAAATTCCTGTGCCCCTGGGATATATTTAAGAGAACATTCAAAGGGGAATTGCCTCCATAACAGAGAAGATGCTGTATTCCCTGCGTGCACCACCCCCAGTGCACCTGTGGCTCAGTGGCTAGAGTTCCTTGAAGGGTTCAAGACTTGGGTTATATCCAATTCCTGAAGAGTACAAATCAGAAAATTTGACTCAATTCTCCAGCATTCTAGATATGTGTCATGGTTACATAGCATGGAGGGGTTGATGTCTTATTTTGCTGATTTTGTAGAACGATTCAGAGCATCTAAATTGGGAATTAAAACAACTGCAGAAGCACAGGGCTCTGACTGGTCTGTTAGGAATGCATCTAGTGACTGTCCATCTACTGACTAATTACAGGGAAACCAGACTCATCTGGTAGGCACCCTAAGTTAGCTGGCTTTGGATTGAATACACCCCTAAAAAAATCCCTTTGTGGAACTAATATGAATAAGCTGTGCCATCGTGAAATGCTACAATAAAACATTTGAATAATTAAACATTATTGCTTTGTTTGTTCTCAAATGTTTTCTTAGGCTAATATTATTCTCAGGATTCACAAATAGTTTCAGGATCAAAGAAACGCACTTTATATAAATAAACCATATGCAGAAGTTAATTAAATTTAAAAAAGAAATGCGGCCTCAGTTTTTCTTGCTTCCATATTGCTAGCTTGAACAAAAGCCTCCCTCCTTCCTACCTTTCATGGACAATTTTCTCTTTTTTTAATGATCAGTTTGTGAGATTAGGGACAGATTCTGGAACGGAGAGTGGTTTCTGCTTCTGCAGTTATTACCTGCTTTGCTCCCAAGGTGCCATTACATGGTAAAGCACCATTCAGTGTACAGACAAAAGATGTCAGGCAATGTAGAATTAAATATAAAACCTGAATAGGAAGTTTGAAAAATTTTGTCTGTCTTCTTAAGCTCAATTACTTTAAAAGTCCTTCTAAAGAAAGCATTAGATTTGCACTTCATTTAAGGGCATGCAGGTTTTATAACTTTTTATTCCAGAGAAGCCAACTGATTTTGCCACCTGATATCCTACCAGACATATTTTCTGCAGTCTAAATAGCTGTTTATTTTGTGTGCTTTGCAATTTTAAATTGCTCTGACGCAGGCTGTTTTCAGACATCTTGTGTTCCCCTCAGTGCAGATGGACTGTGCATGCATATGTGCTCACACGGAGTTTCTGCCTCTGTTCCTTTTTGCTGCTTTCAGTAAAGGTTCTGCAGTCTAAAGGCATGTCTTTCCTTTTTGCATAAGGGAATACTTACTGCTGTGTTTGTTACTGGCAAAAAGTGAAAGGGAAAAATTAGAACTGAGTCTTTGGGATAAATGAGCACACTCTTGGATCCATGGACCTCATCCTACCACTGCTATTGATTCAGACAGCCTTATTCATGAGAGTAGTCTCACATGAGGAGGATTCCTTCACAGGGAAGGAATTTTAGATCTTTCATGTGTTCCTGTAGGCTATGGATTCTTAACCTGATCTTGTGAACAGGGAGTAGTGACCATTCTGTCTTATATGTAGAACAGGGTACAAGCTAACCTCTGGCTGCAGATGTTGGGGCTGGGAGAGCACAGTAACATTCTGGATAAGGCTAAGAATTAGGAAGTTATAAAATAAATTAGGTTCCAATTCTGATCTCATGCTCTGGAGTAAATTAGAGTTATTTTATCAGAGCAGACCAATTCAGAAACTGATGCTTCAGTCTTTTTTACTGCAAACAGAATTAATTTACCCCTTCTCCTCAGCAGCATTGCATCAGTAATTTCCAGCCTCTGTTTACAAGAAGGTAGGGCAATTAAAATTCAAATCGAAATACACAATGTCTCTATTTATCCAGTATTTGCATATGTATAATTTGTAAGAGTCTTAAGTTACAGTTAGCAATAGCCAGATGAGTACAGAGACACAAGGAACGTCTTGCTTTTGAGTATTCCATAAGTGATCAAGGTATCAATGTTCATGCTTAGCTCAGGTGACAGCATTGGGCATGTGCCACATATTACTACTGACTAATTTAAACCTGCACAATTTTCCTTCTTAGTGTGATAGCATTCTATGATGATGGCTTCTGCAGCTAGTTAGAAGCATACAAAGATAGCAGTAAAACATAAGCAGCAGGTCACCAAAGAATCCTACAGTTAGGTGTAAACATTCATAATTAGGTATATTTGGAATTACCAAACCTTTATTAAACAGGCATTGGTCACCACTTGCTTTGGATCTACTATGTCCACCAAAGGCTCCTTCATGGCAACATCCCTAATACAGGTCATGTCAAAGCCGTACACATTCTCCCACCCTGTCAATGCAAATGGATGTGTCAAAGATTAGCAGTAATAATAAAAATATTTTTTTTATTTCTTAAAGCATCTTTAATTTGAAAGAATTTCTACCATCCCCTAACTTTCATCTCTCCTGAATTTAGCTCTTTCCTCCCTGCCTTGTCTATGTCATCATTGCTATTTTACAGATAATGCCGTTGTGGCAAAATAACCCCTCAATGTACATCTTTGAACAAGTGGCCCTTTTTTTTTGGTGTCCCCAAAACCGTGTTATATGAGATTTGTCGATTATTTTCATGGCTTTAGACATTTGAGAATGTTGCCCAAAATCATATAATATGTCAGGTTGAGACTTGGGAATAGCTGCTAAGATTATTCTATCCTTTCCTATCCATTCTGGTCAATATTTCCTTTTTTTATAGTTTGCTATTCAACCATCACTTTCCATGCTCTTTTGATTATTTAGGTAGTCTTAGTTTCAGCAAGTGAATTACTGACAGGAGTATAATTACAGGTGTGTTTCAATATTTGGGGCATCCAAGTTTTAATCTGCATGTACATCATGACAAAAAAGCAAAATGTCCACTTTCTAAAAGATTTAAAAGCCATGCTGATCTTCTATATTTGAACTGTTCTTCTGATTGTTCCGACAAATGCTTCTTACCTTTTTTCCTTTTTTTTTTCTTTTTTTTTCTTGAACAAAATGAAAACCTTGAAACATTGAAAAGTACACTGGCTTTGTTTTTAAGATTGGTTAACAAAATGAAAACAAAAACCTCCAAAAAAGTGAAACCTTAGTCTTATGAATCATATGAGTCAAGGTCCATTCAGTGCTCCATCTCAAAGTCTAAACTGAATACTGTGAAATTTTTAAAAAATTGTTTGAACGCGAGCAAGGTAAACTGATAAACAGCAATAGTGAGTATGTTTGAAATGTCTTGTTTTGTTCAGAGCCTAGCATTTGAGATACTGGTGTTCCCAGAGGACTATGATTGAAAATGTAGTATGAACAAAAAATGTGCATATTTCTAAACTGGAACAAATCTGGACATGAACAGTTCTTTGATATGTTATCTCTTTATTGGGCTGTGAGTTTCTCAATATTTCAGGGGAGCTGGTGATGAAAATTTCCCTTTCGGGCATCATGAGCATGTGGGAACTTCAGATGATATTTATAGAAGCCATATGTTTTTACACGGTTACTCAGAAAAGATTAACTAGGAAACCCTAAAGTAATAATTTACTAACAGAGTTGTTGAGGCCTCCATCACTTGATGTACTTAAGCCTACATGGAATGCCTTTGAGATATGTGCCCCAGTCTGTATTAGACAGAGACCTGTCACAGGGGTTTAAAGATAAAATTATATGTTTTACATTTTGCAGGAAATCAGAGTAATTGACTATAGTAGTACTCTGTGGCATTAATAAAGTTTGAGAAATCAGAAGTCAGATTTTTTCAGAAACCTCATATGGCATTATTTCTTAATCAATATGATGGTTCTTGAGTGCCCTTTGGAATCTCATATGAAGGTAAGACTATATCCACCTTAAGAGAGAAAAAAGGAAGAAGAAAAATTTAAGTGTAAGGAGATACCATCAAGGATTTATAAACTGAAGAGAGAAAAGATGGTGGTGCAGATAGGTAGTGAGATGGAAATAAGAAGACATAGAGATACCTTTATGTCTTCTTGAAGACATGACTTCTATAAAATCAGAAAAAAAAGTGTCTTAAAGGAAAACAACATTTTAGAAGAGAAAAAGAACTTGAAACATTTTTTTTAAATGATAAAAAAATAAATGAGTTGAAAACAGGTGTATTGTCTGTGAGAAAAGAAAAAGGCTCAAGGCCTAGAAAGGAAGGGGTTCAAAATCAAGATGAAAGAAGGCATAAGAGATTTTTTTAGGCCAAAATGGCTTTGATTCCTTTACAGAATGGATGCCTCATACATCCTTTTAAATATGTTAATTTTGTAAGGAATTTAGCTGTCAAGGTCATCACATAACTGAGGAAAAAATCTAGGCTGTGCTTGAGTAGATATAATTTTCCCTGGCACCTACACAGACTTTTTGTCACTGCCCCACTGCACTGGGCTTGCTTTTGACCCAAAATGGCAGTTTTGACCCACTGGCAGTTCTGTGTATTGGCACTGAATTCAATTACAGAAACACCAAACTTTCTTTTCTGAGAGGAACTGAGAGGCAAGGAATGAGGAGCTAGGCATTTTCATTTAAAGGTTGACTGAACCCACTAATTTTACCCAAGCTTTTGCATGTATCTTTAATTAATAAAACTACTTAGGAATTTTGTGGGTTTTTTTCACCCCTAATAGAAAATGCCTTTAAGTTAAATTGACCAGCTCTGAAAAAGAAATAAAAGACAAAAAAGAAAAAAATAAATAATAAAAAAAAAAGAGTGAAATAATGTAGAACTTACTCATTTCATCAAAACTATTATGACCAAATAAATCCAAACTTGGGTGACATGGGGGACAACAAGTTGAGTGTGAACCAGGAGTATGACCTTGTGATGAAAGTGAACCACATGATAAGATATGAGGTGTGTCCAAGAAAACTGGGTTTGCTTAGCCTGGAACAGCAAAGGCTAACAGTGGGATCTAATCAGTATCTGCTGCTACAGACACAAAGAAAAAGTCAGATTCCCTTCAGGTGACAAGGGACAATGAAGGCAGGTTTCAGCAAGGAAAATTCTGACTAGATATTCAGAAACATGTTTACTCCTGAGGGTGCTTCAGCATTTGAACAAGTGCCCAGAAAAGCTATGGAATCCCCATGTCTTGACTGCAGGGCAGGGCTCTGAGCGACCTGCTTTAACTGTGAAATCTGGCCTGCTTTGAGCACGAGGCTGGACTAGGTGACCTGTAGAAATCCCTAACAGCACCAGTTATTCAATGAAGCTTCAAGGAAAAAATAAACCAAAACCCAAACCATTTTAAATGTAAAGGAAAAGTCAATTTTATGCATCTATGAAGTAAACCAAAAAAAGTTTAGAACTTTTTTCCCATCGAAGTAAAATGGAAATTTCTAATCCTTATTCTTCATTTAAAAATTCTCACATAAAATGTTTTAAAAAGTTAAAAAAAGCATTACATGTTTTTTTTTCTTCTTGACAAGCTTATTAGTGAGATATCATTTTTTCTAGGCTTATTTCTTAACAATTACAATTCATCTGCATCTTATTAATTTTTCTGTTCTTGTCATTTTAAAAACAAACAATAGCACCTGGATGGCAAAAGTATATTACCAATTTTAATGGCAGTCATGTGGGATGATGTATTTATCAAAACAACAACAAAACTAAATCTCCTAAAATCCACATTTAAAAATAGAGGTAGAGGTATCAATATAACTCTAAGCAAGGTCTACAATAAAATGAATTTATTCATGCATCTCTCCTTTGAGTGCTTTAAATTACTGCAAATTTCCTGAATTTATCACCAGACTAGAGTTTCCTCAGTGTTCATGTTTATATTGGAATTCTGGCCTGGGCAGCATGATTTCTTGGCTTTTACAAAACTTTGCCAGTAAAGAGATTACAGTAGGCCACTATAAATCAAATATTTTAGGGAAATAACCATAGAAAAGGGTTACTGTTAGGCATTTACTCACAGTGAATTTTGAAGTCCTTGTACTGTCTGTCTTCAATTGCTACCACGTACAAAGCAGCTCGGTCTGGAAACATTAGCCCTCCAGGTTTCTGTTGATGAATTTTGGGGAAATGGATCTCGTAATCTATTCACCTGACAAAGATATCACATTTTGAACTGCACATACAAAAACCAGACAAGCACCCCTTGCATGCCTTTATTGTTTTTCTTCATATTGCCACATCAGCTTTCATCTTAGCAACTCTTGCAGCCTGTGGCAATGTCATTAGAATTGTCGATATGAATTTCACCAGCAGTTAATCAAAAGCAAAGCTCTTTCGCTGGGATTCCCTTTGTTAATCTTTTTGTTAAAGCCTAAGAAATGGCACTTGGAGATGTAACTGTGTCTTGTTATGGTGACAGTAGGAGAGGGAAGGCTTATAGTCAGAAAATAAATGATGATTGTTCCAGCAAGGAGTATGACATGCAGAGCACCTACCAGCCACTTGTCTCGTGCGAAGATGACTGTGTTTAACATTGACTCATAGAACAGACAGTAACCCATCCACTCGCTGATGATGATGTCTACTTTATCCACAGGTAATTCAACTTCTTCCACTTTACCTTTAAATATTGTGATTACTGAAAAAAGAATCCAAAGAAATATGTTTCACATAATAAAACACCTGGCTAAGTTCCTTACTGGTGAATGTCACGCTGACCTTTTCAATATGATTCTCTTCTTGCATGCCTGTAGATAAGGGGTGACTCCATGCGACTCAATGGATTTTACACTGTTTTAAAACTACTTGCAGGAAGTATAATAAACAGAAGTTTTAGTAGCAGTATAAAAGGAAAAAAAAAACAACCCAAAACCAAAACCCAAACAAAATAAAAACCATATATAAAAAACAACAGAAAAACAGGCCTTACCTGGTTACTTGCATGATCTTATTTTACATGCCCTTTGGAATTTGGAAGATTTCTAGATCATTGACCAAGGAATGCAAAGAATCCACCTAGAATCCCTTAAACATCCCTGTAGGGTTACACATACATGATCTCCTAACTGAGATATTAGAGATTTATGGAACTAGCATCTAATTCTCATCTGCTTTTCAAACATATTATGCTGGCTTCACAATGAGGAAACTAAAGCTTATTTCTTCCATGAACTCTGGGGAGCTGACTCAATTGAGAAAGTCTAGCCTGACAGTACAGAAACAAGAAAGTTTGTGCAAACATGGTTCTCCTAAGAAAAATCATTTTTCATTCATTTCTGCTTCGTGATCAAATCTTTTGTAACACACTGGCATTCTCACTC
Organism: Nyctibius grandis; assembly: GCF_013368605.1. NCBI lineage: Eukaryota > Metazoa > Chordata > Aves > Nyctibiiformes > Nyctibiidae > Nyctibius > Nyctibius grandis. The sequence goes on along the minus strand of NC_090662.1, from coordinate 74,385,288 downwards.
TGCATCTTCTACCTGGTTTAGACTTGCATAACTTTCCACAGCTATCTAAAGTGACTGCTGGAAAACACTGCTGTCAGGTATTTTGTCACCAAATTAGTTTCAAGGAAATTGTTTTAATTTCCTTGAAAGTTTAATTTTAATTTCCTAGAAGTTTAGTGTAGTAGATCCAGATCCTCAGACACACTATTACAACACAGCGCATCAAATTACTGGCAATACTGTATACTACTTACAGGAGACTGGGTATACACTGCAAAAGCAAATCAACAAGCAATTAATAGAACTGGTTGATATTAGAACAGATATTTTGCTTAAAGGAAAATTAAATGCTGGTCTGTATTTAGTTCAGTTGTAACAAATAATTTTGTTTTAGGGTCACTACACAATTCACCAATCATTCTCATTCTTGCTTTTTTAAAAATATATTTCCTATTTACAAATGTATTCCAAAATCTGTAGACAAATAATTTTTAGCTTGTGTTTGTCTGCTATTTATATTGTTTGTTGCAGTGGGTAAAGTCTCATGGTTCTGGATTCTTCCTTGACAAGGTAACTGATGCACTTGAAATTCAGGAATAAAGTCAGTAGGAACTTTTTTACTTTCTATTACTAATTGACAAGATTACTGTATTACTCTTAATAAATGGCAATTTTTAATGATGGCAATTTTTAAAGATGGCAATTTTTATTGATGAAAGTGGTCAACATTCAGTTTGAGGAAGATGAAGGTACTTTCCTTTAGCTAGAACTAGGTTAGCTGTTTAAGAGTGGAACTGTGGGCTAAATGATTTTTAGAACTCAGCCCAGAGAAAATAATTTTCATCTTTTCACAATACATGCAGTACTAGTATTACTCTAACCACTTTATTTGCATAGCAAACTTTTAATCCAGACTGGCCCCCTAAGAAGTTGTGAACACTCTAATTCAGACTCCTAACAAAAAGTATGAGCTAGTAAGAGCAACCTGATTGGAAAAGAGCAGTTTTCTTCTCCTTCCCATTCTTTAAACTCCTTCCTTTCACGGTTAGTAGCTCAATAGTTCACCTGTTGTTATACTGGAGACTCTCCATGTCTGTAAGCTCCAGCCATGAGTTCTGTTTAGTTCTCTTTGCTCCTGAGAACTTTGACTGCCACAATTCTTTTGAGGTGAATTTTAGCACTGTTGATAGCTGCCAGAGTGACACACCTGCAGACTTTGAAGCCCTCTGTACCTAGAACAGTCACAGTGTAAGCAGCAGCAGCAGCACAAGTTCCTCCCACCTCCTTTCACTTTGATGAAACATCTTCATAAGGCACCATGTGGGAACAGATTGTGCTGTCCCCAGCTGTATTGTACCTGTTCTGGAAACAGTGAGTTTTCTCTTGGTTCAGCCCCTTTTGCTGACTCTGCATTTCTCTAAACAATTAGGGGGGAAAAAAAGAAAAATTTCCATGAGCAACAAGATCCTTTGGCTCAGTACCTGGTTGCATTAAAATAAAAGTGAATGTGGGTCAGTGTAAAGTGTGTAAATGTTAGTTCAGTTGTGTGTTTATATTGGAGACCAAGCTGCAGACGGACAGACCGCTGAACCTGTCCAGGTAAGTCTCCTGCCAAAGGGGAGGGGTCTCTCCTTCTTCCTCCACAGTTTTTCCAAGGACTTGCTCCTTGGAGAAACAGAAGGAAGAAGCAGCAGAGATAAATACCTTCTGCAACCTCTGGAGTACACTGGATCCTTCTTATTTATTCTGACAATGGTCCCTTCACACGCAATTCCTGTTCCTGGAAATCCAAACATGAACTGATTTGTGGTATGCTGTTTGTGTAGCTATTTGATGAAAGGCCATTCTGGGAATATATGGCTCTGCACCAAAGGTCCAAGATAACCAAACTAAGGTCAACACCTCATTGTTTTAGTGCCTTATCCCTACTGTGGAGGAGAGTATTTTCTGGTCTTTGCTTCTTTTTCTGAACCAAAAGTTGTATACACTGGCTGGCCTCTTACATCCCACGTCACTGCTGTTCCTTTCACACCACACCACTTGAATATGCATGCTGTACAATAAATTCTCCTCCCAAACAGGTCCATGTTAGTCAGAAGCTGCCAGTGACAGCAATAAAAATTAGAGCAGATCTAAACCAGAACAGAAATCTATTCCTGCGCATGTGCTACCACAGCACTAGCACAGACACAAGGAAATTGTGGGGGCAAATGATACAGTCGAGTCAGCTACGGCCTGTGCTGCTCTGCAGCAAAGGCAAGCTCTTCACAAAGAGCACTTTTAAACAAGAACTTTCTCAGTTAAAAAAAAGCCTTATTTTTCAGGTTGTTAAAAAGACATCTTGCATGCAGTGATTTGGAGGAGGACTGAAGACGTGAAATAGAGCTTGTTGGACATTATTTTTTGTTAAGAGTTTTGAGTAGGTTGAGGTTATTTTTAGTTTTGGTTTTTTTTAATTGAAGTGTTTCCACATCCCTGGAAATTTCAACAGTTTTCAAGAAAATAAGTCTTCTATGATAATTTTATTCTGAGAATTCAACATTTTCATTGTGTGTGTTTCAATATATTTTTTTTAAAAAAATATTTTTTTTAACATTGGAAGTCAGGAGAAACTCTCAGTGAAAATCTTTATTGATACGGAATACTTTTTGCTTTGAACCTTATTCTGATTTGAATGTAAGTGTGTGCATGTGTGCGTGTCGATTCTATTTAAGAGATAAGGTGGAATTCAAATGGTAGAATTAATTTGAGAAGTTCAGCTCTAATATGGGGCTTTCTGTCTGCTTTGCTAAATCAAACCGCCTGCTGATGAGTCCTATTCACTTCTGTCGCCTGTGAGTCTAGAAGTAAATGTAGAAGTAACTTCTCCCATGAGGAATTGTTGTAGTGCCTAGAATGAAGTGCTTAGTTTTGTATTTACATAAGTAAATTATGCAAAACTACCATTTACATATGAACTACACAACATAAATTAATCAGAAAAAGCGAAACAGTTATCTTCTTTTTCTCCTGAAGAAAATATTTTTATATATGCCTTACTGTTGTCCAAGTGGTTGGCCTTGATAATTTTTTCTGAGTAGTCAGATATACTTGAGCATTCAATCTAGCAAAAAAAGAAAAAAAGAAAAGCAAGAGGAAGAGTAATTATGTGTTAAAGATCTCAGCTATATGAATAAAACCAAAATCTACTGAAGACAGCAAAGACTCTACAGAGCATGTAACCATTGATAAAGAGTAAATCAAACCTTTGTGGGCAGGATTATAATGTTAGGCAGGATCAATGATATCTTAATATTTAAACTGCAGTCTGTGTTTGAGTTAAACTGGCTCATATAGAAAAGATTATTTTTAAAACTGTTGAAATGTGGAAAAAAGAGGTCCTAACTACAAAATTACATAATTTATTAATCATATTATTTAAATTAATCCTGCTACTTCAGAATATTGCCTCTCCCCTCAAAAAAATCCACTGAAGTGAATGAATTAGCATGGTGCTACATTTTGTCATGTATTTTAAAACAAAATACATTCAAACTTTGTGAATAATGTTAAAATTCAAACTATGCCAATACTGGTCTGTGTCAAGAAGCAATTGCTTTTCTCTGTGAAAAATCTATCATCATCTTTGGCCATGCATGCTATCAAAAAAGAATACAGACATTTTACACATAAGAAATGACTGAAATTATTGTATTTACAAAAACATCCAGATCTGCATGTCTTTTCCTATGACCAGTTCTGTGCTTGTACTAGGAAAGGAATTACAAAGTACCTTCTAGTTTTAGACTTGCCCTTAAATTTGTTAAAATCTGAGTTCTAGCATAATAGCCCATGTTTGCAATGACCTTCGATATCTTTTAGAGAAATACTGCATTCCATGAATATCTCTGGTTTTTATGCCTTTTCAAAATCATGAGGGTCAAACTTGCTGGTAGTCACTGAATCAGTTCCTAATTTACCTCTTCCAAATTTAACATTAAACTGCCAATAATACTTTGTATAATTGTTGTCTCTCTCATTCCCCTATGGGAATGTCAAATAGAATTGCATTATCTCTAGTGAGGTGTTTATATGTCCAGTGAATTCCATTTAACCTCTAAAAGCCAAACTGTACTTGACCTTTGTGATGGCACTCAGAGATGGCAGGACAGTGGATGGAAGGATACAAAACCCCCTTATTCTTTTTATATAGCTCATGAAACAGCTAGACATAATAGTGGTCATAATATCAGTCCCTGTCCCCATGGGAACATGAGCATTAATTCTACTTAGCTTGCCTGTGGATGTAAACTGCTTCTTAAGATGTCTGACTTAATGGCCTGAACATAAACCAAACCGGAGTGCCAGTCTGGAGGGTCCAAGAAAGAAATCCCTTGGGGAAAACTCCGTCTTTTTTCTCCATCCAGCTTTTTCTTCCCTTACTGTAAACTGTATAGACTATAGGCCTGGTCTATACTTACAGCCATTATAAGATACTCAGTTTTCCTGTCTGTATTCACATCTGTCTGTCATTTTCAATTCCATTGCCCATTCTTTCTGTTTGCTTTGGAAGATTTTTAAATAAAGCATGGGTATGTAGGTGTTTGGAGGTGGCTTTCCAACCTTTCTAAAGAGAAGGTTAGAAAGAAACAAAAAGTTCTATTTCAAGAATGACTACGAGTTTCCAAAAATAACCTTCATTCTCAAAGCAGCAAAATAATAAAAAAACAACAATCAAATGTTCCAGGAAGGAAAATATATTTCAGGAAATAAACTTGCTTTAGGGTGGTTAGAGCTGTTCATCTCTATTTTGACTTGGACTCTATACTGTGGTACAATTTTATTTTAAAAAGCAACTCAGAAAAAAAAGCATTTCAGAAAAAGAAAATACTGAATTCTGCAGGTGAAGAAATAGGAAAAAAAAAAATCAGTGCTGTCAGGTTTTCCCCCAGTTCTCTTTCACAGAATCACAGAATCAACCAGGTTGGAAGAGACCTCAGGGATCATCGAGTCCAACCGCTGCCCCTACACCACCCTGTCAACTAGACCATGGCACTAAGTGCCATGTCCAGTCTTTTCTTAAACACATCCAGAGATGGTGACTCCACCACCTCCCTGGGCAGCCCATTCCAATGTCTAATAACCCTTTCTGTAAAGAAATTCTTCCTGATGTCCAACCTGAACCTCCCCTGGCAAAGCTTGAGGCTGTGTCCTCTTGTCCTATCGCTAGTTGCCCGGGAGAAGAGGCCAATTCCCACTTCACTACAACCTCCCTTCAGGTAGTTGTAGACTGCAATAAGGTCACCTCTGAGCCTCCTCTTCTCCAGGCTAAACAACCCCAGCTCCCTCAGCCGTTCCTCGTAGGTCAGACCCTCCAGACCCTTCACAAGCTTGGTCGCCCTCCTCTGGACTCGCTCCAACACCTCAACATCTTTCTTGAAGTGTGGGGCCTAGAACTGAACACAGTACTCAAGATGCGGCCTCACCAGTGCCGAGTAGAGAGGGACGATCACTTCCCTAGACCGGCTGGCTACACTATTCCTAATAGAGGCCAGGATGCCATTTCAAGTCAGTGATCTGCTCAAATCCATCCAATTTCACAAAGCATTTGGATTTTACAAAAACTGTGTGTTCCAGTAACATATGTCTGTACCTCAGTTTGCAATAATAGAATCATAGAATGGTTTGGGTTGGAAAGGACCTTCAAAGATCACCTAGTCTAGCCCCCTTGTGATGGGCAAGGACATCTTTCACCAGATCAGGTTGCCCAAAGCCCCGTCCAACCTGACCTTGAACACTTCTAATGATGGGACATCCACAACTTCTCTGGGCAACCTGTTCCAGTGTCTCACCACCCTGACAGTAAAAAATTTCTTCCTTATATCCAGTCTAAATCTACCCTCTTTCAGTTTAAAACCATTGCCCCTTGTCCTATCACTACAGGCCCTGGTAAAAAGTCTTTCTCCACCTTTCTTTTAAGCTCCCTTTATATATTGAAGGCCACAACAAGGTCTCCCTGCAGCCTTCTCTTCTCCAGACTGAACAACCCCAACTCTCTCAGCCTTTCTTCATAGGAGAGGTGCTCCTGCCCTCTGACCATTTTTGTGGCCCTCTTCTGGACCCACTGTAACAACTCTATGTCTTGTACTGGGGACCCCAAAGCTGGATGCAGTACTCCAGGTGGGGTCTCAACAGAGCGGAGCAAAGGGAGAGTATCTCCCTTCTCAGCCTGCTGGCCACACTTCTTTTTATGTAGCTTGCAATACAATTGGCTTTCTGACGTGTAAGCATGCACTGCTGACTCATATCCAATTTTCCATTCACCATTATCCCCAAGTCCTTCTCTGCAGGCTGCTCTCAATCAATTCATCACCCAGTCTGTACTGACATTGGGGATTGCCCTGATTCAAGTGAAGGACCTTGCATTTGGCCTTGTTGAACTTCATGAGGTTCATACTGGTCCAATTCTCAAGCCTGTCAAGGTCCCTCTGGATGGCATCCTTTCCCTCAAGTACATCAACTGCACCACTCAGCTTTGTGTCATCTGCAAACTTGCTGAGGGTTAACTCAATCCCACTATCTATGTCATTAATGAAGATATTAAATATTAGTGGTCCCAGTATGGACCCTTGAGGGACCCTTGAGTTTCTTCAGCTGTATCTAGTTCTATGTGTATATATTCATCTTTACTTTCATTTTACTTCTCAATCTTCAATCTAATGCTGTGAATGTCTCCTCTTTTATTGGGGTCTTTTTCTGAAACAGTCACCACATTCCCAGATTTCCTCTTCCCCTGGGCTGTGTCCTCATCACCACCTTTTTATCCAAATCAGCTAATATCTGACATGTGCCTTCATTTTATGTGTCTGTTTAACTCCTTCTTACCTACACTGTCTTGTTTGTCTGAAAATACCACAGAATTCACTGTGTTCTACTGCAGTGATTGTCCTGAATTTTGTATCACTAAATGCAGCAGATGAACCAAGGCTTCAAGGGATAATTGAACATATTTTTCTGTCCCTCACTCGCCCCTCCCAAGCACCAACAGTCACATGCCAATCCTATCTCTACATGTCTTACAACAGCTCCCCAGTTAGATGAACATCATTGCACGATCTACCATTATTCTCCCACAATGGTCAGAGCACATGAAGAAAGAAGAAAAACTGGGGGTGTTGGTTCTGTTCAGCTTATAGAAGAGATCCCCTCAATCCAATGGCTATCTTCAACTATGTAAAAAGGGCTTGCAGAGAAAACAAAGTCAAACTCTTCTCTGAAGTGCACAGTGACAGACTAAAGGCAGTTATCATGAGCTGTGGCACGGGAAATTCCTGCTGATTGTAGCACTGGAATAGGTGCTGAGAGAGGATTTAGTGTCTCCATCCTTGGAGATTTGCCAAATTGGCCTGGACAATGCCTTGAGCAACCTGATATAGCTTTAAACTTAAGTCTGCTTTGAGCAGGAGGTTGGATTAGATACCGCCAAAGGTCTTCTAAACTAAATCTTTCTATGAGTCAGTGATTCTATGATTTACACCTCTTGAAGACCCAGAGATGATTCTAGCAGTTGGCTGAGGTAAGGGCAAGGAATGAGTTCCAACAGCAAGTAAGAGGGGATAGGAAGAACCAGACAGAATTTGAACATGAAGAAGGGAAAGAGTGAGAAAGAGGAGAGTGATTTCAGAGGCACTGTAGTCAGAAAACCAACACTCTGCATTTGTCAACAGTTCCCACATCATGCTATGTGGGACACAGCAAAATAACATCCAACTGTAGAGAAGAAACTGGAACATCTCAGCTCTATGTAATAAATCATAGCAAATGTTTGCTTTTTAAAAGGAGCACTCACAGTTTCAATTGGCACTCTTTGCCAATAGGACTATAAAGTCTGAATTTGACTGTAAGATTGCCACTGCTAGATCTCTGAAATACCTGCTTTTCCAACACAAATACAACTCTGCAGCTTGCTGTGTGATAGGGTTCATGGTGAGGTAGCTCATGTGACAAGAAGGTTGAAACTCTTAGGCTGGAGCAGAGGAGTTTCACACCTAAGTGAGTTCCTTTGAGAGCCAAGTTTCCTGGATAACACAACCCCCAGCTTCAGTACTAAACAGTCCATGACACTGGTGTGCCACTGAGCTTTATAAATGCCTGAGGTACACCAGTGCCAGCACAAGGGAGGGAGGAAGACCATATGGCCAGGGATCTGGGAGATAGGAAGGTGGGAGCACAGCATCATCATTTTGTATATGCTTATACTTTTACAGCACTGCAACATCCTTGCATGAGACCTTCATTCTTGCATCAGAGAAGGCAACAGGTTTATTTTCCCTTAGGCTTTGAGATAAATGGTGTAATTGGTTTACAAGAAATACATTCTAGCTGCCAATTCTGTATATTAAGTCTCATGCTTAAACTTCAAAACCTTCTGATTTCAGCTATCTATACTTCCATGCTCTAGTCTGATACTCAGATGAGGCACTTGGAATTAACATTGGATTTTGAAAACATAAGCCTGAGAATTGAACAGGAGTCCTTGCATTTCATGTAACATTACAAAGACGCACAGTTTAGATACTCAGTGACATCAGTGTCTTCAAATGCACAGATGTAGCCAATTAAGTTCTAATAAATAATTTTGTCAAAGAAGTACACAGAGAAATAGAATGTAGTTCCCCTTTTCTATGTGGTGTTGTGTCTGCAGGGCATACAGAAGTCCAATGCAAAAAGTAATTTTAGACTCACTAAAAATAACTCTGAATATACTTAGGAAGCAAATCTATACTCTCTCTAATGACTTCTTTGCAGAGAACTGCACATTCATGCTCCTAAAGTTCAATGTATTCCCTTCTGCCTCTGAAAAGCATTATTATTGGCACATGCTTTCTTGCATGATTCGCTGAGTTGTAATGCACAGGGAAAAATGTATTAAAGACATTCGTTTCCAAGACTACAAAGTTGCAGAACTTGGGAATTGAAAAAAGCAAGATAGTTCCTTTGACCCCTCTGAGTAGGCGTGAGTTCCTTTAATATTTTTTTGCAGCCAAGAAGAGATGTGGGTATGTACCAGATCACCAAAGATTCCACACAAGAAAAGACATTATATCTCGATTTGGAAAAGGCACACTACTGCAAGTCATGGAAAGCAACAGAACTCCACTGAAGTCACTGTAAATCAAGCCATACAAGAGCTTAGAAAGAAGAATTTCAAACCAAGACAAGAAAAGGTAAATCACCAAGCCAAATTCTCAGGCAAAATGAACAAACAAACTCAAAATATGAAAGAAAGTCTTCTTACCCCATATACCTTCTTGGCTCCTGCCTTTGCAGCAAACATGGAGAGGATTCCCGTGCCACTTCCAACATCAAGGACAATCTTATCTTTAAATACGTGTTTATTGTGATACATTGAGTTTCTATAGGTTAATGTGCGCACTTCATCCTTTAACATTTCCTGTGATGAAAAAAACCCATTGTGTTGTTATTTGAAGTGCTTATATGCATTCAACACTGCTGCTGAATGCATTTCCTTATTAGAATTTAAGCGTTAATAACACACAGCCTGAAGAGTATTTCAAGTAATTTGGGGTGCACACATCAAAGCAACTGTAAAATACTAGCTATTCAGAATTGGATTATTAAGAAACGTGATGTCATTTGTACAATTTTATTTCTCTAAATATTACTTCACTTACAATTGACAACCAGAATTCACTGAGTTGTAATGCGAATATATGTGAATATAATGTCTATACCTTTGGGTATAGACAGAAGCCAAACAGAAACCCAAGCTTTCCTTTTCCTAAATCATGCACAACCTAGAGCCTCAGTGGAGGGACTTCCTGAGATTCCTCTTTGAACATAAAAGAAATCGTTCCATAAAACATTATAAGACAGCAGTCTTGATAGCCTTGCCCAAAGTGATGCACGAAGCCCATAGCAGAGCTTAGTGATACTGTGCTGTATGATACTTTCTTACTGCTCTTCTGTTCATTCATTTATACAACCAATTTCCAGAAGATATTAATGTATAACCTATACCACTACCTCACTATTTTATGTTGTCATTGTTAGGTGCTGATTTTTGCTTCACTGATAGCAGCAGTACATGCATTTCGTTCCATTGACACCTTGCTCTCATGTGTGCATAGTCAAACTGTATCAATAAAGAGCACTGAGGTCAAGATCCAAGTGTCTTTTTAAGAGAAGGGTAGGCCATTCAATACACACTTTAATTTTCTCAAAATGCTTCTGTTAGGTCTAGAAGGCTCAACTTTTGCTTATTCTACTGCCATCATTTCACAGTTTAAGCAAGTAGGCAAATGAGTTTTTGAATTTTAGGATAAAAAGAATCAGTTCACTGCCCAGCAGTCTGAAGCACTAGTGCACTGGATTGTTACATATATCAGTTGCTCATTTACCTGTCTTGGCAGGAGACTCTATGTGCTCAATAACTGTATATGAATAAAAGGCTATTTTTATCATCATAAAGCATAGTTTGGTATCTGGCAAAGAAACAGGCAGAGGAACAGTCCAACAACACTGGAAAGCTGATGGAGTACACCCTCATGGAAACTTTTTCCAAACATATTAAGGACAAGAAGGTGACTGGGAGTGTTCAGCATGGATTTGGAGATGACTGACCACCTGATAGCTTTCTATGGTGAAATAATGGGCTCTGTGGATGACAGCAGATGAGTGGATGCTTGTTTATCTTGATTTTAGCAAGACTTTCAACACTGCTTCCCTCATTGAAAAACTGATGAAATATGGACTGCATAAAAGGACAGTGAAGTGGACTGAAAACTGACTGAACTGCTCCTCTCAAAATGTTGTGATCAGCAGCACAAAGTCCATCCGGAGGCCAGTCACTAGTTGCTTCCCCCCAGGAGTCAATACTGGTACCAATACTGTTGGATACCTTTAATAACCTGGATGATGGGACAGAGTGCAGTCTCAGCAAGTTTGCACTTGGTAGAAAACTGTGAGGAGTGGTTGATTCACCAGATGGTTGTGCTGCAAATCAGAGGGACCTCAAAAAGCTGAAGAAAGAACTGACAGGAATCTCAAGAAAGCAAACAAAGGGAAATGCAAAGTCCTGCACATGGGGAGGAATAACCTCATGCAGTAGTATAGGACTGGCTGTCTGGAAAGCAGTGTTTGCCGAAAATGACCTTGGGAACCTGGTGGACAGCAATTTGAATATGAGCCAGCAATGTGCCCTTGCAGCATTTTGGGCTGCACTAAAAAAACAACCACCAGCAGGTCAAGGGAGGTGGTTCAATACTGGTGAGACCACATCTGGGTTCCTGTGTCCAGCTCTGGGTTCCCCAGGACAAGAGATGTTGGAGCAGATCCAGTGAAGGCCCATGAAGATGATTAAGGGATTGGAGCATCTGACATGTGAGGAGAGATTGAGAGAGCTAGGATTGTTCAGCCTGGAGAAGAGATCAGGGGGATTCTATCTGTTGAGTGGAGGAGGAAAGAAGGCAGAGACAGAGTCTTCTCAGGGGTAACCAATTAAAGAACAAGAGGCACAAAAGACATGAACAGGTTTTTCAGAGTCTTGTCCAATCAGGTTTTAAATATGTCCAAGGATGGAGGCTCCATAGCCAGAACTTTACCAACCTCCCAGTAAAGAATCTTCTTTTCCAATTAAGTTCGTGCCTGTGACATCAACCAGCTCCTTCAGCCCTGATGGAGACAGCACATTAGGTCCCATAGGCTTATATATGTCTGATTTGTTTAAGTGATCGTTCTCTGTTGAGGGTAAGTCTTCCTCACTCTAGACTTTGCCACTCATCTTAGGGACCTGGGATTCCTGAAGGCAAGTCTTATCAGTAAAACCAGAACTGAAGAAGTAATTTTCCATGTCCTTTGTCACCAGATACTGTGCCTCATTCAGCAACAGTCCCACCTTTTTCCCAGTTTTCATTTTGCTGTTAATACACCTAGAAAAGCCCTGCTTTGTTACCCTTCCCATCCCTTGCCAGATTCATGTCCAGATGCAACTTAGCTTTCCTAACCCTGGCCCTGAAATTACTTCTGGGTCACTTGACCCTTCTTCTACCTCTTGTATGCTTCTTTTTTGTTTGAATTTTGTCAGGAGCTTCTTCTTCATTCATGCAGGCCTCCTGACACTGCTGCTTGACTTTCTGCATATTGGGATGGACCGTTCTTGGAGGAGGTGAGCCTTGAAAATCAACCAGTTTTCCTGGATCCCTCTTCCCTGCAGGACCATCTCCCACGAGATTTTTCCAAGCAGATCCCTGAAAAGGATGAAGACTGCTCTCCTGAAACCCAGGGCCGTCAACAAGACAAATAGCATGGATCCTGAAAGAGCATCCATGCTCTCAGGATCTTGAACTTCACCATCTCATGGTCATTGTAGCCAAGCCTGTCCTGACCATCACATCCCCAGCTGGTTCATTGTTTTTAGTAAGTATCAGGACCAGCAGAGCACCACACACCCCCCACCCCCCCACCATTGATTCAGGTCATCTGTGCCAGGAATTTATCACCATGCACTCAAAAAATGTCCTGGATTGCTTATGTCCTGTTCTGTTTGCCTTTCAGCAGATGTTTGGGTGATTAAAGTCTCCCATGGACCAGAAATCATACTCATATCTCATGTAGACATGAGACTTCTTTCAGCTGTCTGAAGAAGACCTCATCTACTTCTTCCTGATTAGGTGTTCTGTAGCAGACACCCACAACAATGTCAACCATGTTGATCTGCCATTTAATCCTGAACCATAAGCTCTCAGCTGGAACATCATCTGTCCCATGGTGGACATGATTCCATGCATTCAGCTGCTCTGTCTCCTTTCTCACCTTCCCAGTCTGTCCCTCCTAAAGAGCCTGTATCCAGCTATTGCGACATTCAAGTCATGTGAGCAATCTCACAGCATCTCTTGGATCCCCGTGAGACTGTAGCCATGCAACTGCACATTGACCTCTAATTCCTCCTGTTTGTTTCCTAGGCTGCATGTATTAGTGTATGGGCACTTCAGAGAGGCTGTCTGTCATGTTGATTTTCCAGACAATGTATGAGACCTTCCCTTATAATGCTGCTTCTTGGTACTTCTTTTGTTGTGTGCTTATACTTGGGGTGGGCCCCTTCTGCTCTGTTTTACTGACTGACTATAAGGTCTTGTCCACACCACCCTGCATCTTTTGTATACCAACTCGGTCCACCACTTCCCCAGGTGACTGTGGGTCATTATATCTTTCCTCTGTCATTCTTAGCTTAAAGGTCTCCTCACCAGGTTGGCCAACCTGTTGGCAAAGATGCTTTTGGCCTCGTTTGTCAGGTGGATTCCATCTCTTCCTAGCAGACCTCAATCCTCAAAGAGCGTCCTGTAGACATAAAAGCTGAAAACTTGTCATTGACACCAGCTGTACAACCAGTTGCAGACCTAGAGGAACACTTCTCCTCAAGTCCTTATTTGCACTGTTAGGATTGAGGCAAAAAAACACCTGGCACACCTTGCTGTTGATCATCATCCTAAGAGCTGTGTAGTCACACTGGATATGCTGCAGGTCTCATTGGTGCTCATGTGGAAGAGTAGCAGTAGTAATCCAAGGCTGGTCTAAGGGCTGGACAAATGTCAGCAGCCTCTCCACAATGTCCCAGATCCAAACGCCTAGACAGCAGGTCAGGTCAGCAAATGGGGGCCTCTGTCCCCTGCAGGGAGAGCGCCTTCCACTACTATCACTTGTTGCTTTCTCCCACTGCTTCTGTGTGGCTCAGGGCCAACTGGTTCTGGTGCTTCATTGGACAGAACTTCCTGCCCCTCATCTACAATGGAAGGCACTGAACCTATTCTGCAGCTAGAGTTCTGCAGGTAAATCAGGAGCCTTCCTCCTGTTGCCAGAAGTCACAAGTTTCCAGCCTGCACCATCAGAGGAGTCTCCCCTTCCAAACCTGGTAAGTACAGACTCTGACTGCCCCTCCTTTCAGTACAGTTAGAGATTTAGGCTCTTGTACCTTCAGGATCTTGGAGAAGATCGAGTCGGTCTCTTCCTCATGTCCCTGATGCTGCAAAATCTGCCAGCCTCCTCTAGCAGCTCCTTTACTTGTTGACACAGATCCTCTACCAGTGCACACCTCCTGCAGGCAAGGAGTCAACCTCCCACTTCCCAGCCTCAGCAAGAGGCCCTGGGTACTCCCTGCACTCCCTGAGACCTACAGAGCTGCATCCTTCCATCAGGAGCTCGATCTGAGGTCTCTGATGTGTCTTCAATATTTCTCTTAGGTCTCCTTCCCACTCAATTGTTCCTCTATCTTCTTCCATTCTTGGACTGAATTTCTGAATGCTACACTGGCAAGATGCAATTGGCAGATAGAAATCTTCTGTTTACGTATATGCCCCACAAACAATTACTAGAGTAATGGAAATAGATAGTTTATTACGTGATTCGTGAAAAGTGCCACTGATTTCACACTGCTGGCCTTTTTGCATCCTTGTCTTTAAGATCCCATCCTCTTGGGTCATGTAAATATAAGATATTAGTATCTTCTTTAGAATTGGTCTACAGTCAACTTTTTGATCGTAAATATGGTCCACTGTGTATTTTGAATTCTTTCCAGGAGTGTATTTACTGGAGGCTATTGGGCTATATGTTCCCATTAATGCAGCCTGTGCATCCAAGCAACATGCCAAGAGTCAAGAAATTACTTGACTTCTCATGTCAGTTGAGTAGCTGTTCTGCTGGCACCTGTGCTCAAGTATCCAAGAGAACAGAAGACCTAACTTAGCAATAAGATAGTTTCCACGTATGGTTGGGTTAGTTTGCGGCCCTCATAAGTGCACTAAATTGATGCACTCATGAAGATCACCACTGTACAGATAGCTTATATAAGCTCTGTGGAGAACTCATAGTGGGACACTGGTTTTGAGTACAGGTATCTAGAGAAGTGGGCGATATCTTTGGCACTTAACCAGATTACACAATCTTCTGAGGAAAGGCAGAGGAATATACTCATGAGCAAGTGGGAGGGAGATAAATAACTAATAAATCAAAGAAAACATCATCATTATTATTATTATTAACTAATTGCTGCAATAAAAATAAATATTACCTCATGAATTCCAAAGTGAGCATAGGAATCAAAGTAATAATCCCTGGATGTCATCTCTTCTGGATTGATAAACTTTGCCATCTTGCCTCTGCCCGGGCAGCTTGGTTGCAATGGGACATGTATGACAGATTGAACTGGCTTTGGAACAACAGTAGGCTGAGGAGTCTGGGATGGGATGGGGCAAACCTAGGAGAACATGGAATATCGTTAAGAGGCATCATTAAAAGAAAACATCTCTTTCTATGTCTAGCATAGTGATATTATTGTAACTAGCTAGGAGATAGTAAGACCAAAGACACCTGGGGTATCGTAAGAGAAATTTAGGCTGCCTTCTGTTCCTGGCTCTTTAACTTATTTGCTCTGTCTTGGAAAATTTCCTTAATGGCTTTTTCCTTGATATTCCTCTGCAGATACCTACGTCAGTGCAAAGTAATGACAAATTATTGGTGTTGTCTGAAGTGGGTGACTCCAAACATTGACACAAGGCAGTTAAGAGCTAGGTTTTCTCCTTTAGTGTCTTTTTCTGTCAAGCTGCCACAGCTTTGTGAGAGGTAAGTTGTAATAAATAAATAGTTCCCCTGCAAAGAAGAGCTCATAATCAAAGGGTTTTGAACACAGTGTTGCCAACAAGGACAGGATACACAATCAATTCTTAATTGTCAGGTAATATATCTGGCTGTATTGATGAAGTAGGTCTGAGAATGCTCACAATATTTGAAAGTCCCTGACACTGTCCAAAAGTCTCTCAGTGTGTCCAGAAAGCACTGCAGGGAGCTGTGTGGGATATGTCATTCCCTTAATTTAGTTGTTGGGAGATGCAGGAGTTAGGTGTTAACAACATCCCCTGGCTCACTGCACTTTGTTTTACCTTGCATATTGCATCTCCAACATGAAAATTTCAATAGAGCCAGAATGCTCACGCCCCCTTGACTCTGATTTGACACCTGCAGCATCTAAGACAGAAGACAGAATGTTTCACAAACATGAGACACAGACCATGGTCTGGCCCATACATACACCTACATCTTTTATCCTTAACATAAAGCAAAATGCTGAAAACTGAGAAAGACTGAGCAAGATGCTACAGCTTCACACGTGCACTAAGTCACCTGCAAATTATGGGTCAACAACTTCATACATTAAGAAGGTCAATCCTACTTAAAATATGTCACCTCTTCTTGTACTTTTTTTTTTAATTTTCAGATTTAGTAGTTTCCCAGTGGGGACCAGATTTGCCTGAGCCTCTCCTAGATACTTTCATAAAGTTCACTCTATCTTCTATACCTTGATACTGCAAGACGTCAATCCCTGCTCTCTCTGAATAGCATCAATTAGCCTAGTTCAGTTTACTTCAATATAAAAAAAAACCCACATTTTTTTCCCTTGTTCATTTGAAGATTTAAACCATCTTTTGATGGTTTCTTTGGTCCATCTGTGAAAAATGAATACTAGTCGTTTACGTTCCTGTAACACCTTGCATCCCCAAAGATCCAGAAGTGCTTTATTCAGACGTCTTTTCTATTTCTGATATTTTTACTTTATCACCTCACCCAGTTCACCTCCCACACAGAATAAAATTGTTCCCAATTGGTATTTGTATTTCTGTCCTGTCTGGTTTTAAAATGTCCATCCGCAGTTATTTCTTTTAAGACACTATTTCATTGCCTGTTCATTGCAAGCAACACCTTGACAGCTTATTCTGTCAACGTGTTGGTTGCAACATTCAACCCTTCCTAATTTAATCGTGATACTTTTAAATACATACTTGAGGTTATGTCCTAACTTTTTTCTCCATGGGTGTACACACTATCAAATTTTTGCAGTTACTTTGCCCTGCAGTCCTTTCTGTATTTGTCTGCTGGATTACAAAGCCTTAAACAGTAGATGTTCGGAATTTTGTTTTAATTTCATATGAACTCTGTAAGGTCCTACACTTTTCTCCTAAATCTTGTCCTCCACATCATTTTACAAGCAAAGTACGTAAATAGAATAGTCACTGAGCCCTTCATTCTGTTCCTGTCTTAGGTAAGAAGGTCTCCAGAAGCAAGATAGTACATCACAGGCAGTTGCTCAAAAGCTACCTACTGGGGAGAAGATCTGACAGTTTTTGTAAATGAAACCAAAGAGGTATTGGCATTTCTATTGCTGACAAACTACAAATTCAGATGTGGTTTGCTGTACTAGAGAAAGCCTTTTCTACAGGAAAAGAGACTAGTCTTGAAGTTGAATCTTCTGTCTGGGTCTCAGGCAGTATCAGTTCTGCTCCTGGCTGCATGGAATATGTGTAGACATGGTTGTGAGAACAAGGCTTGTTCTGACTAAAGATACAGAAAGAAACTAAATTCAGCAACTCAGGCTACGAAAGTTGTCTGAATTATTTTGTTTGCTATAAAGGAATTAACATGGTTATCTCATAGGCTGCAAGTCAGCTGAATTCTGCTACGGCCAAGGAGTGGCAAGATAACTTTTAATAAGACACTGAGACAGTATTAGACCTTTGACTCACAGTACTTTTCAGGTTTTAGTACTCTTCAGGTAAAGTACCTGAAGACTTACTGCTCTCTGTCCATCTACCTCTCTGCCAGAAAGTATATATCCCATGTAGCAGAAGAAGTAGAAGCCTATTAGGTCTGTTTCTCAGCTGTCTTAGTTTTCAGCCAAGCAAAATGGTAAAATGTGTTGATGGTGGTTGTGTGACAATGTTAGGCTGTGAATACCATTAGGCCACGCACTGTCCATCTTATGCTACGAGTATCATAGCCCCATGCAGAAGAGGTAACAGAAAACTGGATAGGGGTGGTGTCTTCTCAGCCAGCAGCACTCTGTCACAGGGACCTTAAATCAGCTGCTTCATTCTGGTTTAGGTATCATAACACAACACAGACCTTTCAAATTAAAATGCAATTTTTTTCAGCATCTGTAATACCCACTGCTATAATTTCTGAGTGTAGCACTGTAATTCTGAAACTCCAAGGCAAGGTCACAACTATGAGAATAATTTTGTGAGTGGGGCTCAGGAAATCCTTCTGTCATAGATTTGCTATAGACACTGTGAACAATTTCAGACAAGAGTAACTCATGTCCTATGACAACAAATACCCGGGGAAAACATATAAACACAGTGGACAATTACAAAATAAAGAAATGTAATGTAAGCTATTATTTGTATCAGAAGCAATAAAGTCTTCAGGTGTACAGCTCTGTGCTTGCTAAACTAGAAACAACTAAGCTTTTAGGGATATGGTATAAATGCTTTAGGAGAAAACATGCCTCCAAAAGAAAAGCTATCAAGGAAAGACAGCTTCCTGTATTCCTTCCAGAACTGAAAAGAATCCTTGACATGATTTACAAGCTTAGCACATAATACCCCAACTGTCAGAAACAACTCATCTTTTGAGTAACTTCTGAAAAGGGAAAGCATCTGGGCTGAGGTAAACCTCATATCAATGAAAAGAATCTAACAAATTCTATCTGAATGAACGATATTTATTACAAATGCGGATTCCTGCCAGCTGCACACAGTCCACTGGCCACTGTGAATGCAGATGAAGTTTGAAAGAATGCAAGTAGCTGCCTCAGAATCCATTCATCACTGTGCTAAATGGGCAGCCCTCTACTTTTCCATCTCCCATTTGCTGCTGAAGATAGAGTTGGAGGGTCTGAAGGATCTGAGAAGCAATCTTTTTCTACCATTACTATGGGACTTAGGTCCTGCTGTTCTGTACCATTTTAACACTTAAGTCAAAGGAAATTAAGGAAATAGTTTCCTACTTTTAAAAATTAAATAAAGTTTCTTTCCTCTTTCTTTGTGGACAAGGTTGGTAGATTACAGATGCATCAAGCAGAAGACTGCTTTTTTAAAAGCTTTGAATCTTACAAAAGGCAAGATTCATAACCCTCATTCATTTCTCAAAATGTCACATCTGAACATCTTAACATAGGTTTCTAAAACACATATAGGGACTTCAGTCATGGATGTGACTTTCAGATATGTGGAGCTGACCATGTGCATCAATGGAAACTGTTGAAATTCTTCTTTCTTGAAAACTGGACCTAAGTCAACATGGACTTATGAGGCTATCTGGATGTACAACTCCCATAGTACAAAAGAGAACCAAGTATTCAAAAATCATAGGCTATTTTGAAAATTTGAGCCTTTTAGATATATCCATCTGCCTACAGAGAGGCAAGATGGTGAAATATGCACAACTCATTTTTTAGGAGGTTTGTGACAAAAGCTGAGGTGTGTAGAGTACAAATAAACTTGAATCTCAATGTTCGTTTCTTGATATTACTATGGAGACACAGGGCTGGAGGTTAAAATTCCATTCCATGTAAAACTTTTGTTCAAGCTGCAGTGTTTTCTCCTTGACAAATTCTTAGTTATTCATTACATTTTTCTGGCATTGAAGAGGTTAACAGTATCTTCTGTCTGATAATGCCTACCCTTTCATTAAGAAACTACACTTATTAAGAATGAAATTATAGTTTAATATGATTCAATTTCAGCATTCTCTTCTTTTTAAACAAATGGTTTTATTGTATATAAATGTTGATTATACTCATTTCTTGGGCCAGATAGCTTTCTGTGTCAGAACTACTGGAATAGAATATGCCTAGAAGCATTTTCATTAGTCTGAATTTATTAATCTACACCTTTAGCAGGCAAGAGATTATCACCTGATATACAGTCACCATAGCAGTTCCAACAATACATCTTCCTGCTGCAGATATAAAGGCATAGCCAAATATAAGAGGTATTTGGTATCCTCCTGCCAAATTTTCGGCTTACTTCTACAACAGCTTCTTGGAAGTCATTACACGATGGTACAGGCTAAAACCTCCCTTGACTCCTTTATCGTTCTGAGATAAGTCTTTGTCCCAGGCTTGTGGGAGCATATCTTAAGTGATCTTTGGATTAAGCAAAGAATCTAGTCCATTTTCTGAGAAGTTTTAATCTGATTTTCTGAGGAAATGAAGCTGCCAGAGTATCTTGTCTGTGTCTCCCATTGATAACTTTTGAGCTTGTCCAACTCAGTCTGATTTGAAAGAAGAGTGGAAATATCACACACATTTGTATTCCTATGCATTTCTTGAAAATCAGAAATTAGGTAGAAGGATGGCCAATTTGATGATCCACTGAAATTGAAGAAGTCAGATTTCAGTTGTCATTCTTTCTACTTGCTCTAGGTTCATTAAGCTAACTGGCTTGTGTAATATGTGTAATGTGTAGTCTCCAAACTAACCATACTATATGATCAGTAATGAAGACGTAGGAAGAAGTCTAGGCAGAGCTCAGAACTAAGTTGGGAGAATGAGCACATACTTGCAGGAAACAAGATTTCAGTAACTTTCCTACTCATGGAAAAACCTTTTTATGCTAAGGATGTGAAGTCCACAAGGAGTGGAAAATGGCCAGAAATCAAGGGGTTCCAACAGAGACCAGTTGAGACAAACATTCAACTGCAGACAGACGTTACTGCTTGGAAACAAGGATGTTATGTATGTCTGCATTAGGGACATGTTTTCAGGAAGTAGGGCCCTCAAAGACCAGTAAAGAATGTTTGCCTTTCATTGTGGATTTTGTTTTTCTTAGTGGAGGCTTTATGTTGTGATATTTCTCAAAATCAGAATGAAATACTCAGTTCCTCAGCAGCTATAAATCGACTTTCTGCTTGATAAAAATTAGGCTCAGTTTATTTTCAATTGCAGATACCTATAAGTATTATTTATTTTCAATTTACACCTATAAGTAAATCTGGCAGGCTGTTCAATGAGTTCAATGCAACTGCAAATCTTTCTAAACCCTAAAACTGCAAATCTAGCCAGGCAGACTCTGTAAGAAAATTGGGAGAGAGAACTGATTCTTAAAACTGCTTGCTTTGAAGCTACACCTTTTTCAGCCACTTCAAAGTCAAACACTGCCCTGAACTTTCTACATGGAGTGTCTGAAATGCCAGATCAACTTGTCATAAACAAACCTGTCCATTTATTATCAGCAGAAAATTCATTGTCCTTTACAGACAAGTATATCTTGGAGTACATTACAATTGCTACATGTTATTATCCCTAACGTAATAGTGATAGTAAAAATATTGTGAAAACGCTGAGGCATGTTCTAAAATCCAAGCCTCTATTGTTTGCTTTAGAATAAAGCCTCTGTACAGAACAACTGAGACTGAGCAGTCATACAAGGAACTTGATGATACACTAAGTGTCCAAAGTGTATCATTTGGATACAAAAAGTCAAAGTAAAACATGCAAGCAGGTCTTCAGTATGATAAAGGCATGGCTGGCATATTTAGGCTGCAGCAGAAGTAACACCAAGTAGCAAGAAGGAATGCAAAGATCACAAAGGTTAGCAAATCTGTTACTTCTTTGAAAGTTAAAAAGGAATTTAGATATCTAAATGTTAATACAAGATAGGTACTATGATACCGTTGTGGATCTGACCCAGGGTACTATATACTGTCAAGATTCTTAATGGGGACTATCTGCTGGGGAAAAGCCAGCATCTTCTTAGTGACAGGTCACAAATTAAGCAAGCAAATTTCCAGTTGGGTATAAGGGAATAATTCTTCCCCCTAATAGCGGTTAAGCACTGAAACAAATGCTTAGAGGGTCTGTGGGGTCTCCAGCCTTGTAGATTGCAAAACACAGTTGGAAAAGGTCCTTAGCAGCCTCATTTAGCTTTAAAGTTATCTTTTATCTGAGCAGGATGCTGGACTAGATAACCTCCAGAGGTCTCTTCCACCCATAGTATTCTATGATAGTAAGACATGGACAGTTATATTTGTACTATGCAGGAGATACAGGTGCTAATGGCGGGACAAACTTATAAAACAGCCTAGTTTAGATTATGGGGTGGGTTATAAATTTGGGTTTATAGATTTGTACACACAATAGGAACAGAAACTGTTTTCATGAGATTAAAGTGCACACGTTGAGAAGAACACAAGGACATGACACTATGGAATGAAAAGATTTTGAAGCTACATGTAACAGAATTGGACTGAAATGATAGGAAATGCGAAGACAGAATGTAAGGATGGGAGTGATGTTAAGTACCTGTAGCATTTATAAAGTCTGAGCAGTTCTAGACCATTCTGTGTGACAGTGCAGGTAATAAAAATGCTCTTCATCCAACCTGCCCTCTTGACTGCTTACTGCACATTACAGTGCAGCTTGGGTACAGCAGCAAAAAACAGGTGACAAATTGTAGTTATGGGTGTTGACATTTAATTGAAGTTGTATTCCTTTTTATAAAGATGGAGATTTTGCAATGCATTTAGAGCAGAAGGTCCAGTGCAGGGCATGAACAGTCCTAGTTCAGAATAGAACAGAAGGAAATATAAGAGAAATGTATTACTATTAACTGAAATTTACTCTTTGCAAAGCACCTCATGAAAGGATAGCAAAGCATTATTTAAAAAGTACTGAGAGGTATCTTTCTTTAGGACAAGGTTGAATTTTGATTATCTTTGGCATGTGATAGATCTAATGTCTATTATTGCTTTAGATTTAATGTCACAGACTTTATTGAAACACCTTCTTGGTTTACAAGATCCTTGTTACAAGGAACAGCTGGAGAAATGCCTTGTGTTTTCACCTATACTCCGTTGTGTAAAGCAGATGGTCTGTCATTAGAATCTGTTGCCCATCTGTTTGTTTAAAGCCCCTTGAGCCTCATGAAGAGTGAGCTAAGCTGCACGATAAGGAGTTTCTCAAGTGCTGGCTGAAGTCTCAAACCTGCTTCTATTGAAGTCAGTTTTGCAGCCTCAGCTCAGTGGGGAATCATGTTTTAGAACCGTTGCCCTCTGGTGGATAATATTAAAAGTGAAGTACAGCTGGCAGATGGCTAAATTCATTCTTCATTTCATGGGGTAGAGACTAAGTTACTGCAATCAATAATCTGGACACGAATCTTCTCATATAACCATGCTCTTTCCCTCCAAATATACAGAATATGGATTTGTTGCATGTAATGGTCTCTGTCACTTTTCCTTCTCTTCCATTCAATTATCCAGAAAAAAAGCGGTAGGTATAAACTATGTTGTATGTTTTCCTGCAACAGATTTTCCTTCTGAGATTTCTGGTTTTCAGGAGTTTTGACAGATCTATCATAGAATCATGGAATCATAGAATGGTTTGGGTTGGAAGGGACCTTGAAGATCATCTAGTTCCAACCCCCGTGCCACAGGCAGGGACACCTTTCCACTAGACCAGCTTGCTCAAAGCCCCATCCAACCTGGCCTTAAACACTGCCAGGGAGGGAACATCCACAACTTTCTCTGGGCAACCTGTTCCAGTGTCTCACCACCCTCACAGGAAAGAATTTCTTCCTAATACCTAATCTAAATATACCACTCTTTCAGTTTGAAACCATTACCCCTCATCCTATCACTACATGCCCTTGTACAAAGTCCCTCTCCAGCTTTCCTGTAGGCCCCCTTCAGGTACTGGAAGGCTGCTATGAGGTCTCCCCGGAGCCTTCTCTTCTCCAGGCTGAACAACCCCAACTCTCTCAGCCTGTCTTCATAGGAGAGGTGCCCCAGCCTTCTGATCATCTTCGTGGCCCTCCTCTGGACTCATTCCAACAACTCCATGTCCTTCTTATGTTGGGGCCCCCAGAGCTGGACGCAGTACTCTGGGTGGGGTCTCACAAGAGCGGAGTAGAAGGGCAGAATCACCTCCCTTGACCTGCTGGGCACGCTGCTTTTGATGCAGCCCAGGATATTGTTGGCCTTCTGGGCTGCAAGCGCACATTGCCGGCTCATGTTGAGCTTCCTGTCAACCACCACCTCCAAGTCCTTCTCCTCAGGGCTGCTCTCAATCCATTCTCCGCCCAGCCTGTATTTGTGCTTGGGATTGCCCCGACCCACATGCAGGACCGTGCACTTGGCCT
This sequence comes from Nyctibius grandis, assembly GCF_013368605.1. NCBI lineage: Eukaryota > Metazoa > Chordata > Aves > Nyctibiiformes > Nyctibiidae > Nyctibius > Nyctibius grandis. The sequence continues at coordinate 74,361,340 of NC_090662.1, read as the reverse complement.
TGTTGAACTTCATGTGGTTTGCACAGGCCCAGCTCTCAAGCCTGTCAAGGTCCCTCTGGATGGCATCCCTTCCCTCCAGCATGTCGACCACACCACACAGCTTTGTGTCATTGGCAAACTTGCTGAGGGCGCACTCAATCCCACTGTCCATGTCGCCGACAAAGATGTTAAACAGCACTGGCCCCAACACCAACCCCTGAGGAATGCCACTCGTCACTGGTCTCCACTTGGACATCGAGCCGTTGACCACAACTCTTTGGGTACGACCACCCAGCCAATTCCTTATCCACCGAGTGGTCCATCTGTCAAGTCCATGTCTCTCCAATTTAGAGACAAGAATGTCATGCGGGACAGTATCAAATGCTTTGCACAAGTCCAGGTAGATGACATCAGTTGCTCTTCCCCTCTCCACCAACACTATAAACCCATTGTAGAAGGCCACCAAATTTGTCACGCATGATTTGCCCTTAGTGAAGCCATGTTGGCTGTCACTAATCACCTCCTTGATTTCCATGTGCCTCAGTATAGTTTCCAGGAGGATCTGCTCCATGATCTTGCCAGGCACAGAGGTGAGACTGACTGTCCTGTAGTTCCCTGGGTCGTCCTTTTTTCCCTTCTTGAAATTGGGGGTTATGTTTCCCCTTTTCTAGTCAGTGGCAACTTCACCAGACTGCCATGACTTCTCAAAAATGATGGATAGTGGCTTAGCAACTTCATCCTCCAGTTCCCTCAAGACCCATAGATGCACCTCCTCAGGTCCCATGGACTTGTGCACCTTCAGGTTCCTTAGATGGTCTCGAACCTGATCTTCTCCTACAGTGGGTAGTTCTTCATTCTCCCAGTCCCTGCCTCTGCCTTCTGCGACTTGGGCGTGTGGCTAGAGCACTTGCTGGTGAAGACTGAGGCAAAAAAGTCGTTGAATACCTCAGCCTTCTTTTCTTTTTTGCAGCACTACATCCAAAACTCTCTATAACAAAAGCAATCAAGATGCAGAGGTATAAGAAGGGGAAACAGACTATTGTTCTGACAGGGCTACTAGAGGCTTAGATTTTGTGGTAGTTCAGAGGGAAGGTTTGAGGTATGTCTATTGCCTGCTTATTGTTGAAAGTGATGAAAGAGGAAAAGCTGATAGCAGAATTTTCCATTTGAATTAGGCTATACCCTCTGGGTAATAAAGAGCTTTTCCAAGTTCAGTGTCATTTTCTAATTTGCCTTTCAGGGAGTTGCACAAGGGGAAGAAATATCTCTGCATTAATAAAATGCATCAGGTCTTCCAGCTGATTTTAAAATATTTCCCACAAACTCAAGGAATCTAAAAATAAACTGTATCAATTTCATTCCTAGGCATTCATTGCAGAGTCACCTCTATATTTGGTAGTGACAATTGTTAACATTAAATGCTTACTACTTGGACTGATACTGATGTTTTAATGTCCCATCTAGTCTGACTGGGCAAGCACTTCTATACCAACAACAAGTAACACTCAGCTATGGTGTGCTGTTCAGGGGCCAAACTCACACTACCATTTCTAACTCCCATTATCAGGTTTGGCATGACAGAGCGAGAAGGTTGCAAAGGTGTCACTGCTGGAACAGCACTGGCTTAAACTACAGTTGTTGGTCTTTCCCTTCCCCTTGTATTCTGCAATAATAGTCAAATAGCACCAGTCTTGCCTCATTTTTTGAGACAGGATGAAACCCTCAGATTTATGTGTGGCTGAGTGGAGTCGTCAAGTCCTGTCAATCCAGCACTAGTTCTAGGGCACCTGGGTACTGTGAAGCAGTAACTGGAACAAGGGTAATAGTTCTTCCTATGTGCACATGAACACCGATAGTTCTTGGTGAGTAATGTTCTCTGCTGCTTGGGTAGATTTGGCACTTTGCAATCAAATAGGATGAAGAAATTGTTCCATGCTATGTTTCCCTGGGAGTAGCTCAAAGCCTATATTGTTATTTAGCAAGTCATGCTTCAGTTTCCTTTCTTCCTGTAATGTGAGGCTCAGTAAACAACGAGGCAGTTTTCTAGGACTACCTTTGCACAAACTTGTTTGACTAGCTGGGAGGAGGATCTAGGTTTCTCACTGCTCTGCCCTTGTTGCCCCCTTCCCTTCTATGTGCATCAGAGGGGATTCATCAGTGTCACTTTAATACTTCTTTTCTACAGTACAGGTCACAGTGTAGATAAACCGCAGTGGAGAATAAAAAGACTGCCCTTTCACTTCTCTGCAGAGTCCAACATTCAGTGTGCAAGGCCCTATAAAAGAAGCCTCTGTAATGTCTGGTGGGTCGTCCAGGTAAGCTGATGTAACTCCACATAAATTCTGAATTACAGACTATTTATCATCATGGCTATGAAGCCATGAATGGTGCATAGGGATCTATAGTCAGAACATTAGAGGCCTGTTAACAGATGGTAGTTAGTGGTATTTTAAGGATGACTAGGCAATTCAGCTCTTTTTGTGGAAAAAAAAAATTAAGGACAAGGTCATTTTTTGAGGCATGAAACCCTAGCTTTGTTAGCAGTTGTTTTTACTTTGTGATTAACTATAAGCCAGGGAAGACATGCTACTGTTATCTGAAGCAGTGAGCAGAAATGTAAACATGACTGATGGTTTTTATTCATCTCCAAGTGAAGAGATATATTCATGTGCCAGATTACTTTAAAATGCCTCACATCACAAAGCACAGCTTGTTGTAGAAATAGCAACAGAAGTTATAGGAGCCCGTACTGAAAATATCAAAGTTGAACACATTGAAGAGGAAGAGTCTGTTGCAGATCATTGAATTCATTTGCAGTTATGAAGCTACAAAGCCAGAGAAGTGTGAACTGTCCATTGTGATTTTCTTATTGGTTGTTACTATCCTTGCTGCTAAGTGCCTGCCTTACTGAACAGAATCATGGTTCCAGTGATGTACAAAGAGTTAACAACTGATACACCCCATTATGAGAAACTCCTTAAGGTAGATGCTAAATGGAAAGGAAACAAAAATAGCCGGGTACTTTAAAGCTAGTTTACATGACCCTGGCAAGTGCATGAAAATCTGTTGAGAAAAGAGGGGGAGGCCTACAGCCCCCATTATCAATGCTCATGATGTGTTTCTTGTAGGGGATCTAGCTGTACCACTGGACAGCATCTTCCCTACCCCATCATCATCTTGACAGACTCTCTAGTGACAGGGAACAAGAACCAGAAAGTGCTAATCAACTATAAAACCAGTTATTTTTAAGCCCTTTCTCAGTACCAGGCAGTAAGCTGAAATTCACACGAAAAAGTGGAGCTCTGCTATTTTTAGAGGCTAATTATTAACAAAATTAACCAGAGGATCCTATCTGTACAAATTATTTTCTTAAATTAGCAGAAAATTTAATGGAAGCCCTCCTCTGCTTAGCAAATTTCTAATGCACTGATCCCTGAAAGTCACTTTCCATCTGATATCCCAGTCATTCTCCTCCCCTCTCACTGAGCTTCAGATGTTTCACAACAGATGTAGGAAGACATTATATTCTGTAGGCTTTCCTGAGCTTTAGGATGGGGGAGGAGAAAAAAATTTCCAGTTGATCACCTACTCCATGTCCTAGCCAAGCTTTTGATCTACACTTCAGTGCAGTTTCAGATGTAGTTCAGCTCTAGAGGAGGTCTCTGCCTAAGAAGTATCCAGGTTTATCCATCAGTACTTTTTAACCTCTGCAGGATAAATGAGGACAGAAAGGAGAACAAGGCTGAGAAATGGCAGTTCCTGAGCTGAAGTGCCAGAGAATATCAGCACACTGATTTACACAGTTCAGTGCTGCTTCAGAACTACCAGCAAACAGGCACCAACATAGAATCATAGAATCATTTTGGATCCCACATTTGGTACTTTCATTTGTCAATTAGCAAAAAATAGTCTGTTTCCCTGCACAGAGCAAAGACACCCTGCCACTTCCTTTGGAGCTGTAGCTCACTGGGTCTTAATATGTTATAGCACAGATTTTCTCTTGATCACTGGTCATAACCAGGCTGGCAGACTTTTTGTCTTCTGTGTTGATTTTAAGTCCATCTCACAGTGTGACCTTGAAGGAGTCACCCATTTCTTAGTGTGGGTTATCAGTGTTGCATCCTCTTGTGACCTACTAAAGTCCTAGACATTGGATGTGACTCTCTGAATCAAACCCTAAAATGGATTAAGGCTCACTGGAGATGGGTAAGGGCGATGTGCCCATGAAAGTCAGAGAATAATGCAGGGTGTGACTTACTTTATCTCAACACAAAGGAGACTAGATGGTGGTCTTTGCTTCAGATAAGCAGCTATCAACAGTTGAGTGGATCAACTGGTGGTTTAAATGTTTGTGCCTGAGTTCATTAATAGAGCGCCAGCTCTCCCTGAGTTGGCCAGACCTGCGTGGGGGAAGTGATTACATGGCTCAGCCCAACATAAAGTATAAAAGTTGAACAACTAACAGAATAATTTCAATGAGAGCAATGGGCTTGAGATGCCTTCAACTCACATATTCCTTCCCGGTGACTGGGGACACCCAGCATCATGACAGTGAGCATATTACAAAAACCACTAATGGGAATCACATCAGTATTATGATTGATTTTGCTAAGTGTAACCTACATTTGTATTGTGTTATCAGTGTATTTTGTATCATTCTACTAAATCAGAAATCCCAAGTATCATCAACTGTCTTCAAGTAAGACACTAATAAGACATTTGATATTTGACGTTACACCCTCCATGCATGGAATATCTATAAAAAACTGGTCAAGACAGTATTAGACTCTTAACACCTATATACAACTAGTATTTTCATTTGTAATCATTGGAATAAAACTCTTGTGAAGACATTCAAAGCTTTATTTTTATCAAATGTAAAGGGTCCAACTGTAAACAAATCATTGGGGAGAAAACTGGCAAAAAGCCTTTAACTTGTGCTCAGGAGCCCCAGCTGCTAAAATGAAAATAGTAGCTTTTCTGCTTCACAAGCATGGTTAAGTGTATGGTGGGAGGAGAGTTCTGACTCCATTCTCTCTTGGGCACCTGGAAGTTGAGGAAGACATTTTTCCCTCGAGATTTACAATGAAGAGTGCATGTTCTCTTCCCTCTCCAAGCTTAACTTGCAGTGAGAATGTATGAATTTTATACTGAACAGTTTCAGGTAAGTTAAAATATCATGAACAGTCTACCTTGAACCACAGCCATTGCTATTCATTAAGGGGCTGTCTCCATCCTGGATTTTGCCTCTTTGCAACAAGCAACTGCTACTTGCACCACATGGTGTCAGATGAAGCTGAATCCTTCCTGCAGGTCTCAGGCATGAAAGGGCAGCCTGCATTCTGCTACCCCATTTCTGTAGCTGCCACACACCCTTTCATGCTTTTCTGTTGATATCCTGTGTGGGTCCTGACTTTTCCTTCCTGTGAAAAGCTTTGGCTCTGTCTAATGCATTCACAAGAGCACATGAGCGGCAAGACTTGCATGTATGTGCATGAGTGGTTCATCTTTTTCTTTACTTATGCAATAATACAGAAGTAATTCAACTGATTGCTGTAGAATCACTACAGACTGAAGAAATGTCTTCACTTAGAAGAACTGCAGAGCAAAAAGGAAATTACTAGAGACAACATGAGCAGAAAACGTAACCGACGGTAGAAAGATCTGTATAACTGGGCTTCTGTTCAAATCAGTCTTACATTGATGCTGTGTAAATAGGCTGATTAGCATGAAGACAGATGTTCTCTGATTAAAGTGCTTCTGACCTGTGATTTTCACTGATTCATGTGACTTCTCTTAACCTGAAAAGCTTGGAGTGAATCTCAGCTTTAGAAAGGTTTTTACTCTTCACAGTTATGGAGAAACCTTGAAAACACTGAGTAAACGTTTCCAGGTACCAAAAGGCCTATAAAAGGAACGCATTGACGCAAATTCAGTGTCTTTTTTTAGCCAGTCTTATCACCTTTACACATATGAGGTTGGCATTATTGTTCTTTAGCCACAGTATGGGCACAGCATGATGTACAGCAATGCAAAATTCTTTACTGCACCAGTCCCATCTGTGTTCTCATGGTGGAACAGGCCTTCAGTTTCTCTTGCCTTTTGATGTGCTGGTGGATGTGCCAAAAAAAGAAAAATCCCACCAAAATCTGTGCATTGGCTAAGATAACTGTGAGTCAGAGGATAGGACTGAAAGTTTCGCTTGCTGGTTTTCTGAACATTAACATGATTTAAGAAACAGGAAAACAAAAACAGAAGAGAGAAAAATAATAGAAGCAAAAGTAGTGTTTCCCTATAGCCTGCTGCTGGCCATGTCACTGAATTCAGATCTGCCAAAGCTGATTTATCTTTTTCATGAATCTCAGGACCACAAGAACAGCATTTGGCTCATTCCAGTACTACTCATACCTCATTTCCAAGAAAAACCTTTTTCCCAGTTTGTCTAGTGGTGATTCTTGGAAGCCACAATAAATTAATGTGCAGAGTGGGAGAAGATTCAAGGTGATTCAAGGTTTTATTGATACAGAGTGCTTTTTTTTTTTTTTTCCTTTTTGGAACATATTAAGTTTCTTGGGATCCTGTTTCTTTAAATATTTCCCCTGTTCATAGAATGATTGGCAGCTGAGTGGGATAAAGGAGAAGCAGCATCACCTCTTACTTCTGAACTGGCTGCACATTTAGAATTAATAGGGAGAGAGAGCTTTCTAACAGGAAGAAGATTCTGAAAATGTGAAAAACAGCAAAAAATGGGATTTTCTATAGGACTATGAATCAGGGGAATATGTTTTCAGGGCTGTCATACAAATGAAAGAACACTGTGTTTGGTTTGTTAATATGACTGAAGGTTGGCAGCCGAGCCACCCTAGTCTCTGTCTAGGATCAACAGAAAGATTGAGGCTTCTTTAAAGTATGATTCAGGTTTGAGATGGGCAGAGTTGCCATTCAGAGGTGTTTGTCTCTGTTGATTAAACAGGACAAGTAAGCCATCAACTCAGACACCTTCTTAAAGCATTTGAATTTATGTGAGCAGAATCTAGATCCTAGTTCATCCATTTAAAGTAAAATTATAAGAACAGAAAATAATAAAGATTTGTTGATCCGATGACAGAGAACATCAGGACCCTAACCAATGAGTTGTGCATATTTGCTAAAATAGCACAGAAAACAAATTACTGCCATCAAGAAAATCCTGAAAGAGTGCCTTGAATAACTCTTGAACCTTTTCAGGAACATAAGCATTGCAAAAGGCTTGTAAAAACTGGTTTTCTTGAGACACTGAATCACTGGAGGTAAAACCATTCAGCATCAAATAAAAACAGTGCTTATTTTTCTCCTTTTACTGACAACGTAGTAATTTTCAGCAGAATTCTGAAGCACAATGCGAGTCAGAGGAATGCACTGTTCTGCCACCAGCAGCACAACTGACACAAATTGTATATCACAAGCAATAAGGTTTCTTTTGAAGACCATACCATGAAGAAAGATCTAAATGATTAAGATGAAGGAAGAACAAAGGAAATTGAGAACAGCATCTCCCCTACCTCCTTAAAAAGGTCCAAATAAATAATACCATCTTTATTCAACCTAGGATTTCTCACTAAAAACAGATGATTAAGTAGGATTTTGATCTTAAATTGGTGTCAGAGATAGTGAAGTCATACCTAGCAGTTAAAATACTTAAACTAATGCAAAGTGATAAAAGCTAAATATGGAATTGTTGGCAAGTAGGTGAAGTAATTAATTGTCTTGTTTTCCTTTGTTCTGGATTGTGCAGACCATACAATCCAGTGACTGTAATAAATCATTGGTCCTTTTCATTTTATTGAGACCTCAGTTCACCTGGTGTAAAAGAAAACATTATCAATAGAGATGTGAAAATATGCAGCACTTCACAGGACTGAATGTTTGAGGAAACCCAGGGACTTTGTTCCTTTGTCACAGATTCCTAAATTTAGCAGATTTTTAAAATATCAACCAAGGAAAGAGAAAGAATGCAATGCATAAAATGTATATATAAAGCTCTTAGATTTATAATTTTATTTATATCTTGTGTTTGATTTTATGAAATCACAGAATCACAGAACAGTTGAGGTTGGAAGGGACCTCTGGAGGTCATCTGGTCCAACCCCCCTGCTCAAGCAGGGCCACCTCAAGCCAGTTGCCTAGGGCTATGTCCAGATGGCTTTTGATTATCTCCAAGGAGGGAGACTCCACAACCTCCCTTGGACAACCTGTGCCAGTGCTTGGTTACCATATTCAGATGGAACCTCCTGTGTTTCAGTTTGTGCTCATTGCCTCTTGTCCTGTCACTGGACACCACTGAAAAAAAGCCCAGCTCTGTCCTCTTTGCACTCTCCGTTCACATATTTGTATATATTGATTATATCCCTGAGCCTTCTCTTCTCTAGGCTAAACATTCCCAGCCCTCTCAGCCTTTCCTCACATGAGAGATGCTCCAGTCCCTTAATCATCTTTGTGGCCCTTTATTGGACTCTCTCCAGTATGTCCACATCTCTCTTGTACTGAGGAGCCCAGAATTGGACACAGAACTCCAGGTGTGGCCTCCCCAGGGCTGGATAAAGGGGAAGGATCACTTTCCTCAACCTGCTGCCAATACTCTGTCTAATGCAGCCCAGGATACCATTGGCCTTCTTTGCAGTAAGGGCACATTGCTGGGTCCTGTTCAACCTGGTGTCCATCAGGATACCCAAGTCCTTTTCTGCCAAGCTGCTTTCCAGCTGGGTGGCCTCCAGCATATATTGGTGTATGCAGTTGTTCCTCCCCAGGTGCAGGACTTTGCACTTCCCCTTGTTGAACTTCATGAGGTTCCTGTTAGCCCATTTATTCAGCCTTGATTTGCTTATTCAAATTTATTTGGATGTAAAATCAGTGTTTGAGCTATTTTCCGATTTTATTTTTCCTCATGATTTGAGATCACCAAACAAGGAAATGGGTGGAAACAGGAACCACATACCAGATTTCCTCTTTCTGGCAAAAATATTATTTCTCTGTTATTTCACTCTTCCTATACACTTATAACTCACAAGTCCCTTAGTGGACCTGTAAGTAGTAGTGGCTTTTAAGAAAAACCTTGACCCCCAGTGGCTTCTGTGTTTTTAATAGGGATTAGACTTTCACACCTCTGAAAAGTCTGCAAGTAATGAAACATGTCAGATGCAGTCAAGAGGCCATAAATATAATATACGGCATGGAAAATATAAATGGTACTTTGTAGAATATGATTAATATTGATGTTTATTATCATGACATATCTTACAAGAAAATGCATTGCTAATGACTTAGGAGATACTAGCTGCTAAAGAACTGTTGTAATTCTTTATAGAAAAGGTACTCTGTGCACATAGCAAAATTCAGACTTGCTAAATCCTGTTGAAAATTGTCACTATAACTAGGTACTTGTAGCATATATTTCTGTCCTTGTAAGATTGTACTGGTCATGGACTTCTGTAGGGATATAACTTTGGCTTCCAAGAAAGATAGGTCTTGATCATACATAATGAAGAGCATAAGAGTGACTTCATGATTACTATTACATTGAGATTCTAAACGAAGCAAAACAGATATCTTATTTTTTAGGACTTCAATGACTTAACACACTATCCATATTTGGCATAGTTAATCTACAAGGTACAACTGATTTTTCCATTCATTCTCTTAGTGGATGTATAGTTATTTGAAATATTTCAGTACAGTTTAGAGTCTTGAACCACTTAACACAGAGTTATCGTATCTGTCTATGATTGGACAGATATAGTATATGTTTCAGGAAATGTCAGACCTGCTCACAGACAATTGTGGTTTATATGTGCTAAATCCAGTGCATCTGTGAGTCATCAAACTTACTGTACAATACGCACAATAAGTCCCAGACTTGGTTTAAATAAATAAACTACAGACTTGGTTTAAATTATACTACAAGTTTAAATTATACTACAAGTCCCAGACTTGGTTTAAATTATACAAATGTGTGTGGTGTGCAGAACAATCATCATTCAAAAACACAGGATTCACTCAGCCATTCCAATTACAGTATAATCCCAGGTAAACTTTTCAAAATCCCTAAATCTAACCTATACAAAATATCTGTACAGAACTAGAATAAATGTCTAAGCAAGTACAGGCATACACGATAGCTAAGACGAAGGCCAGGATTTCAAAGGTATGTGGAAGGGTATGTGGAAGGAGAGTGTCACTCCTTTAAGGGCATCTGGTCAAGGACCTTTTCCAATGCAACAGGGACAATAAGAAAAGGAGGAAGCCATGAACAAGAACATATCGGGACACAAACCTGACTGACATGATAAGGGAGGCAGTGATGAGAACCAAACCTGGTCAGTCACATCAATTGATAACGGCACGTGAGAACATGAGAAAGTTTATTCCAGTGAGGTTATCTGACTGGGGACCTGTCAGTTGGGAAACTAAGGGGAAAAGGGGGAAACCAGAAACAAAATACATGGAGACACAGACCTGACAAAACAAACGTGGAGACAACAGCAAGAAACAAACCTCACCACTCAAACTAACTGATGGACTATCAAGAAATCACAGGTGCCACTTCCAGGAAGGTCTCTTTGTGTGTCTTCTGTTGGGAATGATAAGCGTATTAGTGCTTTGCCTAATAACTTGTTAATCCTGACTGCCTTTGCTATGTTAGACAATAAATAACTGCTTTGTACTTTTGAGTTGAATATATTCGGCCTACAAGAGATTCTCTGGCATGGTGAAAGGTGCCCATGAACAGAGTGACTCAGAGGGAATGATAGTAACAGTGCCTAAATTTCTAAAGGGTTTTTGAAGAAAAAATATCTTTAAGAACCAGGCTTTTACATATTTCTCAATGTATTCTTACTGGCAAAAATGTTCAAATGAATGACCTCTCTGAGAGTAATTAAACTGCATTTTATGCATTTTAATTGAGTTGGTCTGACTTGTAAGTGTGCTGTCTTATTCTCTGACCTCTGAGATGTGTAGGTGTTACAGAATTTAAGAAAACAAGACCAGTTATATTTAATTGCTGAATCGAAGGTGTGAATGCTTGGAAGTGATCTAAACTGAAACAGACAAGTATTTTTAAATGCTCCCTTTCTGAATCAGGAGTTTGTTTTCCTAACAGCTCACCAAGTTAGTTGAGTTTTGTTAGGACTGTATCTGAAATGTGAGCTTGTTATTTCAACTTGAAATGGAAGGCCATATCTTCCTGTAATTCTCCACAATTAAACTGAATTTTGTCAGAACATTCATACAGAGGAAGACAGTGAATATAAAGGATGTTATTGAATGAAAAGCTAGGACTTTTCTGTGAAACTGCCTTTTCAAACATAGAGTTTCTCTGTCAACATATATAAAAAACATTTGATGTGGTATAAGACTTTAACCAGGAATTTATCATTATACAGTATATGAGCCCACCATGGCACAGTAGCGTCTTCTCTGACGTAGTTCTAATAACACTGACAACCTCGGCACACAGAGAAATGAAAGTCACAGCATAACATGCAGTTTGAATTTATGCAAATATAAAACATTGTGTGTATATGCATATGTATAAAGACACATACACATGATAAATAATTTTGTAAGTAAGCATATTAATGTGTTTAAAGAACTGCATACTTTCCTATGTGGCGGAAATGACAAATGATCACAATGTTAAGGCTGTCATTGAATTATTAAATAGCATAGTCTTGCTCATTCAGAACTAGTGTTGTGTATTGCATTTGCATTTTAGTTCTAAGACAAGGAGTAACTTTCTTGATTTGAAATAGTGTTAGAGTAGAAACTGTTGTGTCAGTGTGACTGGATATCTTGTTGGTAATTCATTAATTACCAGTCTCTGGAACTACACTGGATATGAATGGTTTTTTATCGGTGATGGTATTTTTTAACCACACTGAAAGAGCTATTTAAACTTAAATCTTGAGTTTAAAAAACCCTGGTAAAGGAAAGCTTATCATAAGTCTGCTTAGTAATGGACAAAGAAATATTAATCTTTCTGCAGACTGTAAAGGCAATCTTGTGTATGTCTGAGACTGACTAGTCCTCATTTATAGCAAGGACAACATATATGTCCTTAAGCACTCTGTAAATTTAGCCTAATGAAGTACACTTGCTCATACTTGGCCATTAAACATTATTTGGTTTTGGTTTACCTAGTCTGAGAAATTTCATTGTAAGAGACTGAGATTAATAACCCATCAACTCCAGGCTTGGGTAGTGCATTTGTTCTCAAGAGGGCTGCAAATATGACAATTAACTTCAATGTGTTTTCAGCAGTTATTTAAGAAACTTGGATATGTATCTAACATTCAGAACACAGGTAATCCCACTAGTTCAAGTGGAATTAGTTTTGCTCCATATTATGCAAGGTGGATGGGGAGTGTTTTTAACTATCCTGCCAGTATGGAACTTGATTCTACAATAAATAATCATGCTGAGTGCTACTGACACACATGAGCAAACCAGTGTGTTCAGCATTTCTTGCATTATTAATAGAACATTTACTGAAGTAAAAAAGATCTTCAGCGATTAATGTTAACTCCAATAGGTTCTGAGCTACACCCGTTAAAAAGATATCTTAGTGTATTAGTGTATTTCAAAAAGATATCTTAATGAAATAGTGTATTTCAAAAGCAGTTGTTGATAGTCATGTTGATAGAAATCAGGCTTGTATGGCTTCATGTTAACAAGAGAATAAGCTTTTGCTATTTCAGACCCATCTTTCAAACACAGTTAAGAAAGGGATATGAGAAAGTATGCTCCTAACATTTTTATACAATCATGAAACAGAATGATGAAAACTCTATTCTTGAGCAAAACCACTGGTGATTCATCCTTTTAAATACAATTTTATACATAGATGTGAGCTGGTTTTGAATCTGCACAAATCACAAATAATTCTGCTGAAACTGGTGCATTTACATGAGGGTAAACTTATCTTGAGATCAGAATGCCGTTGTTTCCAGTAGGCATGGTTAGAATACTCAGTTTTACCTGGTGGAAATAGATCTTGCAAGCATAAATACTTTTGCCTCCCACTTTACAAAGTGACAAAGACATATTTTATGAGCACTAAGGAGCATTATTTGCTTTCTGTTGAGAAAGGAACAGACCTATCAGATAGAAAGATGGCACAGAGACTTTTTTCTTCAATAAAATAATTGTATTGAGGCTACATGAAAGCATGTCTTCTACTAAAAAAAAAATCCTAAAAGAATAGTTTCACATTTTCATGAAAATCTCACAGTAATAAGTGAAAGCACCTTCTCTGCTTAAAATCCTTATCTATCTTTGTCTCCCATTAAGTTTATCTGCTTAAACAAAAATTCTCTCAGAAAAGCAGGACAGAAATTTAATATCAAATACAGAGAAAACAGAAACATAAACCCAGTTTTGAATTGGCCTCGTTTTACAAGTTCTAGGCTAACCTTCATTAAAACTGTACACATACTGTCACAGTACTAGTATTATAATTCATTAAAGTACATTTGCAAAATCTAATAAGTGTGAGATGGAGTTTGGCACTGGAGGCTTGAATTAACCTCTTGGTACTGAATGAGAAATGATAGGTAGCAAGACACATGCTTCGAATGGCCTTGAAAATTACAATCAGCTTTCTGATTTAATAGAATACAAAGATTCAGCAGATTAGATATTAATAGAAGGGTAATGTAGTTAAAACAGCAAGCTAGGAAAATTATCTTCTCATTAATATGTCAAATTCAGCAATGACATAGTGACTGTGATCAAACATGAGGTGAGGTGAGAGGTATGAGTGCCTGAGGTGGAACTGTGGTGAGGTGGAGCTGAGCTGCTACTCCAGATCCTGACATGGAGACTAGTGAGGAGCATCGCATTTTCTCCTGGCTCTACTCATAGCAGTGGTGATTGGGGTGGGGCTCAGAAAACAGTATGTGTGTGTGCAAGGGTATGAGTGTGGGTGAAAAGCTTTCACTGACAGAGTCTCTCTCTCACAGTATGGTAAGCCAGTTATTTGTGGGATTAACCATTGATTAACCATTTGCGAGACAATACTGATAAAAGCAAATTTCAATGGAGAATTTCAAGGAAGCTTTAATACACACACCTTGGTAACTAATTTAAAACAGTCTTGTGTTTTTCTGTGTTATGTTCTTTCCTCATTCATGGTTGGTTGGGGTGAATCACAGGGCTAGAACTACATACTATCTCTTCTTATTCTGTGACTGACTAAAGTAGTCAATAAGCAGTCAATGTTGGTTTTATTCTCTCTGATAGAGAAACTGAGGTTTTCATTAGACCTTACCAGCTTTTGCAAAACCCCCTATCATTTCCTTATTTACAATCTGTAAAAGGGTGAATTGATTACTCTCCTGACGACGTCCTGCTACCTCCACCTACAGCTCCTTGACTGCGGACATTTGTTGAATCCGACAATGGGACAATAAAGTGCAACAAGAAATTATTCTACAAGTACATAGGCACCAAAAGGGAGGCTAGGGAAAATGTGAGCCCATTGCTAAATGGGCCAGGGGCCCTGGTGACAAATGATGTGGAAAAGGCCAAGGTACTCAGTGTGTTCTTCACCTCAGTCTTTACTGGTAAGACCTGCCTTCAGGAGTCACGGTGTGATTCTGTGACTTTATTACAGTAAATTTAAGTATGTATTTCTACTGTTCCTGCTTTTATGGAAATGAGCAGCTTCTCTGGATGTTGACTGTATTTCCCTATCTTTCCTTCCTACAGTTTGGAAGGTTCAGACAGGACAATAAGAAAAACTTTCTCACTGAGAGGTCTCTGCAACACTGGAAGAGGTTGCCTAGAGAGGCAGTGGAGTCTCTGTGCTTGGAGGTTTTAAAGACTTGGCTAGAGACAGCAATGGCTAACGTGATCTAATGCTGCTGACTGTTTGTCCTGGTTTCACTGGGATTTGGTTTCAGTTTGTGGCCAGCCATGGTGATCAGCAGTTAAATCTGGGGCAGCTGACCCTGGCTGGCCCACAGGTGTATTCTACGTCATTGACATCAAGCTCACTATAAAAGAGAGGGTTTGCAGGGAAGGGGTGGCATTTCTTGCTCTCCTTGCCCCTCCTCTCTGTTTGTTGTTGTGATTCCTGGAGCAACTTGCCAGTGATTTGTGGATGAGTATATTTTTGTCTGTTTTGGGTTGTCATTTATATTGATTTTCTCCATTTCCTTAAATCTGGTTAACTTCATCCCATGAGTCTCCCTCTCTTTTTCCCAGTTCCCTTCCTCATTTGGGGAAGGGACATTGGGTGAGAGAAAAACTGCTATCGTTTAGCACCGGGTGCGGGCTAAACGAAGACACTGTTCTACACTGACTGTGACATTGCATGAGATGTTCTATAGAAGTCCTTTCTAACCAACACATCTGTGTTTCTGCAATGACACTGTGATTCCTATTTATAAAGGACTCAGTGGCGTTACTCCTGATATATCCCAATGTAACTGAGATTAGACTAAAAAAAAAAAATTATGCGTCCTGTACTGCAGACAGGGCAATGTCTAATATAGGGCACAGTCATGAGGTATATGGTCCTCAAATAGAAAGAGTTCAGAAGTATTTATGGGAAGGGTTAGTTACTCTGTCTGTGACTAAGGAAAACAAAATCAGTAGCTGGTCTTTATCCCAAGCTGGGGTCAAGCTTCAGGGCAATGGATTGATGAATAGTACAATGATGCAACTCTAAATAATTTCCTTGCAAATGTTCTGTTACTAAAATAGTCTCTTAATTTTGAAAAGCAAAGACATTGGGATTTTATTTATGATCACCTAACATTTCATACTCAAAATACAAAGCAAAAGTATCTTTAATTTCTGCACTTAACGGAGCTTTCAGAAAAGCAAACTTGGCAGTGAGTGCTTCTTCAGGTAAGTCTGCCTTATTTCCAGTTCTGGTCTCTAAATCTCAAAATTGCTGATGCAATAAAATGAAGATAAATAGATTTTCCATACCAGATTTTCAAACTGAGTTTCTATTTTTAGAAATACGCAGATTATGGAAAAGACAAAATTTTACATACCTTTTAAAATTTGGATTTTTTGAGATAATTTTTTCACAACTGGGAGCTGAAAAACCTAGCTTATAAGAAATAAATAAAGCCATCATCCTTCATCTTTCTACACCTCTTAAATCTCAGTTTAAAACTGACATACAAAGAGTGAAATAGTGGCCATCCTCTCACAGTCACTGTGAAGTGATAAAGTTGTCTCAGCTCCCATGCAACAGCTTGAAAGCAATAGCATGCCAAGGGACTCCATGGGGTCAGTATCTGTTCAAGAACACAGGAAAGAACCAGGTAGGCTGTGATTAGTCAGCAATTGCTCCATCTTGCATGGTGAAGACACCCTTGTGGCCATCAACTCAACCACTTAATGGGCCATCTCCTCTTTGCTTCCTTAAGATGAGTGCTTCTTGTTTCTATTGTTTAGAGGTTATTCCCCAAGAAGAAACAACATTATGGAAAGGACAATCCCATTTTATCCTAAACTCTAGATCAAAATAAAGCTGGCATTAAAGCTAGTGAGCAGAACAGCAGGCAGCAGGACTCTCTGTGGAATGAGAGGCAGGAGCAACCAGTTTCATCATTCACTCCCTTTAGCTGTTCATCACCTCATCTGTCAATGGACTGAACTTTGTTACAAACTCAGAAAGGATGAGGCAAAAATCTTATGAAAAGATTAGGCTCAATGCTTTTTTACCTGTATGTATTTCTTTGCTCTGCCTGCACCAGGAAGGGCACAAGCCTTCATCTTTCACAATCAGGCTGAGGGTGAAGCTCTGGAAGGCACATGAGTCAGTCTTGCTAAGCTCACTTTCGGCATGGACGTAGAACTCTGAAGAATTTGGTGCTTTTCACAGACTAAGGTTGGAAAAAAGAGTTGTTATGGCAACTTCTGTGCAAAGTGCTCACTAGCAGGGAACCTCTCTTTTAGCATTGCCACAATGACATGATATGGCCCATGATATCACCAAGATGAACCACACAATTTCTAAAAAATACCAGTCATCTTCACACTAAAATGCTGTTCACTAGAACAACCCTATGCTGGCAGAGGATGATCCATGCTAAGATATCTTTATCTTTAAACTCTGCTTTGAGTGATTGCTGTTATTCTTTATTTAAGCATAAACATTTTTTGATCTTATTTATATTATTAATGCCAACCAAAAGTTATTTCTTCAATGGGACCAAAATATTATGGTCAATGTCTTGAATTTTTAGTATTAAATTTGAGAAAGGAATGGAATGCATTTAACTACACAGAGATCTTCAGCAAAGCTAAATTAATGTTCTGCACAGCTGAAGATGGTAGGAGAAGATGGCTCAGAGCCATATTTCTGCTCTCCCACTCCTGAATTGTCTAGAAACAAAAAAAAGCTCCCATGACTATATTAGAATTGCCTTGTTACTAGCCTAAGTAGCATTGGCTACTTAGTCCTAGTAGGAGCATTGTACAGGATCAAAATGTGGTGGAGTACTGCTTGCTTTAATGCAGAGCTGCCTCTATAGCCCTTGGAGATTTGACTACATCCACAGTGAAAGATTCTTCACTGACATCATGGGTCAGCTTTCTGACTGCCTTGTTAGCAGTGCAAAACATCTAGAGCATGGGCCACTCTTCTGGTCTCTATAGCTCACCTATACTACTTGCATACACCAGCTACCACAACTTTCCCTGGTCAAAGTTATGTGACATAGGCATGTGGCACACCATTCAGAAAGGTTAAAAGGTATGTCATAACCTGCTTCTTCAGATAGCTATCTGACACCATGTCAGATCTGTTGTGACTTCTGTTAGCCTAAGAAGTACACCACATAGCAGCACTATGTCTCTCTTGGGTAAACATCACCTACCATTAATGTTCATTTATATATGGTGTTCTAAGCAATTTAATAACACCAAATAATAATCTTCTACAGCACCTTTCACCAATAAATCACAGAATTCAACACTATGAATGGGAAAGCTTAGAGGGATTAAATTGTATCTCCAAGACCATCCAGTGTAATAGCCAGGAACAAAACTTAATGTTTACTGAATAAATTCAGTCCACTGTTCTCTGTTAGGCACCCTCTTCCTACTCATAATCATAAACAGAAGCTCATGATTTCAACAGATTTTATAATCTCTTTTCCCCTCAGTAGTGGTATGGCTGGATTTCATGCAGATAGGACATTATAATCTCACTTCTAATAACAGAGCAGTTCCTTTCACAGACCTGGATCTCATGATACTGTGCCAGTTATATTCATCTGTATGGGGAAAGCACGTCTGTTACCCCAAATCTTCAAAATAATTTTTTCTCCTAACCAAATCCCAAGCTTTGTATAACAGAACATTCAGGGAGGGCTCTATTTTGCTACCATTAATAAATTACCCAATGTCTCTATTCTTAGCAATGAAACAGGCATCTTTTCTCTCTACAACTGCAAAGTCTGCAGCATAAGAACTGCCTTTTATGGAGTTACTGTGCAACTGCACCGTACAAAATCATCCCAGTTTTAGATTCTAGAATTGTTTCAGTCAGCAACTAACCTGTTACGTGTAGATGTATATGTCTGTTGGATGTGTACATAAACCCTGGCGCTTTGTGCTATTGCAGCACTTTGTGCTTATTGCAGCCTTTCAGTACTTAAAGGGGGCTTATAATAAAGATGGGGATAAACTTTTTAGTAGGGCCTGTTGCAATAAGACATGGGGTAATGGTTTTAAAATAAAAGAGGGTAGATTTAGACTAGATATAAGGAAGAATTTTTTTACAATGAGGGTGATGAAACACTGGGGCAGGTTGCCCAGAGAGGTGGTAGGTGCCCCATCCCTGGAAACATTCAAGGTCACGTTGGATGGGACTCTGAGCAACCTGATCTAGTTGGAGATGTCCCTGCTTGTTGTAGGGGGGTTGGACTAGATGACCTTTAAAGGTCCCTTCCAACCCAAACTATTCTATGATTCTATGATTCTATTCCCTTCACCTGGTATAGGTTCACAAGTTACATTCAGGCACACTTCTGAAATCTCACTTCTTTCAGTTTGTTTCCCATCACTGATACCAGGCCTGCTATTAATATGGCTTCCATTTAATACATTTAAGAGACCCAAAACCAGAAATCTACAGCAGGCCAGCACCATGAATTTTGCAGAATCTTCATGCATATGTTCTACAAAGAACAATTTCTTTCACCTTGTTTTCTGTCTGAGTGCCTTTAATTATTTGCAGAGAACTCAATTCTGGATCTGTTATTTATGCAAGCAGTCCTGTTTTATTTAGACAAGTCATCTTTCATGACTAAAGATAGAGAGGTTAATTTTTTTATTGTGAGGAGAGGTTCTACAGCTTTTGTTCCAATGGAACTTCTCTTAAAGTTCATGAGATGGCCAAGGGGAATAAAGATTTTCTGAATCTTTTTTTCCCTGTGCACTCCAAACAAGGATCCAAAACCATTCTAGGACCCTGTCCTGGTTTGGCCTTCAGTGAGGCTCTAAATAGAGAAGACTTATGGTTTTATTCCCCTTGACTTTTATTTTTATACAAAGCATTATGTACTCTCAGGCTGCTATAAACCCATACAAAAAAACACCGGTTCCACTTACACTTTGGCAGACAGACTGATATCAGGCTGTTATCAGTACAATAAAATTACAAAACTTTCTGAGCCTGATCCAAGATCCAATAGCACCTGTGGCAACGCTTCCACTCACTTAACTATGTTTTGTATAAAGATATAAGGCTATGGGGATACTGGTAATGTAAATTGTCTGTACAGTCTGGTGCCATGGGAGCACACTTCTGTAAGTTTCCTGATAACACAAGGTGTCTTCCTTGACTGGAAAGTAATGCTAGTGAGCTATTCCTTTTCTGCTCTCTTGTATTCTTATTTGAGGAAACAGTGAATATTGTCTTATTGTAGCTTTGGTTTTCTCTTGTCTGTATTTGTTGTCATCATTTCTTTAAGCTCTTTAGGCTAGTGAGCTAGCACTGTTTTTCATACAGTGTCCATGTTCTTTGTCTTAATGTAACTTTTTAAACTACCCTACTACTAAAACAGCATACTTGCCATATTTGACCAAAAGTTTGATTAATGCTCTTAGTTGTGGTAGATTTAAAAAAAAAATTACTATGAAGCTGTAACGTAAGTAATTGGCTCAAATCAATCTGAGTAAGAACCAGAAGGTTTTTGGAATTATTTGGAAGTGGGGCATTTTGACCATTTGTTAAATGTTTTAACTCTTCATCTCTCATTATAGCTGACATTTTTTACATCATGCCTATCACCATGGCATCAAAGTACTTTCACAAATTTAGTGAGTATCAAATCATGCATAATACTGGTACCCCATTGGTTTCAAATGAAGCAAATTCATACCAATTCCTAATTTGCTCTGACACTTTAGTAAGTCCAAAAGTGAGATGCTTTGTCCTGTATTCCTTCTGTCACAGAACATTTGCTAACTTTAGGAGAAAGTTAGAGAAATACAGGTTTGAAGGTCAAACTGGTATCATATGACTTTGCTAAATATAGATGCTTGACGAGTGAAAGAGCTTCAAAAGCCTTGGCATATTTTGCTTGGCGCACTTCTAAGTCTGCATGTATGCAGGCTACTTCTCTCAGTACTTAACAGATCATCACAAATATGAAAATTAATAAAATAGAAAATATCTTGGCAGGTGTTATGAATGTATCCCTTCTGATTTTCTTAAGGTAGAAGCACAGCAGGATATGCCTAATCTGAAATATTTTCACTCTCATTTCACAAATATGTCGCTGATGGATACTCTGAGGAGAAGCAGCATGCATTTTAATGTTCTCCTAACCTGTATGCAGCATTGGAATGCAACTGTCATTGTTAAGAAAGCCTTCTCCATAAAATGACATTGCTGCGTGTGCAGCATTGCACAAGCAGAAAGACAAAGGCAGTCAAACAACAAAAATGTACTAACAGTGAATTGAAATAGAAGAGGAATATTTAAAGAGCTCCCCTCACCTATTTTCCCTGTGTAAAGACAATTTCCATTGAAAAATGGCTTTGAAAGGAACTGGCCGTGCTTACTTGTAAATTTCTCCTTGCAATACTGCCCAGGATCCTGGGACCTTTAATGCAATATGTGCTGTCAGTATTACAATAGTTTACAGATGCGCAGCCAGACTGCTTGCTATTTATAGATTCCTCTTCTGCAAACAGTACTCTATGGGGTTGTAATACAGTAGTAGGCACGTTCTTTGACTTAGTGCTTACATCACATTCATTTAAGAAAATTCTGTTCTTCACCTCGCATGGCAAAGGAGGCATATTTAGGAAGGTCAAGCAAGAGAGAGCACTAATAGGAAGAGAAATGTGGGATTCATGAGGGAACAGGACACCTACTGGGAGGACTATCTGAAAGAAGATATTTGGCAGAGACATTAAAAGAATAAAGGAGAGAAGAGTCATGTGCTCACTCACACTGAAGTGGTGCTTTTGTTCTTTATTACCTCTGCAGGGCAACCGAGGAGGGGGGTCAATTGCCGCCCGTGCATGTTAGGGCAAAGCTGTTGAAGTTGGTTGGGGTGCAATGTCCTTGGGGGTCTGTACGTGGCTGTGCTGCACATCGCTTAACGACGTGTTAAGCGTTCGGAGTGCTAGGCACAGTCTATTAATAGAAACGGGGAGTTTGACACACACTCGCACTTTCTCACATGCTCCCAGAGAAGCTGTGACTGCATCCTGCATCCTTTGGCTTTTCCAGATCTGAGACTTCGCACACTGCTGTAATCCCTTGAGAAGTATCAGTGAAGTCAAGAGAGCCCTAGACAAGTAAACAAGGGCTGCTCAGCCCCAATGTTGAGGAAACCGAAGGTAACGGCGGAGGGGGGCGGATTTGATGAGGAAAACCTGAGAGCTCGCAGGGTACCCTCTTGGCCCGAAGGCAATGCAAAACTATTCCCGGCACTGCTCAAGCCAGCCGGGCACAAGGGGGAGCGCTCCTCCTGCCCTCCGCCCCCGCCTCGGGCATCTCTGCTTGGTAATATCCAGGATGCTGCAGAGACACGGATGCTCCTAAAGTCCCCCAAACGGTCCCAGCAAAGGCTCCACGGCGTTCTTCCAGGCAAAACGCGCTCAGAGCTGGCCAAGGCGCTGTCGCAAGGGACCTTCTCCGTCCCTTTCAGCCTCCTCAAACAGACAAATAACCGTCCCCGTTCCTCACCGCCGCACACACCCCCCTCTCCTCCCAGTCCCCCGCACGGAGCCTCACCTCCACCCGGCCCACCCCAACTTCCCGGGGAACCAGCCGTAAAGCGGCCTCTTCCGGGAAGCGGCCCGAGCGGCAGGAGGGTTCAGCGGGGTGCGAAGTTCTCTGCCTAGGGGCAACGGGGCGGGGGGGCACATGCAGGAAATCACAGCAGCAACGGAGGCAGGGGCTAGCCGAAGGAGCCGGGAAAGTTTATCTGCACTTACTGCTGCTTCTGCTAAGGAATCTAAGCTCGGGGCTGGGGGAGCTCGGGCGCCGGGCTCTGCCTCGCATCCTTACCTCGGTGCTGTCGGCGGCGTTCTCCGCCATTTTCCTCCTCAGGAGCAGGCAGCGGGAGGAGTGTTTCATTCCCATAAGAGCTAGCCAAGGGGTTGGGGCTTCGGGGCTGGTGTTTTGTTTAGTGTTTTCAAAGGTTGCCAAACACTGGTGTACACCAAAGGGTAGGGAGTAAAAAAGAAATTACGGAAAACAGCAATAAATCAGTCAGCTTTGTCCTTTCTGCGTCGTCCACGGGAATGTTTGTCTCCTCTTGGCATCGGGAGGTCCTCGGGCACTTTCAATTCCTCCTCTTTCTCCCCCCCTCCTCCACCTCCAGCGAGCTCTTGGGATGAGCAGAGAGAGGCGGCACACACTCTTCAGGTTAAACTAAAAGGCTGTCGGGCTGTGAGTCCTCCCCTTCAGAGAAAGCAGTCGGGCTAAACAGGAGAGAAGCATCAGCTGAACTGAACTTGGGCGTGCAGTGACCAGCTGGGCATCTTTGTGTCCTGTGGCTACTCTTCCAGAGGCAGAGGGAGCCAGAGATAAAGCAACAGGACGACGAAATCATAGCCCTTTATTTTCCTTCTATGGGCTTCTTTCTTTCTTTCTAAGTCCCAGGAAACTACCTTTAAAGATACTCACAGAATTTGCCACCCTCTTTCTATGAATGTCTTCTGAAATAGCAATCCCTCCTCCTCCTCCTCCTCCTCCTCCTCCTCCTCCTCCTCCTCCTCCTCCTCCTCCTCCTCCTCCCCCCCCGCCCCTTCCCCTTTCCCCCTTCTCTCCCCTTCCCTCTCCCTACCCCTTCTGCTCTTGGGCAGAGGTTGGTGCCCTTCTCTGGGAATTGCATTCACGTGTCTTCCGTAGAAAAAAAACATTATACCAAGCTCCCCCCGCCCCCCGTCGCCTACAACCCTTTCGCACACAAGCACGCATTCACACGTACGCACACATACGTTGTCTCCTTCACACAGGCATGCACGATTTTTTTTTTTTCTTCCCCATCCCTCCTCTTCTTTTGAATCAGCAACACTTTTTTTGCAAGGACTTTGGGCAAGGCTCTTAGAGAGCAACCGAAAAAATCTGTTCCAACTTCTTTCCTCCGAGTTAAGTAGCAAACCTACTTTCTTAATATATCTTCTCGTGTGTATGCTCCCAGCTTCTGTTTTACTTTAACTTTTCCAGCAAGGATCCACACTCCGTCAGATAGCCAGGAACTGTAGAAATACAGTCCCGATCCGGATGCAGCTCCTGATGAAAGCGGGGGCGGGGGGGGGAAGCGAAGGGGCTAAAGGTGTTTTGAACTTCTTTTTAGCCTTTTCTTAATGACATCTTCCTCTGCGGGAGTGCATTGCCACCTTCCCCACACGTTTATCTTGCTTCAACTCCTCCGGGCACTTTCTAGTTCTTAGTTGTCAGCTGGAGGATTAGGTTTACCTCACTCGTGTTGCTGTGGGTAAGGGCGGTAGAGGGGGCGTGTTACATAATTAATCCTTCCAACTTCACTTTCCGCAGCTCCATTTCCAGCCCACTGTTCTCACGTTTCTGTTTTGTTTTTATACGGAGGAGGCGAGAAAATAATGCCAGTGTGGGGGCGTGTGTTGCTCGAAGGATTTCAACGACCAGAACAGGATTGCTGCTCTCTGAACAGTTTGAAATAACTTCCTCTGAGGGTGCCAATGGAGACCTAAAGAAGAGGTCTGAAAGATTACTTTCGATGCATATTTTAAGCACATAGCCAGCTCAGATGCTACATCAGTAACAGATTATGATAGATCTGGGGTTTTGAATTTTTGTCCCCTGCAGACTATTTTAATGTCTTTTAATTAGAGTTTATCCTCAGCTGACCTCTGGAATACCATGCAGTACCATGAAGTACTGCCAGAACAACAGGAGGTCGCTGGGCACATAGGAGGCTGAAATATTCCTGGCGGTGGGGAAATGGGAGATGGAGAATGTGAATTAGAGTGGAGAGCAAAATTATTCTCCTACCCCATGGGGATGAGGAGGTGGGACCAAGAAAATTAAATAAGCAAATTTCTCCATTTTACCTGAATGACCCTCACAAGTTCTTGTTCAGACACAGATCAGTAAGTATGCAATAGATTTCAGGGATTTGTAATAAATCACATAGAAGTAAGCAACCCAGGGAAGCAGAAGTTGTGTGGTATGCTGAAATGTCAAATGACAATGAGAGTATGTAATGTAGGGCACAATAGTACCATATGAAAAGGTTTCAGAATTTGAGAGTATGTTATAGACACACACGCCATACAGCTTGAGACTGGATGTCTGTGAGATGCTTTGCAGAGCCACTTGACCATTCAGTTTTTCACAAGCCTCTGATCTCCTGCTGCTCCCTTCAGCTTACATTTATCCTAACATCTCAAGTTCTTTCATTAGCTCCACACCCACCACTGCTAATTTTTTAGATAATCATCCACACTTCCTTTGCTTATAAAGTAGACTTTTATTTCACACCTTCTAGGCATGAGGCTCAAATAATGACAGAAGTGGAAGCAGGCCATTCCCCCTTTTCTTTGGGACATTCATAGAGCTCTTGGAGGTCTTAAAACCCTTCAAACATGAAAACCCTTATAGCCATTGCCAACAGAAGCTATTTTAGAGTATACCTTCAGAGTCTTAGGCTATGGAACTCTTTCTCATTAAGTGCTTCCATTTCTAGGTGGAGTGATAAGGGAAAAAATGTGTAAATAAAAATGTAATGTGTCTGCAGTCTTTGTCACAGTGTTTTTCTCTGCTATGTCATGAATGTGGTGGCTAGTGAGTGCACAAAGTTTTAGTCAGCATGCCTTTGGGCTAACCTACATAGTTTTAGTGTGTCTTGTCTATTTTCAGGTGATAGACGCAGCTAAACTCAGTCTAATTAAATCTTTTAAAATAAACCAGTGTTCTATATAAAGAAAAAAAATTAGATTTTTCAAAACTACTCCAGGACATATTTTCCAGTTTTCTCTGACAGCTGGGTCTGTATTTCTGGTACAGCTCAATCACTCTTTAGTCAGCTAAATGAGGCATCAGATTTTCAAAAGCACTCAGCAACTGGCAAAACTGTCAGGCAGAGATTTAATGTATCCTTCCTTTTTCTGCTTCAGATAGTGCATGACTTGCCCTTGCACCTATTCTTGTCTTCCTCCAACTCTTTGTCAACACAGATGATACCTGACTGCTCATCCTTGAACGTGGTGCTGATGCTTTACAGATACCAGGAAAACCTTCCAGTCTCATGGTTTCCAGCATAAGGATGAATGTTTTGGTCCTGAACTGGAAACCTGCCAGATGGTTGGTGTCCTCACTGCTTTTATGTTCTATATGTGATTGCAGAAACTGCTTTGAAAACATACACCATTTGCTTAATCTGTTCTATTCCAAAGGGAAAATTGTTTGTCCTTCTGGACTCTTTTTAATCAGTGATGGGTAGAAGTTATTCCTTGCAAGGATCAGTTAGTAATATCAGTTAAGAGGCTGAAAGCAGCGTGTTTACACATATAGATGTGTGTGCACACACAGATACTTGGCCAGTCCATCAGTTTGAATACGGGGCTTAGTGTAAGTTCTTGTTGATACTGAAATTCACATGAACACTGAACTTGAGGACTATGAGCTTTCATACTGTTACCGAAAAATAGTAACCAAGAAAACTCTCCAAACCAAATGATAGTTTAGAAATCTGACATTGGTTTATTGCAGCACTGGGTGCATGGGGGATCTCTCCTCCTAGCATGCACACCCAGGGACAAAAGCACACTCATTATATACATTATAAAAAATGAATATTCATACAATTTCCAAGAAAATCCCGCCTATTCTAAGAAACTTTATGCATATGCTAATATATTTTGAAACTGTCTTTGCGCGTGCATACTAAATTGGGGAAGGGGTCTCTGGTGGTCTCTAGTGGTTGTAATCCCCCATAGTTATGCTGTCCGCTGTATGACCCCGCTTCTGTGCAAGCGTGGTTGCTGCCTTCATGTTGCAAAGATGTTGCACATGCAGGTCGTCCCAAGGAAAAGATACTGTTCTATCTCTGCAGGATTTATCTCTTCCTCTGGCACCACAGTTGTAGGCCAGAGTTGTGAATCAAGTCGTTTTAAGACACAAGGGTGTTGTTTGAAGGCTTGTTTATATTTGGCCCTTCTACAGCTCTTCACTCCTAATTAGTGACGGAATTTAGCAGAGACCTTGGGTTCTCCAGGAATAAGCGCAAGCAAGAGCCTTTCTGCAAATCATTCCCACCAGTACCTCAGTGATAACTATAACTTCGAGCGCTATCAGTCCTAGACGCAGGCACTGTTTGCAAAACATGCAGTTAGTTTCAGAAAGTGCAGTTACTTATCTGAAAGTAAAAATCACTGAAAGGAAAATTGGTTCTGTTTAAAGTTTACACAAAGGGGGCCTGCTTTTACTAAACCATTTAAGTGTTTGGTATCAATACTGTTTAGGGGACAAATTCTGCCCTCAGACATGTGAATACAAATCCTGCTGACATCTGTGGTTACCTAAGGGTGATAGTTGGCCATTGGAACTGAGCTTGGGAACATATTTCTGATCCCCTGTTTTGTTAAATCTCAAGAAAAAGACTACTATCATGAAGAAAACGTCATGGCAGTAAAAGTGCATTTGTAGCAAAGCCAGGAGATGTCAAAAGCATCTCCTGAATTTAAATATATCATGTATAAGTACATGTAAAGGTCACAAAGTATTACAAATGGAGTGGGATGGTGCTGAAGAGAAAATGGAAAGGGAAGCATTTATTACTTCAGATTTCCAATAATAGCAGCTGTGGTTGAGACTGCTTTGCTACTTGCTGAGCATGGCAATAATACTGTGCTGGCCCTCAGAAGATTCAGACTTGTTGCCAGCTTTGTTATTAGCTTGGATGAAATCCAGATGTCTGCATTTGAGGTGGAATAATCTTGTGCATTGGTACAGACTGAGAAATTGCATAGCAGTCCTGATGGAAAGCATCTGGGGGTTATGGGGTAGGGGTGGAGCTAGGCTGAATATGACTCATCATGCTTTCTCACTGCATAAAAGGTGAACTGTATAATTATCTACATTAAATGGAAAGTGGCCAGTAATGCAAGAGAAGTATGTTTCTCTCTCTACTTGGCACTGGTGAGACTGCATCTTTGATTCTGTGTCCAGTGCTGGGTCCCCTGGTTCAAGAGAAAGGTGGATACATTGGAGATAGTTCAGTGAAAGACTAATATGATGGTCTCTTAGAGCACTAACCTCCAAGGAGAGTTGGGCTTGTTGGGTTTGGTAAAGAGGTCAAGGGGCATCCAGTAGTGGCTTATGACTAGCTTTAAGGATTGTAACTAAGATGAGTCGAACTTCTCTTGGTACAGTCAGATGATAGGAAAAAGGGCAACAGCTGCAAGTTGTGGCTTGGGAAGTTCATACTCAATATTAGCAAAACAAGTATCCCTCCACATAAAAAAAGCTAACCTTTCTTTGTGCTTTATACATCAAGGAAAGCCTTTTCTTTTCAATTGCACATCTGTGCCTGAGGATAACATCAGTGAAATATGGGATCTGCTAAAGATAAAGCTAAGGACATACATGAACAGGAGAACATGTTTTTCCTCTGATAAAAACTTTCTCCCCAAAATAATTTTTTGGGGAAGATGATCGAATCAAGTTGCTGCTGTGATGATTCCAATTGAAGTAGGTAAGAATTACTTCAAACATTGGCAATTTGGCATAATTTCAAGTAGGAGGCAGTAGCAATGCTCCAGTCAAACAATGGACAGGAAATACAAGGATGAATAAGGAGAGTAAAAGAAAATATGAATATGGAAGGAGGTCAGGTGGATGACTGGCAGAAGAGTACTGGCAGAGAAGGTGAAAAAATGTGTAGCAAAGTTCTGCATAGGGAAGCATAGGGTAGCCATGATAGGCAAAGAAAAGCAGCAATGAAAAGGCTGAAGGCGGGAGAAGGTAAAATAGAATAGCACTTTGTGACACAGATAATATTCATATGGCCTGGATCAATGTTAAACTGTTACATTTATTACACTGGAATGTTCTGTCATATAAAACAGAGTCCTTCCATTGGGTCTTCCAAGCCCTCCTGCCACCCCCAGTTCTGCAGCTTTGGCCATCTCTTCCCCAATCACTTATTCACAGGTCATAAGGAAGATTAAACCAGGAAATTCCACCTTTTCTTAATACCTTGATGAAAGGAAGAAAACAGGGCATAATCAGTCTAGGAAAGACTTCTCCCCTTCTGTTTGACCTCTGACTTCGGCAGAAAGACTGGGTATCATGTGCCTTTCTTCCTTGTTGGTTGTTTGGAAAAGCGGGGAAGGGCTTTACACAGAGACTGGGAGCAACCATTGGGCTATAAATCCTCTTCCTAATTGGATGAGAAAATACCGTAGCAAAAATCTATTCCTGCTCCAAAATCTCCACCAAATTTTGTTTGTTATCTGATCAAAAGAGGACATGAGTCAGGATCCTTTTGTAGTATCACTTTGCATTGTTCTTTCAAATTAATAGCACTACATGAATTGATAACAGCTGTGGGTTTTGCCCTTTAAGTGAAAAACTGCCGTAAGTGATGAGCCAAGGCTAACTCGTTCTCATAATTTTTTCTTTTTTTTTTTCTTTTCTTCTGCAATCTTGAGAAATTTACTGGGTTTGAGTGATGTTAGTTCTTTACCTGTTATTGTAGGTAATATTATTGGTCAGAAAGTCACAGTGATTTCCTTTGCCTCAAAACATAATTATGTTTGGCAATCTCTCCAATCTCTTCATGCATCTTCTGTCCCCACTATGTCTCTCAAAAATGCCAGTAGTTCAAATATTTCTCTTATTTCCTTCAATTCACCCATGTTCATTCACCCATAGAATTCTGTAAATTCTAATTGACACTGTGGATTTAAATAACTTACTTTATTTATGCTGCTCTTTCCTGGTCCTCTAGCTTTCCTCATTAACTTTTTTGCCATGTATCATCTTCTTCTTATCCTTCTTCATGAGCACTAACACATTCCAACCTTCTCCTGGGAATCACTCCAGTTTTCAGCCATTGATGCTAGGTTTGAGTGAGGAAGGGTCTATCAGAAGCTAAACTGATTTGAGATACCCGCTGCCACAAGCCAAGAATATATGTCCAGTGCTCAGATAATTCAGTGTTGTAGAAACCATGTCATGAACTGAACCCTTAGCTATGCTTACAGATAATGAAACACCAGAGAACTATCTTGTCCCTTGCAGATTCATCACCAGAATTTTTATATTTTTCTAAGGTTGTAGCCTTCATTTGATTTAACAACAGAAACTCTATTTTGCAGTCAAAAAACTGAAAACTTAGTCTAAATTTAACCAAAATGTTCCTTCCATTTTTTTTCATGGTGAGTGCAAAACTCTTAAAAAGTTCTAACTGGATAAGCTGAAAGAAAGTCCTATTCTGATAACTTCTATAAAGGCCACCAAAGTGGGTCTCCAGTCCTCTATGGATTAGAGTAGCTAAGCAGGCTATTGAGAATTGAGATACCTCCAACGGCAGAGATAAATGGGCATAATATCATGGTATGTTAGATGCTGACCTGCGTAAGTGATAATACCTTGTTCAGTTCCCACCTAACTTTTTGAACAGTTACAAATACATGCATTGAGAACAGACAATGAAATACCTCTGAAGTTTGATAGCAAAGTCATCTTCAAGATATGAGTAGCCTAAGAAATATTATGCAAAATATTTTCCCATGTAATATAAGAAAAACATGGATATACTGGACTGAGTCCACTGAAGGGCCACAAAAATTATTAAGTAACTGGAGAGCTCTCTCATACGAAGATAGATTAAGAGCACTTGCTGGGGGAGGGGGTAAAGAAGATGTAGCCAGACTCTTCTCAGTGGTACCCAGCAAAAGGACACAAGGAAATAGGCACAAATTGAAATCCAGGACATAAAAATGTAAGAAAACCCCCTTTTTTACTGTGCAGGTGCCCAAAGATGTTTTGGAATCTTCTTCCTTAGACATATTTAAAACCTGACTATAAATGGCCCCAAGAAACTTGCTTTAGTTGACAATCCTTTGAGTAGGGGGTTGGACTAGATGATTTCAGAGGTCTTTTCCAACCTCAATGTTTCTGTGATTCTGTGTGATTCTGGAAGATCTATGAAAATCACTTAGATGGCTCTGTCACGTCTGGCAAATAGCCATCTGTCTTCTTGTGTTCTCTTCCATATTACTCTTGAAGCCTTGAAAAGAGAAAATTATATATGTATACTCTCGTACCAAGGTGATTTGATAAGTGCAGCCAATGCTTTCACATAAAAAATATGCTGAGAGAAGTGACAGACTGTTGCTTGCATTCTGTTCTTGAGTGCTCAGAGAAGGCATATAATTTTGTTTGAAGAGCTAAACTTCATTATAATGCCATCCCACACAAGCTATCAATGGGTAGCGAATATTGCATCTGGGCACACAGCTTATCAGAATGAAAGTGAAGTAATACTCTTAGAATAATGAACCCATCTTTACTGAAATGAAAGGCAAATCACCAGCTTCCATCCTGTCTTGTCACTTTCTACTCTTGTGTGACAGCTTTTAAGAAACTTTCCTTTCTGCAAAAAAGTCTACCTTTCTGCCTTATATTGTTTGCTAGAATCTGAGATAGAATGTCTATATTTAAATAAAAGACCCATTTCTATTTCATCTGCCCTCCTTTTCTGTGCTGCTGGATTATAGCATGCTTAGCAAGTCTGAGGTGAAGACCAGGTAAGTAAAAATGTCCCTATTCATTCAAACAAGATGTTTTGTTGCTTTGTAAGTATCAAATCTTAGTTGTTTCTCTTCTTAGGCTACAGTCTGTGCTTAAACTTTTAAATTGCTGTGTCACATAGGGTTAAAGGAATTTAACTAGACCACAGATGAAGTTGCAGCAATTGAGATTACTTCTCTCTTTTCTTTCTTTGCCCAATGGCAGGCACTCTTGGATTCTGTCGCTTTCTGGTTTTCACCTATTCTCAAACTTCCTTTCTTTCCTTCTTTCCTTCCTTTCTCCTCTCCTCTCTTTTTTCCCTCTCACCTTTGTTGAGGGATAGACTATTGATTTCTTGCTAGATTGGAAAATGCTAGAGATATTTATTTGCCTTCTTCAATGATATGCATAAGGCTTTGGGAGCACTCTTGTAAAGCATTTAAACTGAAAGATCTATGAAAATCACTTAGGTGGCTCTGTCAGATCTGGCAAATAGCCATCTGTCTTCTTGCTTTCTCTTCCATAACTGTCTTATACAGTAAGTCATGCTCCTATGTGTCTCACTTTTTCCTGTTGTGAACAATTTTCTTCAAACATGCACGTGTTCAGCTGTCACTGTCGACAAGCAACCAACTGTAACTATGATAGTGGGTTGGCATTTTTTTTTCTTCCCAGTTCAGTATTTTCCTTCCTCTTCTATTCACAAAAATTGCCAAAATGCTGCTGCCTCCCACTAAAACATGAAAAATAAGAAAGTTTGATAATACTGCATATATTTCATGAGCTGAGAGCAACGTAGCTTATTTTCCAGAATCAGTCTAGAACTTAGCAAAAGTGAAGTCATACTTCTTTACAATGTTGCCTGATGATGGTCCCCAATAAATTAAATACAATCAGGCTTTGGCCAGGTTATACTATAGAGTCAGCACTCTGAGGTGCCTAAGATGATGATTTTTCTGGCTGCAAACAGAGCTCAGCCTCCTGGGTTATTGATCTGATTGTGGACTTTGGCAATCGATGTGGTTGTGGACTTTGGCAGAATCTGGAGAGTCTGCTAGTTCATCTGTGGTCTCTGCCAGAGAGAAGACTGACTTATTTATACTAAACTCTGCATAATATAAGTGTAATTATGTGACCTAGGTATTAATGGTACCCATTGTTTCTCTTTCTTCGAACTAAACAAAATAGAAGATGGTAGATGCAAAAAAGCCAAAATTGAGAAGTACATGAACTTTGTATGTGGTATACTTGTATTTTCTTTCAGGGAAAAAAAGCATTTCATGAGCAGTGCATAACGGTTTTGCTTGTAGTGTTCAGAAACCTGCTTGATATAATAAAAAACCTCTGGAAATACAGATGTATTAGGTATTTGTTGAAGTTAGTACAGCAGAGTTGTTCACAGTTTGGATGACAGTGAAAACTTGTTTCTGAGAAGGGAAAGGGAAGGGGAGTAAGAACATAACTAGTACTACTAAAGGCAAGGCAAAGCTTCCTTCAGGAAAGAGCTTTTGATACTATCTATTTTTGTTACAGATGTGGCCTAGAGGAGCCCATCAAGCTTGGAACAGCATTGTTCTAGGTATTGCCTTTGAGATCCTGCTTTGGTAGTTTGCCACTAAGTAGACGACAGCAAAGCATTACTTCCCTGATTCTTGCTTTACATTCTCTCCCTTACACCAATATGTTCTAGAAATACATAAAAATGGTGATTTATAAGTAGTAAATCCATGTGTGTACCAGCTTCCAAAGAACTACCAGCTTGGTGAGGAGGAGAAAGGAAACCTACAGCAATCTAAACCAGATGATTCACGTTACAAGTAAATTCAAGGCACGTTTTTAAAATGGCATGTGAAAAGTCATGTTAATTCTGTAAGAGTGTGAGCTCAGGAGGAATTTGAGACACACTGGTCTCAAAAATAATATGCTGTTCTGTCTTTTGCTGTCAGGATAAATAAAAAACCCCTCAACCTTACGCCACAATGAATCCTATAATGGTCCCTGCAAATTATGGTCAAACAGAAGTATAAACCTTGAAGAACAATTTTAATGGGAAAGCTTATTGAAGTTTCTAACATCTATAGGTGACATACACACATGGTTAGAAGCATTAGATTTTCATCTTGTCTCTGCCCCCATTTACTAGATGATTTTATCTATCTTCCAGTTTTGCAATCTGTAATTTTAATATCTAAGTTAATACCAATCTGTAATATTAGCCTGCATTTTGGGGTGTGGAGAATTAGTTGATGACTGCACATACTTTGTGTTGTACACATCTAGAGACAATACAAAAGTCTCCCTAAGTGCAAAGTATTATTTAAAGCATTTCTTATATGTGACACAAGGACGGCAGAGACCACCTGAATTATCATTTCAGGTACTGTAATGGGACATCATCAGGTACTACAATGATATTTGTAGTATCGTTGTAAACACTCATACACTGCGAACTCATACTATACTAATCATCCCATGTACTGCAAACCAAACATGCTTCATTGTCCAGTACAATCTTACAATTTGCAGTACCAAAGAGCAAAAAGTCCTCAAACTGTGCTTTGCAAAAGGATATTTGCCTGGCAGCTTGCTACACTAATCAACGTATAGCACCTCAGAGCAGTCCACCAGTCATAAGGTTAAAAATCCAGAAGTTGCTCATCCATCTTGGCCTGAAGGGGAGAACTCTGCCTTCTGCAATAGCTAACTCTGGAGCACCTCCAGGGACACCTGGAACCAAGCTCACATGGCCAGAATGAACACTCTTAACAGCCTGCTACTCCAGAACACTGACAGTCAGCTGCTGCTCTTGTAAGCAAGGAAAAGGGAAATAGAAATAACCACTGCTCTGTAACATTGTAGTGTTTTATGCATCAGTAACCACTCTTGCACACAGGCAATAAATACCCAAACTCCTTCATGTGGATCCAATTATTGCATAATAATTAATGAATGCTTTAGTCTGCCTTCATCTAAAATGCAAGAAAATCCCATGCACTGTGTTCTGGAGAAAGTGGCAAGTTGAATTTTTTTTGTTTTGTTTTTGCAAAATGTGCAAACTTTTTGGGGTAGGTCTGTACGGGCTTTGTAGGGAAGGTCTGTTTTCCAGAAAGATATGCAACTATTTCCATTGAGAGTCCTACTTCAATCTCACAAGGATCAATCTGAGTGTGCATGCCAGAGTGGAACTGGGGCTCAAGAGATTATTAGGGAACAGGGGTTTTAATCCCTAGATCACAGAACCAGAAATTTGCTGAAGCTGATAGTTATAGAAATTATTGTCCTCTAATGGGCACTTATGTGAACCAGTGTATGAAATGATTTGGCAAGCTCAAGATGCAGCTCAACAAGGCAATTTTCTCAACAGCAAGGCTGGTTGTACACTGTTGTCTCCTTTGTTTGCTAGCCCATTTGTCTGTGGGGATGCAGGTTGATCCAGATTAAGGCACTAATTAGAATTACAAAAGAAATATTTCTTTTTTTAATTTTTTTTTTCAGGCGGTGTAGCACTGTGCTTTTAGAGGGTTTACTTTTATTCCATTTCATTTACCAAGCTAATTCACTGTAGAGCTAAAAAAAAAAAAAAAAAAAAGTTGAACTAGCACAATGCTGAGGCTGTTGGAGGGTAGGTCCAAAGGGCAAGGTACAGAAATTTTGCCTTTATCACTAAGAAAAATGTGACTAAACCCACAGCTTCAATCCTATGTTTATGGTGGAGGTAGTGATTCATTAACACCTGTACCAGCAATTTCAGTAAAGCTTCCAATATTATTCTGAATATGCCAGTAGGTTTCGGTATGTGGCCACTGAAACACTGACTTTCTCACTTTTGGTATGTTATTCTACCATCTGAGGACTGACTTATTCCAGAATGAAGGGTGGTGAGGTTTCTCATAAAATCAGCTCCTTGAAAAGAATTCCCATATGAACACCACCAGAGGAAGGTGTGGGAATAGCACCTGGGGAGGAATAAGAAAGAGGACTTTTAAACTGCCCAGAATTTGCATCCTGAATGTTCCTGCTGCTGTAATACTGAAATGCTGAAGTTCATTGTATTGACGCATTTCTGCTAATTAGTAATATTCTTATTGCTCTACCTGTAATATTCTGCATAACCAAAAGCTCAATGGATAAATCTCAGCTTCCTTTTTCCTTTATTATTACATTTATTTTCCAAAATTTAAACAGACATCCAAATTTCTATGCAAGAGAAGACATCTCTAAGCATACCCCCATGCCTTCATACTGTCCCCAGTTTTGTGGTGTTTAGGGAAAACTCAGAATGCTTGAGGACATGTTGTCTTTTCTTCAATTCCCTTGTATAATTTAAGGGACTTTCTATAGCCCTTCAGAGTGTTTACAGCTCCTGAAAGCTCCCCTCAGGCCCTTGATCACAGGTTAGATACCACAAGCATGTACTAAATGGTATTAAACATCATTGTTTCCCAAGAGACTTTGAGCCTGGTGGAGGTTCTCTGTACAGGAGAGCATTTATGGCTGCTTCAGTGGGACCAAGCAAGTGGAACAGGAATAAGATTATGGCCTGTTGGATGGTCTTAGGGTAGTTTCTTTTTTGAATTAAATTTCTGATGTAGAAATGTTGATAGACATTTTTTCAAGTTAATAAAGCCATTAATACTTTTCTTTAATACAGTTAATTTCATTTAAAGTGTTCCTTCACTGGCTGAGAACTGGAGCATAGTATAAGTTATGGGAGCCTAGAGATCTGCAAGCAAGCCATATATTTCTAAGTAGAGACATACAACTAAACTGAAGACTAAATGTTCAGCTAGTAGGTAGAAAAGTAAACGTTGTTCCTTTATTTAGAAGCAACCAGAAAATTATACTTTTGAATCCTGCTGAGGACAACTGCTAGGTTGTTGAGACTACTTCCCACTAGACAGGTTATCTTGTATCTTATGCCTGAAAAATCATGGCCACAAATACTAATATGCTTTCAGGAGCCAAATATGAAATTGTGTTTAATAACAGTACAGATACTCCTCAGGATAAGAAGTGAATGTGAGATATTAGACAAGAGTGAAAGAGAGGGTTGATATCTTCAAGGATACAGCGGCTATTACAAAATCATGTAGAGATCAGTGATCATTATTGCACAAAAGGAGACTGAAAGAGTTCAGCTTGTTTAGTATACCAAAGCAGAGGCTGAGCGGAAAGCAATTACTCTATCAATATACTAGGAATAAACAGAAGACCAGGGAAGCAGTGTCTCGGCTAAAAAGAGAAAGCTGACACAAGGAAAATGAGGTTAGAAATTGGTAGTAGTCCTCTGAGCAGGAAGTCTGGAATAGCCAGCTACTAGGGGCAGCAGGGCAAGCAATCTGCCTAGTTATAAGACAGCACTCAATATTTTATGGACATTTGCTGAGATAATATAAATGGATGCATATTTTTTTACTTGCCATACTCAGCACTGAGAAGATAATATAAGCACAGAAGAGATCAATGTCAGGTGGTTGCATCCAAAAAAGAATTCCAAATTAGAGGCTAGAGAATTTTTTACATGATTTTTCTATTTTATTTTGAAAAATGTAAAACACAAGGTTACAATCAGCCTTGCATTTATTCACAATAAGTGAGCACTCTTATTCACAGTACTTGCACGTTATTAGCTCTTGGTGCTTCTTTAAGATTCCCTGTGCATAAGAAAACTTTTCTGCCATCTCTGAAAGAAACAGCTACGGGTGAAGTAGCATGGCACGTACCAAAATGTAACAGCCAGATAGAAGCCTCCCAAGTTTATCATGTCTAGTATTTTGGATTCAGGTGGGGGAAAAAGAATTTACATCATGCTGCCCATCAACACTAACATCGGGACTTTTCCACAAAAGATCAGCTCAAACTTTACCATACAGCAGATGAAGACCCTGGAATTCCCTAGCAACTGAAAGGTGAGTGGGGCTGGTAGGAATACAATACCCACAGCACTGGAATAACATCAGCCTTTGAAATTAGACTGCTGGTTAAAATATGGCTGTGCAGGAGGGTCACCCGTATGTTCCATTGCACTTGTAATACATTGGAGCTGCCATCATAAGCAACAACTTACAGCTCTTCTAGGTACTGTGAAGAAATTACCTTAATTCATGGAAATTCATCCCATTACCCTAAAAATAAACTGATAAATATTAACATATTCAGGGAGTGAGAGAACCAGTCAGAGAAGTTTTTACAACCTTGCAACTGGAAGGATATTTACCATTTATAGCTAGAGTGTTAGGAGAAAAATATATCATGCCAGCTCTGACAACATGAAAGAGCTGAGGCTGCTGAAGTTCCATGTCCCCAAGTACAACCAACAGCAAAGCTGAAAGTGTGTTCACAGTAGGCACAACCATACAGAGCACAAATATACAATACTGTCCCTGTTTAGCCCACACCCAGGGCTAAACAATAACCTGTTGTTATATCACCTAATCTCCCCTCCCCAGCCGAGAAAGGGAATTGGGAAAAGGAGGGAGACTCATGGGTTGAAATTTAAACAGATTTAATAAAATAAGAAAACCAATGTCAATACTAATACAAAAGACACAAAATTGTACTTAGCCCATAGAGCAGTGGCAAGTCCCTCCAGGGATAGGGGGGAAGGGGAAGCACTCATATGAACAGAT
The DNA here is from genome assembly GCF_013368605.1 of Nyctibius grandis. Lineage (NCBI taxonomy): Eukaryota > Metazoa > Chordata > Aves > Nyctibiiformes > Nyctibiidae > Nyctibius > Nyctibius grandis. The sequence continues at coordinate 74,323,480 of NC_090662.1, read as the reverse complement.
TGCACTAACATACGAGCCCAGAAGCTGTAGCTCTACTCCACTCACTGGTACAGACGATCTCACACACACACTTACACACCCAGAGCTGGCTGGGACTCCCCTGGCCCCAACAGCCAAGTACCGTGTAGCTCCCAGATCGCTTCACCTACATGCCAGCTAGTCCAGCTTGATCATCCCTAGTGCTTACGCACTCACAAACTTGCATTCACTCTAGTTGCAATTGCCACAGACATGGGCTGCTATGACCCATGGTCCCACTCCATGTGCTAGCACTTAGGTCTACTCACTCCAGTCTCTCCAGTTGCTGGTATCACAGACAAACAGGACCCTCCAACCTGTGATCTGATTCCAGTTGCTGCTCTCAGACACCCATAGACACGGCCACCCCCACCAAGCAGAGTCCCTTACTCCCTGTCTTCATTCAGTCTGCAGCCAGGGCTAAACAATAGCAGTTTTTCTCTCACCCAATGTCCCTTCCCCACCTGAGGAAGGAAATGGGGAAAAAGAGGAAGACTTGTGGGTTAAAATTAAACAGATTTAATAAAATAAAGAATCCAATACAAATGCTAACACAAAACACACTAAAGTATACTTAGCTACAGAGTTGCAGCAGGTTGTCCAAGAATACCAATCACCAGCAAAAAAAACCAAAACCAAAACCAAAACCAAAACCAAAACCAAAACCAAAACCAAAACCAAAACCAAAACCAAAACCAAAACCGACCAGAAGAGAGCAAAAACAACCCCACCTCTTCCCAGCAAGCCCTCCCTTTTATAGTGAACTTGATTGTTAATGATATAGAATACACCTGTGGGCCAGCCTGGGTCAGCTGCCCTGGATTTAGCTGCTAATGGCCCTGATCACCATGTCTGGCCACAAACTGAAACAAAATCCCAATGAAACCAGGACACTCAGGAAAAGAGTTAGAAATGAATTTAATAAGAACGTATGAGAGACTACACTGATCAGGCGCAGGGCATGGCAAGACAAGTACACCAAACAGCAAGCTATCAGTACGCAACCAGCCCTTTTTATCCCCCTACCCATCTATTTTCACACACTTGCTCCTCCACAAATCCCTTTCCTCACCTTTGGTTCCATTTCTAAACATCCCATGCACATGTTTTGTGCAATTCCAAAGTTCTCTTCCCCTACATCCCCTATTGTATACCACACCCTCAGGCAATAAACTCTCCCTCAGTCTGAAAATGTGATCAGAAGGTTGCTCCTGATGACACATCTTGATGGGTTTCACACCTGAATAGTGGGGCTATCGGCCCTCTTGGGGCTGCCACAGGACAGGTTGTCCATTTCACGGGAGTCACTGTTCTTCTCTGGTCTGTTGCCGCTTGTCTGCAGCAAGCTCCGTTCGGTTGCTGGCTGGCCTGAGGCTATCCGCACCCCAGGGCCATTGAGCACTGACACCAATGTGAGGATGCAACAAATGGCGTTTATTTAACTGCGCAACAGCCTTATATAGTCGTCTTGTCCCGTACGAACTCGCACGATAATGACACATCCTGCTCCTTTCGCCACGCCTACCTTCCGTTACAGCCCGAGATTTTCCGGTCGCCGTACCCTAATCTACCTACATTTCCCCCTCCCCATGCTTCAAGTCATGCAAAGTAAAGCGTATCGCTGATTCTGGAGCCTTGCGTCAAAGCATAAGCGTAGCTGGCGGATACAACATCCCGAGCCCAGGTTCTCCAGTAAGATTCCCCTGCAACTCCTGAGATGTAAAGCAAAAGCAAGCTAATCATAAGCGCATTGTTTAAAGCTTTTGTTTCACTCAGCAACGGCCGCCGTTCCTCATCTTTCTTGGCGCCCCGCCGCTTTACCAGACTCTCTGTACTGTCATGACTCCTCACGTCTGAAGGTCGAGGCTGGTGCTGTTTCGGCTTCCCCCACAGGTACTCCTGCAAAACATAAAGCTCGGACAGCGTACATATTACTTTGGGTTAGGATTTTGTTTTAAATCAGGGCGCAAACAGCGTGTAGGGACCCACTGTATAACATCATCCCGTTTGATGGTGGCATACCCCCTCCCGTGATGTAGCAGCTCCCAACCTGTTTCCCACTCCGCTGTCCCAGGGAACCAAACCTTGACTGGGGGGCCCACTTCTGGCACCCCTGGACCCCAATGTTGCTCAATTGGGGCACGCTCTTGGTCTCCCCGGGCAAAATGACTTAAAGAATAAAGAGGGTGATGTAAAATGTGAGATTGGTAGTTGACAGGAATTACATCTGGGAATCCTTCCCCCTCCCCAAGAATCTTAATTCTGTGTTTTTGTTTCTTACTCAAACCTGGTTCCCTGTGTCTCGCAGAGCCCAGTCAGAGAATCCCAGCCTTGGTTACCCATAAATCCTGCTCTCTGTTGTTGAGCCACAAAGGTTGTATTGACCATGCGTTGCACAGTTTTCTGCAAACATGCAAACAAACAGGGTAACACAAGTAGGATAATGCCTATTATAAACATTCCCATAAGCAGACTCTATCTACAAAACATGCAGTTTACTTCAGAACATACTGTTATTCTCTATTATTCTAGCTGAAAGGAAAATTACTGACAGGAAAGCTGATTCTGTTTAAAGGTAACACAGATCAGGCCTTTTAGAGCCTACTCTGAGGCCTACTCTTGCTAAACCGTTGCTAAACCATCCGGTATCAATTTCCCCCTTTGGAAGTAGTTAGATTTATTATCTCACTACTTCCATATACTATTCTCAATGATTGCCTCAACACAACCCACGCAGATCCCCATGATAATTATAATCACAACTATATAAACTATTCCCTCTAATAATGTGGCTAATCATCCTTTTAGAAACAATCCACCGTACTCCTGCGCCTGTAGAGACAGAAACATAACCTCGACCCATTAGTAATAGTTCCCCTGGTCCCAACCACTCGTTAGTACCTGGTTCCCTATACCACACTTTGCCTTTGTTTTGCACATAGCTTGCTCCCTGTCGAACTGCCTCCCAATGTATTACAATTGGGGGTCGCTCCTTATCTCCTGCTAAAGTTAAATGGTTAAGTACATAAACAGCTTTTGCAAGTCTCTCAGAAGGTTCAGTTTCCTCTCCCCCTTTTTGTTTTTGCAGAAGCTGTTTCAATGTACTATGAGCACGTTCCACAATCGCCTGACCCGTAGGCGAATGAGGGATCCCGGTGACATGTGTAATACCCCATAGTTGACAAAATTGACGAAAAATTTATGAACAGTATGCTGGTCCATTATCAGTCTTAAGTTGTTGTGGAACCCCAAGACTTGTAAAGCAAGCAAGTAAATGTCATTTGACATGACGACCTGTTTCCCCAGTTTGTGCTGTTGCCCATATTATATGTGAAAACGTATCAACAGATACATGAACATATTTGAGCCTTCCAAATTCTGCAATGTGAGTAACGTCCATTTGCCACAGTTGCAACGCACTCAGTCCTCGAGGATTTACCCCTATTCCAATTCCCATGCCAATTTTCTGACAACTAGGACAAACACTAACTAATTCACGTGCTTGTGCCATGGTGAGGTGAAATTGTTTCGCTAACATTTTCGCTGATTGATGAAAGAATTGATGGGATAGGTGTACTTGTTCAAATAAATTTGGTGATATTTGCGTATAGGACACAAGTGTGTCTGCTTTATTATTTCCAATGCTCAAATCTTGATCAAATTGATGACTACGAATGTGGGTGACAAATAAGGTATCTCTCTGAGGTTTATTGCTTGATGCAACTGTAGCAAAATGGTGTAAAGTCGCATATTTCTTATTGGTCGTATAAAAGCTCTTTCAATTCGATTTACAATGCCTGCTGCATAAAGAGAGTCTGTTACAATATTTACAGGTAAATCCTTCCATTTTACAAAAAACTGATATATCGCAAAAAATTCAAGTGTCTGCAATGAGTCCTCAGTAAATTCCTGAGAATTTACAATGTTTCCATTGTCCATCCTTTTGTCAGGTAATAACTGCTGAATGTGATCGCTTTCCTGCATCAGTAAAAACAGTTAGTCCAGTCACAGGTATCTCTGATCTGATAGGTTTTTCTTCCCAATCCTGTTTGCAAATAAACTGTAGCTTTTTATCTCTTGGCAAATGTGTTAACAATTGTCCAGTAAAGTCCTGTAAGGCCATTTGAAAAAGAGTTGACTGATTTGTTAACCACTGTAGATATTCCTTTCTGATAGGTAAATAGATAGCATCTGAGTCTAGTCCGGTAATGTCTGTAATCCTTTTATGTACTTTGATAAGCAATTGTGCTATTGCTTCCACTCTGGTACAAAGTGTTGTTTTAGGATGAAAAACCAAAGAGTCCACTCGAGCATTGTCTTCTGCAATAAACCCAGGCAAATTAGTATGATTTCTTACATGTAAAACATAAAACAATGCAGTTCGGATTTGAATTTCTTGCCACAGAGCTCGTAGCAATTCAAAAACACACTGATTACATATATGCTCTATAACAGATCTATCCAATTGCTTTATAATGCCAGCTACATATGCTGAATCAGTAATCAAATTAAAGGGAATGGGAAAATTCTGAAATATTTTTAATACAGCTCGTAATTCTACCAACTGAGGTGAACCCTTTTGTTGTACTACCATAGATTCCCACTTGCCATCAGAATACCAGACAAGGCCCGCCTTGCCTGTGTTCCCAGATCCATCCATAAAAATGGTAGTTCCATCCACAGGAGTGTCTGCGCACCACACTCCTGTGGCAATTGGAAGTTCCGCACTCAATTTTATAACAGGATGGGAGGGCAAGTGGTAAACAACCTGTCCCGAGAAATTCTCCATAGCTGTTTGCAAAGCAAAGCTATTAGCCATACACCACTCAAAATATTGAGCTGCAATAGGAACGGTTAGTGATGCAGGGATCTCTGGCCACAAGCTCCCGACATCGCATCCGTCCTTTGATGAATAATCTGTGCCAATAGCTCTGTAACGAATCTGATCATTCTGAATTCCATTGACCAATTATTGCATACGGAATTTGCCTATCAAACAAAGTGATAATTTGTATTTCCTGATTCAAATCAATACGATGTACAAATTTGGAATGTAGCCTGCTTTCTATTTCTGTAATCAGTTGCTGTATCTCTGAAGTAGTGTGTCGTGGTGCTGTTAAAGTTGTGTCCCCTGCTAATAATTGGAATAGAGACTGCAATTGTGACGACGTAAGCCCCAAGTACGGCCGCAGCCATAACTTGAGCCTTATGTTCCACAGTACCCACTTTTGCACATGCCTTTATCATAGCATTCAAATCTGTTTTTCCAGGTAAAGCTTCAATGATCTTTTGACAATCAGCATTAGCATTATCCCTGTTTGCCACAGGTCCAAGGGTTGGCGGCCGCACAGGTTAACCCTGCGTGGAAACACCAGTCCTGCGCTCCCTGCGGTTTGGGCTGCGAGTTAACTGCATAGGCCTGGAACTGGTTGGGAAGATTCATTTGTGTCAGCATACAGTTCCCCCCCCCGCGTTCTTTCTCCAGTTTCCCTGTATTCTGCAGCTGGTTGTTATCAGCTGACCTTGAGCATTATACTGAGACCTGCACAGCTTCACAAAATGCCCTAGCTTCCCACAGCAATGACACATCAAAACAGAGTTATCTCTCCCACTCAGCTTCAACTTCTTAAGGCAATTTTTCTTAAAGTGACCTTCCTGTTCGCATGTATAACAACGATGAACTACCTTAATTGCCGCCGCAAAAGTTTTTGCTAAATGCTCCACCTGAAATGTGGTGGTTCCTACTTTCTCACAAGCATCCATTAGCTCAGTTAAGGTGGCATTACTATTTGCCATCCCTGCAACAACTTTTCTGCAGTCCTCACCTGTGTTGTCTTTCGCTAACTATAGTGGTAATGCTTCTTTTACAATTTTCCAATCTAACAGTTGCCAAATATTTCTTCCCTCAGGACCCGCACCCACAATCACCGGATATGCTTGTGGAATTATAACTCCTTCTAATAACGCATCTCGAGTGACCCATTTCACTCCTCCCTCACCTCCCCCCCCCTTCCTCTGTATACGCGGGCGGAAGCTGACCCTCTCCCTCACCTCCCACATTACCAGATGGACGCAAACCTCCCCCCCCGCCCTGATCTAAAGGTGGAGTAGGGAGTTGTAAAGGAGGTTGAGGTGGCCCTAATACTTGTCTCGAACACAGAGGGGGGGCACCACACGGGGCTCAAGATGCAGGGTGGTCTCAAGGAGAGTGGAGAACCACACAAGGCCCTGAAGACAAGACAGTCTTAAAGGCAACTGGCCCACCTGCCAGGCCAAGGAGACTGGGCAGCTTCAAGGGGCATAGTCCTCCCTGTTGGGCCCCAGAAATGGGGTAGCCTCAAGGGGTGTGGAGCACCACACCAGGCCCTGGCTGCAAGGTAGACTCAAGGGAAGTGGGGCATTCTCCTGAGCCAAGTTGACCAAGTTTCTCCAGAGGAACAGACATCCATGTCAGGCCCCAGAAGCAGAGCAGCCTTGAGGGAAGCAGGCCTCCTTGCTAGACCCTGGAGGTAGGGCAGCCTGGAGTGCCCTGGAGGACAACAGGCTTCTCTGATGGACCCCGAGGCAGGGCAGCCTTAATGGGAGCGGGACACCACTCCAGCCTGCCAGACCCCAGAGGCAGGGCAACTAAGAGGGGAGTGCACCCTCCTGCCAGGCTGGGTACACCAGATGGCCTTGAGGGGAGCAGCCCTCTTCACTGGGCCCTGGAGGCAGAGCAACCTCAAGGGAAGCAGGGCACCATGCTGTCCCTTTGGGCCCAAGGCAGGGCAACCTTGAGGGGAGTGAGGCACAACACCATGCCCTGAAGGTCCTCCTGCCAGGTCAAGGACACTGGGTAGCCTCAAAGGGTCAGGAGGCGGGAAAGCATCGAGGGTAGTGGGCCTAGTCCAGGAGCTGGGGTGCTCTTGACACGAGTGTCCTCTCCAGCAGATCCCAAGGTGGGGCAACCTGGATGGGAGTGGGGCAACCTGGATGGGAGTGGGGCACCACACCAGTCTGCAATGCCCCAGAGGCAGGGTGTATGAGAGGGGAGCTGGCATCCCCACCAGGGTACAGAGGCAAGATTGCCTTGAGAGGATTAAGGAACCATACCAGCCTGCCATGCCCCAGATAGGGCGTCCTTGAGGCCTGGAGGTAGGGTGCCCAAGAGGGGAGCAAGGCTCTACACCAGCCTGCCAGGCTGAAGAAGTGGGATGGCCTTGAGAGGAGCAGGCTTCCCTCTTCACCCTGGAAGTGGGGCAGCCTCAAGGGGACCAGGCATCCTTGCCAGATCGCAGAAGCAGGACAGTCTAGAGGGAAGCAGGGCACAGTGCTGAGCCCTGAAGGTGGGGTAGCCTGAGAGGACCAAGCTTCTCTGCCAGGCCCAGGAGGCAGGGCGGCCTCAAGGGGAGTGGGGCACCATACTATCTCACTGTCCCCAGGAGGTACAGTGACCTCTGTGAGAGAGAGGCAACATGCTGGTCTGCCTGGTCCCAAAGGCATGGCAGCCTTGAGGGGAGCAGGGTACAACCACAGCTTTCCAGACCCTGCAGGGAGGATGGCCTTAATGGGAGCAGAGCACTATGCTGGCCCAAAATGCTCAGGCTGCACAGCAGCCTTGAGGGGAGCATGAAAAGTCATATTTGGTACATAGTAGTGTAGACAAATGGTGTTTACAAAACAGAAATAAACAGAAAAAGAAATGGAAATAGTTCATTTTCAAGTGTGTGTATGAATGAATTTCTAAATACCTTTGAGTATTAGGAATATCTGGGATCCAAAAAAAACCATTAAGTACACACTCTAATATCAGGCTTTGGTCCCATCTAATTTGTGTGCCTAAGCATTCTTCCTGGCCAGGTTCTTCTGAACTGAGGCTTAAAAGAACAGTTTAAGGATATGGGCTTAATCTTCTCCTAACCTGTCATGATGTAAGAATGATATAACAGGTTTGTTAGTGAGACACTAGTGAGCATCAGATCCTCTGACCACAAGCCCAATTAAATAAATCACCTTTGTCTTATTGTCCACATACAGTGAACTGCAGAATGTAGGTAAAAAGAAAAGTATGGACAATGGAATGAAAAGTATGTTTCAAACTGTTCCGGTCATCTAACAAATTACTGTAGAATACCATGGAGAGTATCTGTTAAATTATGGCTAATAAAGAGAGAGACTCCAGTATGACTCTTAACTATATTTTATCTTCTTTGGTTTCTTGAGACAAAATATTTTAAAATTTGGCTTTTTGTTGTAGAAGATTACCTATGACAGAATAAAAAAATCTACCAATCTCACTAATTTAGATTTACGAGTTTTCTTTGCCAGGTTGATATTCCATATTGACGTCTTAAAACTCAGGATTTGCATTTTCACAGCTAGGCACACTCTGTTGCCAATGTATGTTAAGTAATGTCACTGTATATGTACCCCAGGGAATAATACCAGACCACTATAGCTGAATTTAATCACAGGAGTGATGACAAGTCAGTTTGCACCTTAACAAGAGAACATCACATTCCCAAAAGCAATGAAAAATTAACTCTGCTCATCATGCCACATGCACTGCAAAACAGAGTTGTATCATCCCTAATTGTAGTATTTGTGTTAATTGTATTACTGTGTTCTTTTTCTTGATTAAATCTAAGCCAGTAAGATATGGTTTTAATTGCTAAATGTTGATTTTCACTCCCTTCAGCCCTGCCCCTTCTCTTTAAGACCTGCTAGGTATTTCCTGCTTGGTGTCAGTAACTGCTCCCTTCCTTTCTCCAAGCTCCCCTTGTTCCATGCAAAACCTCTGTCACCTGCTACAATTTTTGGTCCGAAGGCCAATGAGCGTGGGTAGGCTGACCTTGAACAGAAATTAAAGATAATCTATGTAAATTAAAAATAAATGTTGATTTTAACAGTCAACTGTAAATTAAAAAAAGACAAATGCAGCAATCCTAATTAAACATGAAGGGCCTGATTCTCAGATCCCTTGAGTTAAAGGTACAAAGCACAGGCCAGACAGCACCAGAATGTTTCACATACACCACTCCTGAGAAGCGCTATCCTTGGAGCTAATAAGAGGCAGTGCTACAAAAGCCTTTCACTAGAGGATGGTGAGAATGCTTACTCCGTTTCATCATTACACATCTTAATGCAGTCTTTCAGGCAGTGAATATTGGTTATGTAAGAACTTTTGCTTCATAGGGGAGATGAAGGAATCTCTAACTATCTTAAACCAATAAATGAATCTTTCTTGACTTTTTCTCTTTTTGACCTATACAACTTATAAATCCCAATAAATATGTCTACTCTGTTTATAAAGTGTCATATTAAAATTTATACTAGACAATGCAGATTGATTGATGTTGCCATTAGAGATAGTAGATCTCTGTGTTTGCTTATATGAAAGGGTTTAGTCCTGGGTGGCTTTTTTTCTAGGGAATTTCAATGAAAATACGTGTTTGAGTGAAAAAAAATAATCATAAGTTTAAGACTTGTTTACTTTTTGAAGACTGTAGATACTTCTGTCCCTCCTCCCTTTTAATGGTTCCTTAGCCAAGCAAGGCATATTTATAGGTTTCTCCATGTATTTTTTCCTCCAAACAGACCCATCAGAATTTTTTTCTTTCCCTCCCTTTAAACTATTCCTTTATGGGAATATCTGTCTTTAAGAACATGTCTAGAACTGCCCACAGGACAATTCTGTCTGCTCCAGGGAGAGAGAGACTACTGCTGTGTGTAATCAAAGTTCAATATCACAGGCCTTTTTTGCTGGTATATTCCTTTAAAAATTTGTCTGATTTTTAATTCTTCTCTTTAATAATCCTGAATTTAATACTGTTGAACTTCTTTCTGAATATTTCCTACCAATCACATATCGGCCTCTAAAATTATGTTTTCCAAAACCTGTTCCTTAACATACTCCTAACACCTTCAGCTCCCTTTAATATCTTCTGGTTTTATGAATATTTTGCAACACCTCAAAAGACAGACTTACTTTTGAATTTGAGCAAATCCAGTAACGCCTTTCCTACAAACATAATCAAGGATAATGAAGAATTGAACCACGGTAATGAAAACTAAGCAACTCTGAGACTTCTTAGTGATCCTTAACTTTATCACATTTCGTTTCAGAGCCTCTTATGTTTCCTTCACACACCGTTACTCTACTTCTCTTCTATGTCTTAATCTCCATTTCAATGGAGATTTGCTTCTTAAACAAGAACAGTGCAGAAAAATCTGCCCCAAAAGGAAAATACAGACATGGCAGAGAAGAATTTTAGACTTGAAGGGTTCTACACTCTACTGCTAATGAAAAGTTTTGGCAACTGGTGCTAGTCCAATGAGCTGGGAAGCTATAAATGAAATTTCTCTCAATGTCTGTGCTTTCATGGGAGTGAGGTGACATATCAGTGGTTGCTCTTCCCAGGTCTTTGAACCTTGTAACTTGGAGATCTGACTTCATGATTTCAACAGAGGAAGTTTAGCCAATACTATCACTCTCTGTTAGGTGTTTGAATACCTGCTTTGCAGTGCGCTTAGAAGGATCTCACTGCTGTCTCCCTTTAAGCACACATGGAATGCTCTAGGTTGGGACAAAACCCACTCCCCTCCTTTTTTTCATGGAAAAAAGAAAATGAAAAGAAAGTAATGATATTTTACTTACCTATCAGAAATCATCACTCACTGCAGGTGAGTAAACAAACAGGAATTTTAAAGAAGTTAATATGCAGTTCTGCTCTAGAAATGGCTATCTAAAAATGGCTCTTATGCAGCATATTCTTCTTGAGGATGTTGCAGGAAAGAATGGGACTGTTATACATACAGCACAGATACAAAATATAAAGCACACAGGAGACAATCAGATTCTCAACTCCTGAGACCCCTCAAGCCTCTGTATCAGAAAAAATCATTAACACCTTGGGCTATTTTATACCCAGCTAAACCCAAATATTACTTATTGTAAATCTGCATCTTTGATTTCAAGGTGAGATTTAAATTCTTGGTTCTGAAAGAAAAAACAAGCCAACCCACCAAAACTCCCTTAGTTTTTAATCTCAGCAAATATGCTAAAGAATATATTGAGAAATAACATTTTTTTCTGGAGAGAATCATACTTTTGGAGTCTGTGTGAGGATTGTGAATACAAACATGGTTTGTGCATCACTGTCAGTGGGATGACTTCTACAGCCAGTGATTGAACACAACCTTGCTTTTGCAGATGCAACTTATTATGGTCTTTTTCAAGAGTACAAGTTTTCACTGGATCATTCCATAAAAGAAAGCACATGACCCCAAAGGAACAGCAATTTATTAACACAGCAAATGAGCTAATTGAATTAGACACACCCTACTTTGTCATACATAAGTGAATCTCAGAAAAATTTCAAAGCACTCTGCTTGTTCCTACTCCAAGTATATATTCCTTTGCTTTCAAAACCACTGATCACAGCTTTATTTGTCTGAGTTCCGTTTAAGGAACAGAAGTGCAATATACAGTATTAAACACCCAGCAAATAATAAAATTAATTAACCTTAACATGCCATAAAAATCATCAGCTAAGGAAAAGAAGCAGCTAGACCAAACCATAATAGATTACTTTTTCAAGTTACTGCAGAACCTCACAATGCAAAGAGACACCCAGGGACAACTTAGTTAAGAACCTGGATCTTCATAAGCAAGCTCTGGTGTTTCCTTTTGTCCTGGTTTGGAGTAGGACAGACTTTTCAATTAAGTTTCTTTTAAGTTATTTTACTTTCTGAAGTGGACTACACAGCCTGTTGCTGTGGGAACTAGGGTCCCGGTTGGGTCTCTTTGTCCCACAGAGGAAGGGACCCTAGAGTGCCACACCTGCGGCGAGGGACGAACAGGACAGGTGACCTGAACTGACCAAGGGGGTATTCCCTCCCACCCATGTGATACTCAGTATAAAGCTGAGGGACCAGGAGGGTCGTGCTCTCTTCCCCTGTGGCCGACATCCAGGGAGGGCTCTGCTCATGCTCCTGCCATTACTCCTGAACCCGGTTCCCTCGTGCTGCCGCGTGTGTGCTCCGGGACTGCCCAGCACCTGCCCTGAAGCATCAGTGAGGACGTGGTCATCATCAGGGCAAGCTCAGTAGTGGTTTTGTATATAGTTCATTGTTTATTATACTCTTTTTCATTGTTATTGTTTATTAAAACTGCTTTAACTTTCCAACCCACAAGTCTCTCTCCCTTTTCTCTTTTCCTTTCCGCTCTGGGGAAGGAGAAGGTTAACAGAAAGCCTCTGCTGTCTGTTTAACCACCCGCCCAGCTTTAAATGGTGACACCTTTCTAAAGGAGGATATAGCATTACCCAGCTGCCTTCTGTCCTTGCTCATAGAAGCTTTTCATTCAACCACTAAATAAAAAGAAGACAACACATGTCTGTTTCTCAAACTCTCCAGTTCACAGCATGGTGTTTTACAGCAAACCACTTTTATTGGCAGAGTATGTTAAGGTACAAGCTTTTCCACCGAAGTGGTTAATATGAAGGCTCATGTTCCCTTTCATCATCCTTACTCCCACAACAGATGGTAGTAGGATAGTGGCCAAGAGGGATAATTACAGACAGGAATCGCTTGAACTGACAAAGCGATAGTCAGCAGATTCTTCTGTCAGAAGTCTCAGACTCCACAAAAACTAGTTTCCAGAGTTTTTCGTCTCCTATAATACCAAATTCAGTACATCTTCAAAAAGGGTAGCCTTCTCATATGCATGTACTCCTTTGTTTTAAAAAGTCTAATCCCAGGATATACTGTCAGTCATAAATCTAAGCACTTTGTTACCTGCAGAACTACTGTTGTTATTAACTGTGACTCCAAATGTGCAGGCATTAACCAATGTGAATCAGAGAAACCTTTTTTCTATGAGAACACAAAGTCATCGATTGAAAATCACTCTCCTTGGCAAAGTATGTCGGGATGGACTTCTTGACGAAAGGAACTTTTGCTGTTGACTGTGTGTGAATCTCTGAAAATGTAACTCTCTTAATTGTAAAAACTTAAACTGTAAAGGCTGTAAGTTAAATATTAGGATTCTGTCAGGAAAAAAAAAAAGAGGTTTAGAGTATATAATCCAAATAATGTTTGGCTTTCATTGGAAAACGTATTTTCTCTTCAGGTGTAACTTGGCAAATTAAGCTTTGACCATAATTTTGCCAGATTTACTCTGAGATTTTGCCCCTAAAAATAAACTCTGAACTTAAATCATTCTTCACGAGTGTTATGTTCTGCTTATGAACATTTTAAAATGAGATAGAACTTCTCATAATTTCATGAAAGTCCATCAAAGCCAGTGACGATCAGATTCTGTGTAGAATACATCAACTGACAATGCACTATTCATGTGTCTCACTGTCTTCTGTTCAGGTTTCTCCTGTTCCCATCAATCCATCGGTTGCCTTTGGCAACTAGTTCTGTATCCTCTGGATGCAGAAAGAACAGTCGCTTGGTTTGAGTCTATTCATCTAGAGCTGCTTAATGCCTGATTTATCCAAAACGGAAAAACTGACAAATGTTGTTCAAAAAAAAAACATCCCCAAGACAAACCTAGTTTTTCTTTTCTGTTAGATCAGGCATGGTGATCCAAATCAATGTATTTCTATTCTGTAATTATAGCCAATAGTTATATTTCTTACTAAAGGATTCCTTTTCAGTGCAGGTAATTTGATAAACTACTTTATATATCCAACATATCTTGTATATCCAACATCTTTACAGCAGCTTCACTCAAGTGTAAAATCAATTAAAATAATTTCTTTGAATTTTGAGTTGATTTCCATGTTTTTTCAAAGTGCTGCTTAACATATGTGATGAATAAGAAAGTTTTTCATCTACCAAATAGGAAATTCACCATTTCTAAAGACAGTAAAAATGACAACAGTAAGAATCTGACCTGAGTGCTTTAACAGTCATGTTTTAATGCATGATTGCTTTAGCAAATTTATAGAGACAACGTGTCTTCTTGGCTACTGAAAGAAAGGACTGTATTGTACAAACCTAAGAAGAAACCATCATTATAAAAGGAAGTAGCTAAACAGTAGAAAATGAACAGTAAGATCACGTGAATCAAGGTTTCCTTCTTCCAGATACTTCAGACACACTCAAAATCAGTTGGTTTATCTGTATTTAATTTATTCTACTCTGCAAAACAAGATGAAACAGTCTTCTCTTACAGATCTCACTAAGGTATTTCCAAAGGTGATTTATGGGAGCCTGTATATGCTGATGCTTCAATTCTTACATGAAGTAGATTTGACCATTTGTAGCTGTAGATCAGCAGCAATGCTAGATAGAAAAACTGTTACAATTGGTTGAACCTGTTTAAAATTAAGAATTGCTTTAAGCTTTCTTTGGGAAGCTGGAAAAAGGCCAATAAACTTCCATGTACAGGCCCCTGATAAATCTGTGGGGACACAAATTCTGAGCTGGAATCCAGGGTTCGCACAGGAGCACAGGCTACATTTAAATTTAAGAAATGATTCTTATCTAAGTTTCAAACAGTAATAACTTACAGGGTAAAAGCAGATAAAAATCCATTTGCATGTTTTCAGAAATTGCATATTGCTTTATTCACAAAAACACAATTGATTACGTCAGCGGCAAACTTAGCACTCCCTACTCCCTACTTAAGTCATGTGCATAAGTGCAGCATGACTCTGTGTGGTGGCAGGACTAAACCTTGAGTAGTTATCAGAAAGGCCTTGGATGAAACAGGCTCAGAGAGTAAGTGTAAGTATCTTGAGAGAACTCTGACAGAATAGAAACAAGACACTTCTGCAGGAGAGAGGTAGGAAAGTCTGCACAGCTGCTTCCTTCTTTACTATTGAACAACTTCAGCCTCCAGAGCTGTCAGGCCAGTACACGGCACAAGTCCTACAATGCACTTAAAACAGCCAGCTGATTTTTATATAAGCATGCTTTTGCTTGACTTGCCAAGAGTTCTGAGGGAGTCTCATAATTAAGAGGCACAGCTAATTGATATACAAAGCCTCCTATGCTTTTTTGACACCTGCTTTGTAAAGTGTTTCTCACTAGGGAAAATCCAGCAGAAGGATTTTGCTCATTGTGACTTCCATTTTAACAGTTATTCAGTATTGCCTTGCAATATGCTAAAATGTAATTTTTTTTCATTAAAGGCACATTGTCTTCTTTTCAACTCCTCTCCATTCTCTCCACTTACAATAAATGTGTTGGGATAATCATTGGCTTTGTATGGCAGTCTTTTTTGTATCCTGCATTACACATATTAGCTATAGATTTTATCTTGGCATTCAGCATTCCTACACAATTTGTCAGTTCTTTTTCTTTTGTAACGCATCAAGTGCCAGGGTTACTGTCATATGCATGTTTGATAGGGGAATAAGGATAGGAAAGAAAATGAGGCTAAGGACCCCATTTTTTCTTTTGATAGTTCCTCCAGTTTTGTTAGGAATGTGAAAGTATCAACAAGAAGTGAGCAACTGTTTAACTGAAGAGCGCTATCTACTGTCAGAAGCCTCTGATGTTATCTTCATTAGTTGAGCCTCTTCCACATATTTGTGGGTTTTGTTTTTTGTTATTATTTCTTTTTACAGATTAAATTTTGATGCATTTAGGAATTCTGAAGCCATTATCTTTTGAAATTTCTTTTTGAGATGCACCAAAATTTCTCCCCCAAGGGTAATAAAATTTTGGATTAAAAGTCAAGAATCTTCTGCTTTAAGGACACTCTTCGATATCTAGGAACGAGAAGTGTTAGAAAGATGTTAACATATTGATATCCAGAAGTAAAACCAGCTAATCAAAGTGCTGTGCCAATGATCCCCGTTAGAAAATATATACAATCTCAGTCTTTCATTAAGCACTTCTATTTGGAAATGCTTAGGCATTTGGTCTTACACACTTATTAATTAACACAAACTTATGTAATCATGCATAACTAATGATCTTAAGAAATTACAGAATGACATATCTAACTAGCCTTTTGTAATGTACCAGAATTTTCAAGCTTATCTAAAGGGATAGCCAGAATACCACTGGTCATTTAGGTCTCAGTGCATTTGAATGAAGCTGTTCTGTGGGCTGCCTTGAAAGTTTAGGGGAAGTGTTTGAGCTTATGCAATCCTTGCTAAAGTCAATGCATCAAAACACAAAGTCTTCCATCTTCATGTAATTCCATAAAGCTCTAGCAAGTCAGTATTTTTTAAAAAGAACTTTCTCCAAACATGTCTTTTTTTTTTCATTTCTTCCATTTTTTTCTTCAAATGTTTACTCAGATATTGAGATGGTTATTCACATTTGTCACAATCGTGCTTCTGGTAAGCAAAAAATAATGTCAAACCAATATAATTTCTATTATTTTATATTACTTACTGGCTTTTTCTTTTTAATAGGAATCATGATTTATTTATTGACAGTATAAAAGCACGACTAATTAAAGGAAATAATATGTTCACAATTTTTGTGACACTGGGTTCTGACTTTTCAGAGTACCTTGAGCTGAATAACTAGTTTGGGATCTGGCCAATGGGAATTGATGAGTGCTTTGTTTTTCCTAAAGTAAAATCACAGGATTGGCAGTAATTGATTTCAAAGAAGATTTTTACCAAAAGTCTGGAGGCAAAAATCTCTTGTTATTGACAGAATTTAGACTGGATCTATTTAGACCAAAGTCAGGTTTCACAAAGACAGCAGTGCAATGAAGTACAAAAGGAAAGTACTTTTTGTGCTTATCTTTTTGGACTGACAATATGAGAGAGGCATGAGAGGCAGAACTTTTAAACTCTAGCTCTTGAGAGACAGAACACATACTTATGTGGTAAGATTTCAAATCTTTAAAACAACTGTAGATATAGGAGACTTTTCTTTCTTACACTGTACAAAAAGCAAAATGTATGGGAATCAAAAGATGGTTCTTACTCATCACAGACCTGATGAAAGAAAAAATTGAAAAAAATTGAAAAGAAAGGGGTAAAAGAAAGGGGGTAAAGCAAAATCTACATGCACAAGCAAAGCAAAAATAAGGAATTCATTCACTACTTCCCACCAGCAGCCAGATGTTTTGCCATTTCCACGATAGCAGGGCTCCATCATGCATAACAGTTACTTGGGAAGACAAATGCCATAACTCTGAATCTCCCACTTTCCTCCCTCTTTCCCCTAGCTTTTATTGATGATCACGACATCGTATGGTGCGGAACATCCCTTCGGTCAGTTGGGGTCAGCTGTCCTGGCTGTGTTCTCTCCCAACTTCTTGCACACCCCCAGCCTCCTCGCTGGCAGGGCCATGTGAGAAACAGAAAAGGCCTTCGTGCTGTGTAAGCACTGTTCAGCAATAACGAAAACAGTGGTGTGCTATTGACACTGTGTTTGGTCACAAATCCAAGCATAGCACCATATGAGCTACTATGAAGAAAACTAACTGTCTCAGCCAAAACCAGTACATTGTATCAACAGGCACCTGCATTTACTTTCTATGGTCCACTTAGTGAATTGAACTGAGTAGGTAGAGGCCAACTTTTTCTCAGTCAGGGCTCTAAGCAAGGCAGGTCAATCATGGCCATGTGGTTACAGTCACTAAAGAACTGCTAAGACCTTAGTAAGCTCTCAGGGCCTTGGATAGTCATGACATATAGGGTGTATGTGACCCTCTGTGATCATACAGGGTGACTCAAGCTAAGGCCGTCTCTGACAGTGAAGAGATTATTACTGCTGAGGGACTAACATCTGTCAGGTGGTCCCCAGCGAGTGGCAAAGATTAGCCACATCCAACAAGTATATCTCCATGCCCTCACCCTAGTGAAGGGTTTGGGGACCTATGGAGGGGGCTGGGGTCACCGTGGTTGAAGGTGGTATTAAAAAAGTCTATAGGGCTGTGACCCCTTTATAGGCCGCAGCCTCCTGCAGGTTTTGGAGGTCATTCTAGAGCTGTGGAATAGCCCGAGGCTCCTGTCGAGCCTAAGGGCTAGCATCCCTTGTGCTCAGCTCATGGCTGAAGATGGTCTGAGCTAACAGCGTGGAAAATGCTGTCAAGATTACAGAGAATGTTACAAGCTGTTTAGGGCAAATTGAGCCTGGTGATGCACTGACACACAATAATAATGTGGTTTCTTGACCTGCTACAGTAGACTCAAGCGGGCCCTCATTCTTTAGAGGCAGAGTGGGGCAGGCAGGTAGAGGGAGCAGCCTGGGAACTTTTGCATGCTACAGAGGCCTTCTACATGCTAATCGGAATACTATGTAGAAACAGAATTGGACAATAATGTAAAATGGAAGACATCTCTGAAGGCTGTTGAAGAGAAGTTGTGGATGCCCCATTGCCAGAAGTGTTCAAAGTCAGGTTGGATGGGACTTGGAACACCTGATATAGTGAAGGATGTCCCTGCCCATGGCAGGGTGGTTGGACTACATGATCTTTGAAGGTCCCCTCCAACCCAAACCATTTTATAATTCTATGATTCGAAGATCTGCTGTTATGAACTCCTGTTCAAAGCAAAGTTAGATCCAACTATGAAGTTAAATCAGCTTTCTCAGGTCCTTATCTACACAAATTCTTAGAATCTCCAGGAATTCCACAATGTTTTGGGGCAACATCTTCCAGTATTTGACTACCCTCACCATGGAAAAAATTTCCTGCCATCTAATCAGAATTTCTCATGTTTTAACTAATGTCTCGTGCACCTGCAAGAAAAGTCTGCTTCCAACTTCTCTGTACCCCCCTATTAGGCACATAAGTGCAATAACATGTCCCCTGAGACTTCTCATCTTAAGACTGAACAAATCTAACTCTCTTAGCCTCTCTCTGTATTCCAGAAGCTTCAGTCCCCTGACCATCTCAATGGCCCATCATTGGACTTGCTCCAGTATGTCAATGACTCTTACAATGTGGAGCCCCAAACTGAACACAGTACTCCAGATGTGGTTACACAACTGTGGAATAGAGAGGAATTAACACTTCCATTGACCTGCTGGCTACCTTGTTGCTAATGCAGCCCCACTATGTCCTTGGTCACCTACTACACAAGACCAGCTTGCAGAATCCCCAAATCACTAGCTCATTTTTTTGCAAAGTTGCGTTCTATCCTGTCACCTCCCAGCCTGTATTGCTGCACAGGATTCTTCAGTCACAGATGGAGGACTTTGCATGTGCCTTAATGAGGCTTGTGTCATTTCTCCAGTCTGCTGAGGTCCCTCTGAATGGCAGTTCTACCGATCATCACAGTGCTCTATACAATGTATGTCTAGAACACAGGAAGCAGCAGAAGTTTCTTCCAATCCTTTCTGCTCCTCCTCTTTCTGTTAGATGAAGTAGTTGTTCCACTGAAGAGATCTGTGTTAGATTCTAGTACCACAAATTTATTAGTGCATAGAATAACCAGAAAAAATGCTGTTATTAAAATTGAAAATCCTGCCAAAATAAGAAGCTCTAGATCCTGGTTGATACTCCAGGTGAATATTGCAACCTTGAGTCTTTTTTTGCTGCTTCTAATAAAACTTATGTGGGCTTAGAGATTTCCCATGAACCTGTTGACTTTCAATGGAAAAATTTTTCCCTGCTTCAAACAGAGAGCTCTCTCCTGCTTTTTCTAGAACAGTCCTTCTAACACACAAAATTTTAGAGCTGAGTAAGTTCATCTTTACAGCAGCTAGAGCACCTAGCAAAGCTGAATATTTGATATATAAGTTAAAGACTGTTTATCCTTACAATCCAATTCTTTCATTTGGAGAAACTGAAATAAAGCTTCTCAATATTCAAAATGTACTAGATAAGTATGGGAATTTTTTTTTTCTTCAGAGTTCATTCTTGAAATGGAAAGATCATGTCAACCCAGGCTGATTCCTGAGAACGAGAAGAAAGTAAGCGTCACTATTATCTTCAAGAAGGGCAAGAAGAGTACAACACACTGCTTGGTAGTAACTAAGGGATGGTACCTGAGAGCTGAATATTAAAGATTAATAATTAATATTAAAGGTTAATAATTTTAGGACTAAGAAAACCTTTGGCTGCACCTTTTAAATTTGTTTAACCTCAGACAAGATGTTATTTAAAAACTAAAGAACAACATCACAAGGTTAAGGGAATGTATAAAAACAATACACATAAATGTATAAATCCCTATCGAGGTATCAGTCAGGATGGAATACGGGACAGAGGGAATGAAGAGGTAAGAAAATATATAATTTGAAAGAAACTTAGAATACAGTAACTGCAAGAAAAGAAGTGTTGCTCAGTTTTTTGGTAAGGATCTACCTTACCAAAGTGGATTGCATGTCCACTAACATCCAGTTCCTGGAGTAAAATAAATGACTCTCTCAGCAATCAATTCAGTTTAATTCTGTGGCATTGACTTTGATGGAGGACCATATGAAACATCAACATTTTCAAAGTCATTGCCTTCAGGTAGTTTCCATGTGTCATTTGCAAATGAAGAGAAAGCAAACAGGTCTGTACTAACTCATATAGATTAGTTAGCAACACAGTTTTTGCAATGCAAGAGCAATGAAAAAGCCTGGAGATATAACCCAAAACTCAAAAAACTGCAAAAAAAAAAAAAGAAAATTAAATCAGTTCAATGTTTTGCAGTGAAATAGGGTCCAAATTGCACATCCAAGCATAGATACATTTAATATGATGTATGACACTAGTGGGCCAAGTAGTCAAAACTGTGTCTGTCTGGGAAAAATCTGTTTGATCAAAATGAATGAAGCAGCAGCCAAGCCAATGAGCATTTGGCAGGGAGCATGATGCTCATGTGCATGCATCTGCCACTCAGATACAAGACAAATAGCAAGGAAATTGGATATAGTTAGCAAATGATGTTCTAATTGGTGTGTTAAGGGGAAAGAGACTTGCTGAGAAACTGTATCCAAAGAAAGGTGGAATTTCTCGTAACACTCTTGTAATACTTGCATGACAATGTCTGACACACCTTCTATCCTTACAAATTGTCTAATAGCATCATCAGGCCAAAGAACTAGACAAACTTCACTGCAGATAAAAATTAGGTTTAGGTTAGCTTCCACTTTAATTATGAAGAAACTGGCATTTCCCCACAAAATGGTCAAAGTGATCAAAAATAGTACTGGTACTAAAAGATGTGCTCAAATTCCTTATATCTTTGTAAAACTTAAAATGCAATACTTTAATACTTGTCCAATTTATAGGGTTACAGTCTGAGAACTTCCTGTGATAAATGGAACATGTTGTTGTCCTTAGACTATCAGGTAGTATGATGCTGTCTCCACTTCCTTATTCTTATTTGTATGTGCATCTAAGTTATTTTTCCTGTGGTTTTTTTCCTGTCAAAAGAGCAAATTATATATTACAGCAAACAGCATTAAATAAAAAAAGACATCAGATTCTACTCATCTATATTCAGGATAATCCTGATATTTTAGTGGACAATTTAAGATTTATTCTGGCCTGGGGAAATCAGAATCTGGATTTTCATTTTTTTCTCACTATACTTCCTCCGAGTCCCCATTGTTGTAGTAACAACAAAGATGTTACACAGTCAGAAAAGGGAGAGGAAATGTAAATGATCAAAATTGGAGAAAAGCTGTGTCTACTAGATAATCTCTTTTTTACAGATTAATACAGAAAATACGAATCAGCTTTAAAAAAGGGTAAGAGCAAGGGAGATGATAGCGACGGTCTTTCTCAATATCTTAATAATAAAAACACATTTTCATAACGCTGACAAAGACACATAGCAGAGAAGTTCCACATAACCTGTTTTCTTCTGTGGTGTTATCCATATGCATGATCAAATGGTGCTTATTGGTGGATATATTGCAGTATTACTGCCAGTTATTCTTACCCCACAAAGTCCCGTTAAAATTAGCAAAGCATTCTAAGCATTTCAGTGAGAATCTGAGCAGTAAGTTTAACAGACTTCAACTACTACTAGTAGAAGCAGCAATAGCCATATCAGCCACATTTGATAGTGCAAACTTGATAGTTTTGGCTAAGCATATCAGAACAAAGGAGCAGTCATCAAAGTAATAAAATACTGTTCAAAGTAGGCTGTAACCTTACAGTGAAACAGAAATTACTTAAAATGACTTGAGTTCCAAAAAGGAGACCTGACAGAATACAAAACAACAGAAAAGAAATTCCCCACTGTATCATACTGTGAAAAGATATTGAAGATGAAAATGGCAGTGTTCAGAACCATAAGCACTTAAATTGCCTTTCCAAACTGTGTGTGCTAATAAATACATAGACAACTGTGTGCGTGACACATATGTGTAAAAATACAGGAGCATAGTTTTGAGCTTTGCCTATAAAATTACTTGTTAACATATGAAAGGTCAAATACCTTCCTAGAAGGACTGACTTACAGGTGCTAAATTTCCAGAATGTTCCCCATATAATTCATATCCATTTCTGAAATCAGTAAAGCTGCACAGAATATATAAAACTAAATAAGAAACAACTAATTGTGTTTACAATTTTTATTTTTGTTTATTTCATAGTGACTCTACTACTCTTTGCCTACACACAGCAATTTTAAAATGCATGAATCATTTAAATTTTCCCTCCACAGAAATGTAGGTTCCTTTAAGTAGACAGAAGGATGGATTTACCAGTCACAGTAATGGCATTTCTAACTATCTTGTCTGCTCACACAGACACATCCTCATGCAATTTCTTAGTAGTTTATACAAATTTTTAGCTTATTTTGAAAGTAGATTATACTTGGGAAACTGGTTGAAACAGATTAGACTCAAAGAACATTTTATCAGTGATCTGTTGTCAATCTAAAGGTATACTGTGTTGGTCTGTAGTGGATCCAGTTTTATTTAATGTTTTATTTTGAAATACAAAATGCACTGGCAGAGTTTGCCTCTTAGGAGGTGGATATACACATTTTAGAGAATACACTCTGAATTCAAAATGATCTTGCAAAATTGTACTCTGATATCAAGAAAATGCAGTTCCACAAAAGATAAGGACAAGATAGAGCTCAGAAGAAGAAGAAACAACTGTAAAAACTAAGTGGGAAATAGCCAGTTATAGTGCAACAGTTTACAAGCTAAACCTGAGTCCTTAATTTGACTCTTGCATAGAAAGGCAAAATCATTCCAGAATACAATACCAACTGGATTATAAGAAAAATATAGGAATTAATTTTTTACCTTGTGAGGTGTTACTGAAATTGCAGCCCTGACATGACCATTTTTGGTCATCAGACTTCAAAAAATGGTAAATCAGGTGTAGAAAGTTCAAAGATAAACTATAAAAGTGACCAAGAGTTTGAGAAAACCCATCCTAAAAGGGAAGACCAAAGGAATTTGGATTGTTTCATCTGGTAAAGACAAAACTAAGGAGGAATGTTTTAAGTCTTCCCTTACATTAAAAAAAAATCACTGAAGAAAGTGGTTAGTTGACGTCACGTTCACTGGACAAGAGGAAGAAGAGGAGTTGTTTGGAATTACTTCGGGAGGTCTCTAGCCCAACAATCCCACTCAAAGCAGGAGTATCACTAACACTAGATCAGGTTAACTGTGCCCTTTTGACACTCTAACAGTTCACTATTGACACTTGAAAACCTCAATGGAAGGAAATGTTACCATTTTTCTGGGTCACCTGTTCCAGTCCTGTACTAACCTACTGGTGAAAGTATTTTTCCTAATGTTTGATCTCATTTTCCACAGCCACAGTTTTTTTGGCTGTTGCCTCTTGTTGTCTGGTACTATTGAGAAAAGTAATCTGGTGTCATCACCTTTGTTAAGCCCATCCCGGTTCTTATGGGTTGCTAGATATTGTTTCTTTGTCTTCTCTTTGCCAGACTAAACATCAGCTCCTTCAACTCCCCTTTGTAGATCATGTGCTCTAGGCTGCACACCAGTGTGGCAGCCCTCTGATGGACCCTTTTCAAGTTTCTCTACATCCTTCTTTTATCATGAGTTCTTCAGCTCATCGTGAGTGAAGTTTCCTGAAGTCATTTCACTAATTACATATGTTTTAAGTTCTTAAGAAAGATAGACGAGGTCTTGGGGACTCAGCCTTCCAAGAGGTGGAACCAGGTGCTGTACTTCATTCAACGTCAAACGAGCAAAGGAGGTCTTCTAGCTGTTACAGAATTCTCATTGGATTTTTTTGGCTCTGTAGCTTAATTACCACAAAAATATCAAACTGATATCAAAATATCAGGTTTTGCAATGAACTTTCCTTTTCTTGAAAAGCAACGTTTACAGCAAACATGGACACCTGTGTTACCTCTTGAATTTTTGATCCTGCTGCATTTTGCAAACTGAATCTCTCCCCAGTTTTTACTGTTCCTATTAAGTGAAGAGACTTTGATCTACAAACCTCAATCACAAGATCAGTGCATTGAAATCATCTTTGCTGCAAAAGCACTGTCCTTTGATCTGTTTTGTCCTGACACAAAATAGTTTATTACAACCACATAGTTGGCACTTAAGCAAAGAGGTACCTGTAAAATAGTGGTGAAGTCTATATCTTGGTTGATATATGATCTTGTGTTCAGAGCAATGATGACACTGCCATAGATTGACACAATGTGGCACATTGTGCTTTACAAAATAGGAAAATGAGCTGGAGATGTAGACCTTGTATGTAGATTCTACATATGCCTTTGTGTTCACATGCTAAAAAAGAGTCTCCTCTTCCCCGCTCTGGTTTAGCTATTTTGACTGTAAATTCGTCAGATCATGCGCTTTCTCTTCCTTGGGAACAACGTGCACTAATCTCATCTGATCTTCCTAAATAATAATTTAGAATAAATAATAAGCATAAACAGGTACACTGATGTAAAGCATAGCTTGCTCAGGTACTAATACAGTGAGTGTTTTATAAAGAATGTGCCATTCTCTCACTGATTACTTTAAACAGGTGCATGACAGACTGGAAGAGAGTCCAAAGATGCACGTGTTGGCAGAGGAAGGATAACTCTTTTTATACTTAGTGGGGAGAGGAGGAAGCTAGGAAGTTACTACAGTGCCTATGGTCTTTCCAGTCCAAACTGAAGAGTGTTACAGGGAAACATCTCTAATGGGGTAGCATAGGTTTGGTGCCAAGTTCTGCTTTATTTATTACACTTGCTACTGATTTGGAAAAAGGAATTTAGAGCTTTTACATAAAAAATCCCCCAGGACATGGCTTGCAAAATCAAACAACAGGACTTCACAGGTTAAAGAAAAGAATTTTACAGTAGAGAGAAAAAAGCAGAAAGAGGAAAATTGGGGAACACAACACAACTTGGTGAGGGATTGGACTGGGCTGCTGGCAGCCCTGACCTTGAAGGAATGGAGCTATGTCCTTGAAACGGTTAAACCTGAGAGTGAAGAGGAATTTAGCAAGAAAACAGGATGTGAGAAAAATAAGATACGGAGTGACATTCCAGCTGCCAACTATGAACTCATGGCTGGCGCGTGACGGCCAATCAGCGGTTGTGGTCGGGCGCGTGAATAGCGAGTGCAACCAATCATAAAGCTAGCCAGCTAGAGGGGGGAAGATATAAAAAATGGAGCAAAATAAACACAGGTGCTCTTTTTGCTTTTGCTCTTGCTTTGCTGCCTGCTTGGAACTATCCTTCTGTCTCCTGTCTTTATTTGACCGCTGTGACAAACATAACAACAACTTGGAGACATCTAGCTAATTTTAACAGCTTGAATTTTAATTATGGTATCATTTATTGCATTCTGTATTCTTCAATTCTCAGAGCAGGGCTGGGGCGTTTTCTAAATAGCATTATACCTTACAAATACTCCATGGACAAAGAAACAAGGACAACAATAATGCCAAATGATACCTAAAAGGTTTTGTGGACAGCAAATTGAATATATGCTTGAAATAAAAGAAGCGTGGCCAGCAGGTCAAGGGAGGTGATTCTGCCCCTTTACTCTGCTCTCAAGAGACCCCACCTGGACTACTGTGTTCAGCTCTGGGGCCCCCAACATAAGAAGGACATGGAGATGTTGGAACGAGTCCAGAGGAGGGCCACAAAGATGATCAGAGGACTGGAGCACCTCTCCTATGAAGGCAGGCTGAGAGAGTTGGGGCTGATCAGCCTGGAGAAGAGAAGGCTCCGGGAAGACCTCATAGCAGCCTTCCAGTACCTGAAGGGGGCCTACAGGAAAGCGGGAGAGGGGCTTTTTACAAGGGCAAGTAGTGACAGGATGAGGGGGAATGGTTTTAAACTGAAAGAGGGTAGATTTAGATTAGATATTAGGAAGAAATTCTTTCCTGTGAGGGTGGTGAGACACTGGAACAGATTGCCCAGAGAAGTTGTGGCAGCCCCCTCCCTGGCAGTGTTTAAGGCCAGGTTGGATGAGGCTTTGAGCAACCTGGTCTAGAGGAAAGGTGTCCCTGCCATGGCAGGGGGTTTGGAACTAGATGATCTTTGAAGGTCCCTTCCAACCCAAACCATTCTATGATTCTATAGAGGGAAAGGGATGAAATAATGTACTTTCCAACAGGATTTTCCAAAGCATTATTTCCTACACAAATAAGGGATATTATTCTGCAAATTTCTTAAACATATGCTCAACTTCAAGGCCCAGTGTAGCTTTGACTAAAGTGATATGTTTAGATTTAACTGCAGGACTGTTTAATTTGTTCAAGAACTAAGGAATCTCATGTGATTGAAACTAAAACACACTAAATAAATAAGCAAAATAAACACTTCATAGTAAGAGTGAATGTAAGATTAGAACCCAGGCCACCACATACTAGACACACTTCATAATTAAGTTGGCTTGATCCTCATCCCAATTGCTGTTTCAAAGGAAAAATAAAACAAAGCAAACAAACAAAACAATACAGACCAAACTAACAAAACAAAAATCCCAGATACATTGATACCAGCTTTGAAAGCATAAATGTCACAATAACGTGAGTTTCTGGGATCCATTCTGCAGTCCTGACACCACATAAACAGAGAAACAAATGACTCAGGGTCATCTTGTTAATATTTGTTGTAGCAATCAGACTCATGCCATTGCTTGGAAGCAACAGTGAGAGATTTGACAACTACTAGAAGGTGGTACGTTGAAAATATACAAATTGTCTGTCATGAAATATTAAATTTGGTTACTGTCTTTTGGAAATCTTTGCATCAGTCAAGAAAAATGCAGAGGAAATGAATTTTTTATTCTTCAAAAAGCTAATAGTCCAGTGTTCTGGTTTTAATTAAGGCATTAAGCCGGACAGATATCTCCTACTCATA